>NC_082661.1:121767974-122080775 GCF_025265405.1 Mesoplodon densirostris
TCATCTTGAAACTTGAAATCACTCAAGTCATTAATTTATTCATTTATTTAATTCATTTAACAAATATTTATTAAGGGCTTGCCACATGCCAGACACTATTATAGATGTAGTGATATAACAGTGAACAAATTACAGATCTCTGCCCACAAAGCTTACACTGTAGAGGGAAGAGTCAGATAAATAAGTAAAACGCACAGTTTATTTGCAGATGAGAATTGGTACAGGAAGAATATACAAAGGAGGAGGTCAGGGAGTGCTGGTGCGGCTGGAGGTTGCTTCTTCAAATAAGATAGGCAAAGGAGGACTGACAGAGAAAGTGATTGGAATAAAGGAACACCCAGAAGAGGCAAAGTAAGATTTGTGTTATTTCTACAGTAAATGGTTGGAAAATTCAACAGTGAAACCTACTGGGTGTAGTGTTCTCTTGCAGGAAGGTTTCTAATTGCAGTCAATTTTTTTTCATATATAGGACTATTCATATTTTCTGTCTCTTCTTGGTCAGATTTAGTGATTTGAGTTTTTCAAGGAAATTGTGCACTTCATCTAACTTTTCAAAGTTATTGAAATAATGTTCATAACACCTTTTTATCTTTCTAAGGATATAGGGTTTGAAATTATAACCCCCAATTGTTTCTGTTATTGGTAATTTGTGTCTTCTCTCTATTATTGATACTTAGTTTATTTAGGAAATAGTTCTAAAAATTTACTTTTGTCTTTTTATACTGTGTTGTACATTTGTTCTCTATTGCTTTGTTTCTTCTGTGTATTATTTTCTTCTTTTAACTTATTTGACTTTAATTTGCTCTTCTGTTTTCTAAATTTTGTAGATGAATACTTAGAGACCTGATTTTCAACCTTTTATCTTTCCTAATATATGTTCTAAGGACAATAATTTTCCCTCTAAGCAACTGTAGCTGCATCACACAAGTTTTGATATATTATAGTTTCATACCATTCGGTTCAAAATAGTTTTTATTTCATTGTGATCTCTTGTTTGATCTATATTTTATTTTACTTATTTATTTATTTATTTTTGGCCATGCCACACAGCTTGCAGGATCTTAGCTCCCCGACCAGGAATTGAACCCAAGCCCTCGGCAGTGAAAGCAGCGAGTCCTAACCACTGGACCACCAGGGAATTCCCTGATCTATGTATTTTTACAAGTATATTGATTATTTCTCATAGTTGTGGATTTTCCAGTTGTCTTTGGGTATTAATTTTAGTTTTATTTTGCTCTCGCTGGAGGATGCATTCTGTGTGACACCAGCATTTTAAAATCTGTCCAGATTTGCTTTATGGCCCAGTGTCTTGTTAATTTTGGTAAATGTTCCATATGCTTATGAAACAAATGTAGTTTTGAATGCAGAGTTCTATAAAGGTCAGGTGTATTAATCATGTTGTTCATATCTACTACATTCTTATTGAGACATTTGTTTGTTTTGCTCTACTTACATTAGTTACAGAGAAAAAGGTGTGTTAAAACTTTCACCTATAATTGTTGATTTTTTTCCTCATATTATTTCTCCCAACTTTTGTTCTATGTATTTTGGAATTATTTTATTAGGTGCAAACACTTTTGTTTTTATTCAACTTCCTATTAATAGACCATTTTATAATTATGAAAAAAAATGCCTGCTTTATCTCTAGCAATACTTCCTGCCTTTCTCTCTGCTTTTTCCAATAGTAATATAGTCACAGCAGCTTTTGATGCATTTTGCATTGTATATATTTCCATTGTTTAACTTTCAGACTTTGTTTCCTTATATTTAAAGTTATGTCCCTTTAAGCAGCCTAAAGCTATGTTTTAAATACCGTTTCATGATTTTTTAAAAAAATTATAGTGTTTAGTGTATTTATATTTAGTGCAGCTACTATGTTTGGATTTAAATCTGTTACCCGGTTTGTCATCTCTCTGCCCCTCCTATACTAGACTCCCTTTTCTTTCCTTTCTTGGCTTCTTGTAAAGGAGCAGTTACAGTAATTTTTTACTGTTCTCTCAGTGGTTACTCTGTGACATCACTGCAAATCTCTCTGGCATATTAAATTCTATTTTAAATTATTTCTGTCACTACCTTAGAAATGTAAAGATCTCAGAACACTTTAATACCTTTTGTCCTTCTGAGTTTTGTGCATTTGTTGTCATATATTTTAAATACATACGTACAAACATATGTATATATGTATGTTAAGCTCCACAAAACATGATTAATATTCTTGTGTACAGTCAGTATTCATTTAGATTTTCTTTGCTCTTATTCTTCATTTCTTCCAGCATTTCAGTGCTTCCATCAGGGATCATTTTACTTCAGTCTAAAGAAAGGCTTACAGTTTTTCCTTTAGTATAGGTATAGGTCTGCTGGTGATGAGATCTCTATTTTGGTCTGAGAGCGTGTCATTTTTTTTCGCTTTTGAAGAATTATCATGAGATATAGAAATCTAGGTTGGCATTTTTTCATGCTTTTCTTTGCAATTTGAAAATATCATTCCATTTTCTTACAGCTTCCTGTGTTTCTGTTGAGAATTTAGCTATCTTACTTTTTTGCTCCTTCTTTCCTTGGGAAGTTCTTGATGTGCCGGGTATGGTTGTTGTCTCATTTGTAACATAAGTAATACTTCTTCAGTTTGTGACTTGATGTATTTTCATCTGTTTTGGAAGGTTCTCAGCCATTATCTCTTCAAGTATTACTTTTGCCCTCTTATCTTTCTTCTCCTAGTATTCCAACTATATATAACTATACCTTTTTACCTTGTTCTCCATGTGTATTACACTTTTTAAAAACATGTATTTTCCATTATTTCTCTCCCTATGACTCAGCTTGAATATTTCCTTCTGATACAAATTCTAGTTTAGTAATATTTTCTTTAGTTTTGTCTAATCTGCTGTTAAACCTGTCTATTAAGATGTAATTTCAGTTTTATTTTTCAATATTAGTTCCCATTTGATTCTTTTTATCGTCTCCATTTCTCTTCTGAAATCTTATTTTTTGAATTATATTCATCTCATATATTTTAATGTCTGAGTCTGATAATATAATATTATCTCGACCTTGTATGGGTCTCTTTCTGTTTTCTGCTTTTTATTTTGGATTTTGGGCATTTATTCTTGTCTCTTAGATACCGGTTAAATTTTTATTGAATCTTGGATATGGTATATGAAAAATTATGAAGCATTGTCTTCCTTCAAAACTAGAAGGCAGATAAAAAGGAACAAAATTGAGTTATTTGTAGTGAGGTGGATGGACCTAGAGTCTGTCATACAGAGTGAAGTAAGACAGAAAGAGAAAAAACAAATACCGTATGCTAACGCATATATATATAGAATCTAAAAAACAGTACTGATGAACCTAGTGGCAGGTCAGGAATAAAGACGCAGACATAGAGAATGGACTTGAGCGCATGGAGAGGGGGAAGGGTAAGCTGGGATGAAGTGAGAGAGTGGCATTGACATATATACACTATCAAATGTAAAATAGATAGCTAGTGGGAAGCAGCCGCATGGCACAGGGAGATCCGCTCAGTGCTTTGTGACCACCTAGAGGGGTAGGGTAGGGAGGGTGGGAGGGAGATGCAAGAGGGAGGGGATATGGAGATATATGTATATGTATAGCTGATTCACTTTGTTGTACAGCAGAAACTAACACACCATTGTAAAGCACTTATACTCTAGTAAAGATGTGGAAAAAAAAAACTAGAAGGCAGCTAGTGTTGGGCAGATTACCTTAATTCAGTCACAAATTGAAATGATTGGAGGTGGGCTTTTATTCTGTGTGACGGATGGTCAATTCTAGAGTGTAGCCCTTTGTGATCCCAATTGAAATTGTAGGTTGTTTACTAATGCCTCTTCTCGGTAGACCCTGAACTCCAGTTTCTTACCCTTAGTCCCATTAAGAGTTCCAGAAGCTCTGTAGAGCTTCTTAGCTGCTGCTTGAAAACTGACAAATTCCTCAAGGGGAAACCTACATATAGGTGAGGTTTATCTAAGACCTTCGCTTTCCCCTGGGATCTTGGCTCTTGAAGTCTTTGCTAATTTGGTAAGCTTTCTGATACCCGTAAACAAATGTTTAAAGACATATTCTGCCTTTTATAATTGTCTTTGGCAGGAGTGTTGGGCTGCAGTAAGCTTACCTACCATGACTGGTAGTTAGTGCTTACCACAGCATTTTGTTTTTGTCTTTTTGATATGCCAACAATTATTTTCTGTTTCCTTCTGTGATTTCTTCCATTTTTTCATTTTTCACTCTGTCTTCCTTATTTCAAATCTATTTCATTGAGACAGTGACTTAGGATCTGTTTTATTCCTTTCGTCTTATTTCAGTGAATTCATTTGCACAGATGAGTCTCAAATCTGTCTCTGTAAGGCACGTTTTGGGTTTAATCACTTTATATGTCTACCTATCTTTCAAAGACAGTCTGTTGATTAAGAGTGGCGGTTGGAGTCACATGAGCTGGAGTCACATCTTGACTTCATCCAGTTACTAGCTGTGTCTCTTTGGTCAAGCTATTTAACCTCTTAAAATCTCAGTTTCTCCATCAAAAATATGGAAATGATATGAATAGGATTATTATGAGGATTAAATAAGGTCATGTGTATAAAAACACTTGACATAAGCCTGACACAGGGTAAGCACTTAAAATTGTTAGCTATTATCATTCTAAATACCTGCTGAAAGTGAGGTACAGAGGTTGATATTAGGAATTCAAAAATATAGTATCTATCTTTAGTCTACTATCTCCCATTCTCTACTGGAGGTATTTCTATGAACGTGTCTCAACAATTCTTAAACTAAATATGTCAAAACTGAAGTCTATGCTTTCTTGACACAGAGTCAGTCCTTCCTGCTATTACCAGTGGCACCTTCATATATTCAGCTCTCAGAGATAACAAACAGAATAATCTTTTTTTTCTTTTTGATGTGGACCATTCTTTTTTTTTTGTGGGGGGGAGGTACATGGACCTCTCACCACTGCGGCCCCTCCCGCTGAGGAGCACAGGCTCCGGACGTGCAGGCCCAGCGGCCATGGCTCATGGGCCCAGCCGCTCCGTGGCATGTGGGATCCTCCCGGACCGGGGCATGAACCCCCGTCCCCTGCATCAGCAGGCGGACTCCCAACCACCGCGCCACCAGGGAAGCCCCTCATGTGGACCATTCTTAAAGTCTTTATTGTACTTGCTATAACACTGCCCCCGTTTCTATGTCTTGGTTCTTTGGCCACGAGTCATGCAGGATCCTAGCTCTCTGACCAGGGATCGAATCCGTACCCCTGCACTGGAAGGCAAAGTCCCAACCACTGGACCACCAGGGAAGTCCCAGCAAACAGAATAATCTTACACTTGCCCTAACCCTCTGTCGTATCTGTCACCATCTCTAGCCAGTTACTTTCCTCTGATGTTTTTGCTTCTTCCTTTTATTTCTTTCTCCTATGCTTTTATTCCAGGACTGGGCCTTTCCCGCCCCATGCATAGATAACTTTAACTAGCTATTTTTAGTTATCCAGGGTTTTGCCCATTTAATTGTTATATCCTGTACCCCAGTATGAAAATCATCATCTTGCAACACAATTCCACCAGCCACTCCCCTGCTTAGCTTTACAAAATTTCTTTGTGATATCCATGATATCAAATCCCAATTCCTTAGATTCATGTGGAAAATATTGTAAAGTCCTAGCCAGTGGGTCACTTCACTTCTGTCTCACCAAGACTAGTTCTCATTAGTGAAAAGAAAAGTCTGAGTATGGCAATAATGAGCTGATCTGGGCATACCTAACACCCAAATCTTGGTCTCTAATCATGATTCTTCAGTAAAAGGAACCAGATCTTCCTGGAGAAGTGCTTGATTCCAAGGCTAGAGCAAGAAATATAAGATGTTACAGAAAAACCAGAACAAACTTTTCGGCCAACCCAATACAAGATGAACCTGCAACACCTTGTGGTGCCAGAAAACAAGGAAATGCTTTAAAAAATGAGGCTTGTTGAAAGAACACAGGATCCAACCAGATGGAGCTCCTAGTGGCCAAAGGTGGAACAATTTAAGCAACAGAATAAATAGTAATAGTATTGGATTTAACCCATGGAATAAAATAAACATCCACGATCCACACTTGCATAAATAAATAATCAAATAAATAAGTACAGGAGAAGAGACGGCTCTTCTTCACAGTAGAATTTCAATTAACAACCGTAGAAGAAAACAGAGAAATAGAGGATCATCATTAGGCAAATACTATACTACTAATAAATGTTGATCCACCAATGACACTAAAATTAGGGGGCAGTTATTTGAGGAAAACAGGATTTGCATAAACTCAAGGAATCTTCTGCCAAGTCAGTAAGACATGCTGATATCATGAACCCCAAGGTACGATGTACTGAGAAGGACACAAACATCATTGTTGTGATGTTCTAGCCAGAAATACATAACCTCATTGCAGTCATGGGAAAATATTGAACAAATGCAAATTGAGAGACATTCTACAAAACAACTCATCAGTAGTTTTCGAAAGCGTGAAAATCGTGAAAGACCACAAAAGACTGAAGAACTGTGATGGACCAGACAAGAAATGGCAGCTAAGTGCCATGTGGGATCCTGGATAGGATCCTGGAAAAAGCACATTGGTGGGAAAATTGGAATTTTGAATAAGATCCGCAGTTTCGTTAGTAATGCTGTGCCAGTGTTAACTTCTTGTTCTTGATCATTGCAGTGTGGTTTTGTAAGATGTTAATATTAGAGAAAGGGAGTTGACGGGTATAAGAGAACTCTTTTTACTGCCTGTAAGTTTAAAATTAGTTCAAATAAAATGTTTCTAAAAATAAAAGGCCGATCTACTTTCAGTCTTCCACATGATTCCCCACCTTCATGTCTATGCTGTATTCTCCAGGAATGTGCTTACCTTTATCTGTCCATTTCTCTAGCATCAACATCCATCTTAATGCAGCTTATTTTTATTTTTCAAACATTTTTATTGGAGTATAGTTGCTTTACAGTGTTGTATTAGTTTCTGCTGTACAGCAAAGTGAATCAGCTGTACGTATGCATATATCCTCTCTTTTTTAGATTTCCTTTCCATTTAGGTCACCACAGAGCATTGAGTAGAGTTTCCTGTGCTATACAGCAGGTTCTCATTAGTTATCTGTTTTATACATAGTAGTGTATATATGTTAATCCCAATCTCCCAATTCATCCCACCCCTGCCTTCCCCCTTTGGTAACCATAAGTTTGTTCTCTGCTTCTCTGTCTCTATTTCTGCTTTGCAAATAAGTTAATCTGTACCATTTTTCTAGATTCCACATAAGCGATATTATACGATATTTTTTTTCCCCCTTCTGACTTACTTCACTCTGTATGACAGTCTCTGGGTCCATCCACGTCTCTGCAAATGGCACTATTAACGCAGCTTCTTTAAACACAGTATACAGAATGGGTGGCACATCAGCTTTGGTGTCAGACCGCCTTGAGCCTAAATCCTGACCCCGTCTGTCATTAGCTAGGGGACTTTAGGCATATTGTATTGGCTTTCTAGTCCTTGGTTTCCTCATCTTTAAAATGGGAGCAAAATTAATACTTGTTAAAAGACGGCTGTGAAGATCAAATGAGACCCTGCTTGTGCAGCGCAAAGCATGGGGGCTTGCACGTAGTAGGTATTCAATCAAAGTTAGGACTTTTAGTGCCGATATAATTTCCTTTAGAGCTTGTCTCTGATTAATCTGTAAAACCTCTTTTCCTCTGTGTTCCCTCAGTATATATCAATTCAATTCATACCATTTAAATTTGTATTTGATATTTAATAAGCTGCTCTTAAGTTTAGATAATTTCCTCAATTAAATTATAAAATCATTTGATGCAGAAAGAGTCTTCTACTCCTTCTATTGTGCCCCATCTGCCTAATTCAGTATTCTGCACACACCAACATGAATGTTCACGGACTGATCATAAGTTGGTAACATTGTATTCTTTCAGCTTCCTAATGAGCTGAAGCTTTCATATACTGATAATATTTAACAAACTGAAAATAACTGCAACTTTGACTGTTGGCAAAAATATTCAAGTTTTGCACTAATTTGTACATTTTGAATTAATTTTTCCATAAGCTTACAATCATATTATGGGGACATGTCTAGGAAATAAGTATATAAAATGTCATAAGAATATGCCATCACGTGACAGTTTAGATGACCGGTGACACGAAAGTTCTTCATTACAATTCATTGTCACATCTTCAGTCTTAGCAACTTTCATCCTGCTGTGTTCATTTACCAATGGTCATGGTAACAAACCAAAAAATGCATATATGATTTTTTTTTTAAATTAGATACTGATGAAAAGAACCTCTGTTCCGGGAAAGGCATCAGTTTCATTCTTTGGTTTGTGGGATGAAGGTCTTCGAGTTAGAAATGAAAGTTGTGTGATTGAATTTAACAATGATTGCTCTTAGAACTTTAGGGAAATTGGAAGCTGATTTTGAGGAGGCCAGAGGTCCAGAGTGTCCGGTTAGGAGAGTAGGTTTTTGCTTTAGGCTGCATGGATTTCTGTCTTCGCTCCCTGACTCACTAGACTAGCTTTATAAAACCATAGGTATGTTTGGGTTTTGTTGGGTTTTTTTTTTTTTTAATTTAGCTTTGCCTCACCTTCTTTATCTGAAAAATGGTAATAATAATGGTAACTACCTCATCAGGTTGTTGTGAACATTAAATAAGATATGGTGAATAGAATATAATGTGTCATGTATTTCATAGTTGCATAATAAATATTAGGTTTTCCTGCTACACATTGGCCCATCTCTCTCCTTCAGGCCATAGAATCTTAGTGGTTGAGAGGAATCTTTCAGATTTTTAAGATCAGCCTGGCTGTTTTCACAGAGGAAGAAACTGAAGCACGACTTGCTTAAGGTAGCAAAGTTATTATTATTAATTGAAAATGACTACTTCAGGGGATGATAAATGAAATCTTTATAGAAATGCATCCATTGGAGTTAGTAAATAAACAGCAGTCCTTACTAAAATGCACTCAAACCTCTCCTTCCCTTTTGATTGGTTTCATAACTACCTGTCTGAATGATGGAAGTGTGTAAAGAAAAGCACCAGGTGTTCATTGAGTCACTATTGATTAATAAGCATACAGGTTTCAGGCCATGCAGGCTGCAAAATGTGAAAATAATCTAAAGGCCCATTGACAGAAGGATGGATTAATAAAGTGTGGCGTATTTATGCAATGGAATACAACGTAGGCATCAAAAAAGAATGAAATATAGCTATATAAGACAAAATGCATTCATTTTATGAATGCTTTTAAATAAAAACAGTCACTCCCAGCATATTATATACAGTACTTTTAAAAACAACTAAAACAGGAGAATATAATTTTCAGACATGGTAAAATGATATAAATGAAAAGCAAACTTATGATGGACCCATAATTTAGAATATGGTTATTTTCAGGGGAGAATAGGGAAGGGATGAGGTAATACAGAGGAAATAAATGTAAGTAATCACCAATGTTCTAGTTTCCATGATGGAGGTGGTTTTTTGGAAACGTCTTACGGAAAAACGCAAACGAACTTTTTGGCCAACCCAAATATATTACTAAAACAAAGAAAATAAGGTCTGTGCAAATCAATAGTAACAGTGCATCATGAACAAAAATATTTTAAGCACAAAGGCGTGTATGTATGTGTATATATGTGTGTGTGTGTGTATACAATATAAAACAAGACACATATATAATGTGTACATATAATGTGTGTATGCCTATATATAGATATAGGCATACACACATAGAGAGTCCAAGAGAGAGGCCTACACTGTGCTTTGAGTCTCCTCATACTGGGAATTTAAGATGAACATATCACATGTTGCTTGATCCTCACAAGACTTTTCAGAACTTCCTTATTCACAGCAGAATGGTCAATACCCAGTGAGAATAGTTATGTTTAAGGCAAATTTAGCCTCTATTTCTGGTAAAGCAAGTGTAATGAATGAGATCTTACACGTACACACGGCACCTCCCATGGACGATCAGGGATTCAGCAGAAATCTGGGTCCTTTGTTCCTTGGTGTAAATCAGTGCTCAGTTACCCTACAGCTTGTCAAACATTGGATCTTCCGTGGAGGAGGCCCTTGCGTGCTTATTACCCATCCTCCCGTTTTATGGATAAGCACACTGAGGTAAAAGATTCTGCCTGAGCTCCCCTGCAAATACTTGAGGTGGGAGAGTCAGAGAGGTTCATCAGATCTTGGAGCAACCATCCCTGCTCCACTATTTCTAAGTAGTGCTTCTTTAATTCTTCCTCTTACTTTCGTCTTCTCTCTTTGTCTCGACAATCATAGATGAATGGGTAGGACATGGCCTGAGTCGATGAAGAATGTCTGGAAAGACGAGGTGAGGGTATGATGAAAACAATGACAACACCAACAATAACCACCACCTCTTGACAGCTCATCTTGTGCCAGGCGCAATCCTGCTTTTTGCCTGACACATACTTTGTGCTTGGAATAGATTATGTCATTTAATTCTCAGGACAAGATTTAAGAGCTAATACAAGTAATTGCCTCATGGGAACAGGAACCTCCTGTTTCTTCCTTTGCTCTCTACTACACTGAACACATGGCAAGTAGCAAAGCTTAGTATTCACTGAGCAGTCATCTAACACAGGGGTCCCCAACCCCCGGGCCGCACAGCAGGAGGTGAGTGGCGGGTGAGCGAGCGAAGCTTCATCTGCCGCTCCCCATCACTCCCCATCACTCCCCATCGCTCCCCGTCGCTCCCCGTCGCTCCCCACCGCTTCCCATCACTCCCCACCACTCTCCGTCGCTCCCCACCGCTCCCCACTGCTCCCCATCGCTCCCCGTCGCTCCCCACTGCTCCCCGTCACTCCCCGCCACTCCCCACCACTCTCCATCGCTCCCCACCGCTCCCCACTGCTCCCTGTCACTCCCCACGGCTCCCCGTCCCTCACCGCCACTTCCCACCACTCTCTGTTGCTCCCCACCGCTCCCCACTGCTCCCCGTCACCCCCCACTGCTCCCCATCGCTCCCCGTCACTCCCCACTGTTCCCCGTCACTCCCCACCGCTCCCCGTCACTCCCCACCGCTCCCCACCACTCCCCACCACTCCCCGTCGCTCCCCACCGCTCCCCACCACTCTCTGTCGCTCCCCACCACTCCCCACTGCTCCCCGTCACTCCCCACTGCTCCCCATCGCTCCCTTTACTGCCTGAACCATCCCCCACCCCCGTCCATGGAAAAACTGTCTTCCACGAAACCAGTCCCTGATGCCAAAAAGGTTGGGGTCTGCTAATCTAACATGTGGCGGTGAAAGAGGTTCCCTAAATGCAGCAATAGCATAAGTCCTTGACTACAAAATACTTCTGATAATTAAACTTCTAGGTGTGAGTGTTTGCTTGGTCTGATCGTTGGCAGACCTTTGAGGTCCTCAGGTTCTCACTCAGTGCTTTCTTCTGCTTCCTCAGGCTTTTCTAAAATGATAGGGGATTTGCCAGCCGTACATTTCCTTGATGCATCTGCCCCAGCAGGGCAGGTTTGAAGGATTATGACTTTTCTCCTTGTGATGCAACACGTCCAGAGTGCCATTATTTGTGCCTGTGACTGAAGTCTTAGGAATGAATGGAAGGGGCATTTATGGAACTTATTTGGTGTTGCCTTCTAAAGCATGAAGGCATGGTTTCCAATAATAAAGGACTGTATGATGGTCCTACTGGACATATAGTCAAGCTATCACAAGTGGTGTTTATTAGAAAGCTTATGTCATTATTCTAACCTCATTCTATATGACATAATATGCCTGGATCTTTTTTCCTTTTGTGCTGCTAAACCTTACCTAGAAGCATACCAAGGGACATGAGAGAGGAAACTTTTAGGCTTCGGGGCTTTTGCATGAGTATTCAGGACTATAGTGAGATGTGAGGGGTGAAAGATTTGAGGATCTCAGAGCAAATCACACTGTATTCTCCTGTTCCCCCGCCCCCTAGCCCCACTGCCCATTTTTATAAATAAAATCAGATCAAAGTGTACCCAAGGCTTAAAGAGATCTAAAAGTCAAAAACCAGAAGGTCAGAGGGTATATAAGAAGAGCTGGCATTGATATTTTTGGTGGGAGGTGGTTTAATGAGTCCCAGCCTTATGATTTTGGGCAAGTTAATTTCTCTAAACCTTTATTTCCCTGGCAGGATTAGCAACTGTACCTTCTTCATAGGATTATTTTAAGGGTTACATGAAATTATGTGTGTAAATGACTCAGCACGGTATATGGCATGTATTGTGCAGTAAGTAATCATTAGACATAATGAGTATTGTAACGAGAAAAATGACGCATCCCTTGCAAGACTAAATGAGAATGTGTGTCATGTGTCTGGCATCATGCCTGGTACATAGTAAGTAAGGCTGAAGGATAGTTAGCTTTTCTTCCGTAGTGCTTGCTATTAAAACCACACGAGGATCCACAAAGAATGGGGTCCAAGGCTCTGATTTACCATCTTTAGGCTTTGTTATTTGTAAAACTATCTATGATTTACAGAGTGTTTTCCAACCTTTAACTCACTGGGGCCTCACAAGCAGCGTGTTGCTTCCTCTTCTGAAAAACAGGTTTCATCATTCCCCAGTTTTGCATAAGAGGAAATTATAGCTCGTAAAGTTTAAATAATGTGTACGAGTTATGCAGTGGGAGAGGAAGGGTCTGAACTCAGGTGTGCAGGACCCCTAAGCCAGCATTTCTCAACACATTACCTCTCTAAAGATCATAGCTCATACTGAGCTAACTAGATCGAATTACAAATTTCTGCCTGGCCATTACCTTAAGTAATTCATTCAAGCTGTCTTCATGGTTCTCTTGATGCAACTGAAGCCATTAACTGTGTCCCTCAGAGCAGTGCCTGAATTGAAAAGCAACTACCAACCAAGAAGCCAGGAAAGTGAATGCCATGTAAAGGTATTTTGGAGGGAAGATTGCAGTGTGTTTGAAGCAAAACAACTTTCTGGAGATGCCGCAGCAGCAGCAAATCTATCAGCTCCTTGCAGTATCATCAATCACAGAAGCACAAGAAGAAAAGCAAGCTGAACCCAGTACCCATCCTTGTAAATTATTTTTCAGGAAATCCTGCGAGCTTGGTTTTTTACCAGGAAACAATTACAGTTTAATATAGAGGGCCACAGAATTCACATGGAACTGATTTCTATTTCTTTTTGTTCTGCTTACACAAAGGAAATGCAATTTTTCAAAAAACAGCAGAGAAATACACACGCGCTGGACTAATATAGTGGCGCCTGTCACTTACAGCTGAGGGATTGTGTCATTCCTCATTGGCAGTCTTGACAGCGCCTCAAATAAAGAGGTGTCTTAGCAAATTATGTTCTTGATATTGTTTACTGAAATGCGACGGCTTCATTTTAAAGAATAAAGTTAACAATGCAAAGACCTGAAGCTGGATATGAAGAAAGTTTGCCGTAGCTTAACTGATGGTTCATTATATTGCTCGTGCCATTATCTTAATCTCATATTTTTATCATGTGTCTGTAAATGTGCAGAATTAAAAAGCCAGAGGTAATTTTGCATTTTATCTGAATCCAGAGGAAGCGATTGTTAAATTATCATCACTTTGATATTAAATAGCTTAAACCTGTAAGATGATCTTTGAATATGCAAATAGGGCAGCTTTGTTGCCAAAAAAATGTGGTTTGCTAATTGTTAAAAGGATAAATGAGAAAAAAAAGGGAAGAAAACTGAAATTTACTTTGAAGCAAACCTCGATGAAGGTTTATGTGATAAAGATAAAGGAAATGTTTTATATTTATGTGTAGGTTCAGAAGAATGATTGTCTAGAGCTGTTCAAATCTGTGACTTTGCAGCTGTAATCAAAACCAGCGGGAGAGTTTCTGACTTATATCCTTGGCAGAGAACTCATGGAATACATAATACATACCCAGAAGAGTTAAGAGAATTTCAATAGTTTCTTAGGTAACAGTGTTCATTCTCTGCTTTTAAGATGTTTGAAAAATAAAAGGCTATAACCCCAAATCAAACAATAATTAAACATCCGTCTCCATTTTTAAATGAGCTTTTTAACACCAACATGCTCATGAATCTAATGCTCCCAGAAAGGAGGGATGAATGCAGCTTCCAAGAGTGACAATGTCGGTGGGCAGGTTTTTTTCCTAGAAATTTACCATGTGCAGCACCTCGGATGCAGGATTGTCAGGATTCTGCCCCCAGCAGAGAGAGTGTCCTGATTCACTTGGGCTTTGACAAGCACCCGTGGGGACTTGTTTTCACTCCTTGGAGATTTGACTTAGGTCTCCAGGCCAACCATGATTCTGCCATGATTCTGCACAGTTGTGGAGTCCTTTGCCTTTGCACCCTGGGAGTTATGTGCACAGCATTCGCCAGAGGGCAGTTCTCTATAGATGTTGACAGAGAATGAACACATTTCCTGACTTCCCATCCCTGCCCTCGTGGACTTGGGGAGGCTGAGTGATCTCTATTGCCTTGGCTGCAGCGTATCACAATGATAAAAGATGTGGGCTCTGGGGCTTCCCTGGTAGCGCAGTGGTTGAGAGTCTGCCTGCTGATGCAGGGGATGCGGGTTCGTGCCCCGGTCTGGGAAGATCCCACATGCCGCAGAGCTGCTGGGCCCGTGAGCCACGGCCGCTGAGTCTGCGCTTCCGGAGCCTGTGCTCCGCAATGGGAGAGGCCACAACAGTGAGAGGCCCGCGTACCGCAAAAAAAAAAAAAAAAAAAAAAAAGATGCGGGCTCTGGAGCCACCTAGTAGTCATGTGCTCTTGAACAAGTTACTTCCCTGTGCCTCGGTTTCCTCATCTGTAATAAGGTTTTCCTATTACTGCCTATCTCAAAGTGTCGTGTCGCAAGCATGCAAGTTAGCTATTAACATTCTGTAGTAGAACCGCCTGAGCCGTTGAGGATGCGATTCATGACTCTTGGGTCCCTCTCAGAAAAGTGGAGGTGGATGAAGCTTGCATTATCTCAAAAGAAGCAGGGAAATGCAGTGAGAAAACGCTACAGATCAGTGATTCAGGGCTAACCAGTTCCAGGCATTCTTCTAAGTGCTTAACATCTCACAGTAATGCCAGAAGTTAGTCATTGTTTTTAATCCCATTTTACAGATTCAGAGAGTTGATCAGTGGTAGAGCTTCAACCCCAATTGGTCTGCTACCCAGTCTTAATGCTCTTAGTGACTCTGTTAGAATGCCTCCCTAGGAGGCTGGGATCAGGAGATGCAGTGGCTTGGAACTTTACTTATGCCATTAACTCGCTTTGTAGCTTTGTGACCTCAGAGAAATTATTTTATTTCTTTGAAACTTTATTTTTTCACTTGATAGAATTTCATGATCTCTATGGCTTTTTCCAGTTATGACAACCTATAATTCTATAAGGAGAGAATATATTTGGCAGGGAGGGAAAGGGAGAGAGAGAGGGAGAGGGAGAACAGAGAGAGATGGAAGAGACAAGAGACTTCAATGCATAATTCTAATTGAACACAGTGGTACCTTTGTAGCTTATAAGGATGTCAAAACCCTTTAACATAATTCAGTACATTCGTTCTTGTAAAATATAACTATATATCACCACCATCATTTTATAAATGAAGAAATTGCATTATACAGAGTTTGTAGCTTGCCAAGGTCACATAGCTAAGTCATAAAATCCAGCAATTTTACTGCCAATATAAAACAGCATTCTCTGGATTAGGCAGAAAAGTCAATATATAAAGCACTTCTGAAAATCTCTATTGCTTAATAATGCAAATAGTGATGTACTTCATGTTACGCAATCAAAGAGTTATTTGAAAGATACAAATCAGATGTCTTTAAATCAAACCCTACTTGTGCTGGCAACTCTTCAATGGGTAGTATCTCCTTTAGATTTTTCTCCTGCCTTATTTCTTATACTTTGTCTCCAGCCTTTATTCAGTTATTCAGAGCATAGTAGAAGTTCATATTTAAATTGACTCTGCAGTGAATCCACTAAAAATTCTGTGACTACATATTCATAACAAAGTTCATTCATTCTGCAATACCTCTAATGCCAAAGTTTCTGTATTTATCAGTTGGGGGGACAGTGGTCTCCTCCTTGTCACATATATGTGACAAAGCTTAGACCAGAATAATTATGTAGGAATCATCATCTCATTTGTAAATATGGATTTTTGTTTATTAAAGTTTCTTAAAAAGACTTTGTAAACACATGAATGTTCTTTTTCTATCATACAAACTGGATTTTGAAAATTGGTTTTGAAAATTCTGAAGTTTTTGACAGCAAACAAATTCCACCCTAGAGGAAACTGTGGAGCTATCCTTAAAGAGAAGGATGCAATTAAATCTGTTAGCAATAATACAGTGATAAAAATTCTGATTTCTATTTTTATCAGGAGCCTGGATCCATTAACGTTTATGCACCTTCATGTAGGTGTGTATGTGTAGAGCTTGTCCTTTAAAAATCTCAATTGTGAAATAGAATCAGAGGACTCATCCCTTTTTTCTTCTCTCTTTCTCTCTTTTAATTTCCCTATTCCTGGGGAATTATCCTTTGAGGAGTTCCATGACGGCAGACGAATTTGTTTCTCAAATGGAGCGTTGGTTTTTGCAGTTCTGCTGGAGGGCTGGAGGAGATCGCAATGCCCGTTTGTTTCACAGATTCCCGTAAAATTCAACTTCTCCCAGTCATACATCTCTCTGACTACTGCTTAGCTATATACATTTTGACAAGGAGAAAAATGGTCTTGAATTGTTGGTACCGAAAAGCTCTAAGAGTTTTGTTTCAGCTGCAGCATATGGATATATTTAAAGGCAAATCTTTTACATATTTTGTGCTTGGATTTTAATTTCACTTGCTAAATCATTAAGCATACCTTTAGAGGAGAGTATTCCTATTAAAAAAGAAAAATCCCTAGGGATGGAGATATATATATATATATATATATATATATATATAGATAGATAGATAGATAGATATAGATATAGATATATAGATATATATAGATAGATACACACACAATACACATATATATAAAAATATATTTATATGTATATATTTCCTATTTTTACATATTTTTCCTACACACACACACACACACACACACACACACTGTTTAGGAAAGGATTTTTATCCAAAATGACTCTGTTAAAACAATCACATCTCACAAATCTCAGACAGCCAGTGTGCTGGGTTTCTAACCTCTGGAGAGCACGGCGTTGTGGTTGACTCATGATAACCAGAAATGGTGGAAAAGTTAACTGCTTGGCAGCGGATCACATTTCTGTAATAAGCCAATACACATTTACTTTGATTCGTTTCAGCTCTGGCACAAAATTATGCAGCAAATATAGACATTTCTTTAGTCTTCTGACACCAGTTTTGACCATGAACTTCATTCAGATGGCACTTTTTCCTTCTTTGCAACTAATTTCAATGGGGAGTCAGCAGCTCATTTTCAAAAATTTCAGCCTCAAAATTTACAGGTTTGGGCTTCCCTGGTGGCGCAGTGGTTGAGAGTCCGCCTGCCGATGCAGGGGACACGGGTTCGTGCCCCGGTCCCGGAAGATCCCACATGCCGCGGAGCGGCTGGGCCCGCGAGCCATGGCCGCGGGGCCTGTGTGTCCGGAGCCTGTGCTCCGCAACGGGAGAGGCCACAGCAGTGAGAGGCCCGCGTACAGAAAAAAAAAAAAAAAAAAAAAAAAAAATTTACAGGTTTGGAATTTTGATCAAAATCCAAATCTTTTGGCATTTAAGTTCATTTGCCTTTGGCAAAAAAAAAAAAAAATCTTGTTTTCAAAAAGAAACAAGTCATAAGAGAACTTTATTTAAAAAAAGACTTGACCAGCTGTTTAAAAGGCTATTTTGATGATGTCAGTGCAAGTGAATAAAAAACACATGGATTTAAACTCCCTTAAATTATACAAGCCTTTAAAAATTAAAGGAGCTGTGTTGGGCAAATGTGTTTTAGGTTTATTAACGCAGCAATCAGTCTTCTATGGTTTCTAAATAGCCTTGTATTGGAGGGATACTACAGTTATTTGTTAGACTTAAAGACAAGTGAGAACACAGAGCACGGTTCGGTAAGAACCAAAAGGCTTATGTTTGGGAGCCCATATGGGAGTGGAAAACAGCCAGCAAGAAAGCATGAGAGTCACCTCCTTCTCCCTCTCCAATAATCCAGCAGTAACAGGGGAGAACAAGCGGTATACTTTTAACTTGCAACAGCAAGTCTTTGTGAGGTTTCATTTGCTGCTTAAATGTTGATTTTCCTAACGTGTCGACAACGTCCTAGTGAAGAGCTTTTGGATGGATACCAATTGCTGAAAGAGATCTACCAACCTCAGGGTTTCTCCATGTCTCCTGAAAATCATGGGCTCAGTCCTCTGAAACTGAGGGCTTTTTTAGCTTCCATAAATTGGGCAGGAAGACAGACTGTATACAACTTTACTGTTCAATGCTTAAAGCAACATGACACCTCTTTGCAGAAGATGTGGTGAAGTTTTGACAAATGAGTACTTTCATACATGGACTCTATAATAAAAGCATTTAGAAAGCATGATTGATGGCCCCAAGCAGTCCTTTTTGGTTCTTAATTTGGTGAAAAGATAAAAGTTTGTGTCTTCACCTGCTAGTGTCTTGGTGTCCTCTAAGCCATTTCTGTCATGGCATTGTGATGTGATATTGGGACTTTGAACCCTGAAATAGCAGACAGAAATAACCAAATCACATCTGCACCAACGACATCCTGATATACTTTTTGAATGAGTATAAAGCACTAGATGCCAACTCCTTAGCCTTAGCCAATAGCCACCTCCATTGGATGGAAATAGAGCTGTCCAGCCCTCTGGGAACAGTGGCGAAACTGACCCAGAGCCTGTGCTCTACAGAAGGCTATGTGTTTACAAGCCTGATGGTAGGGAAATAGCTGTTATTACTGCCGTTGCTCATAAGTATTGATACTATGTCTTAAGCTCACCAGTATGGGTAAATACTTAACATAGTGGTATATGGTAGATGCTTAAGAAATTGTAGCTATTATTTCACACACATTATTTCATTTATCATTTGCAACTCTTTTATGTGATAATTATTTTTATTGCCATGTTGCATATGAGAAACACAAGATTCAGAGAGGAAATGTGACTTGCTTGAGACCACATAAGCTGCTAGAATATGCCACAACAAGAATAAAAGTCATGTCTGTCTAATTCCAGTCATACTCTTCAAATTAAAAATCCCGACCAGAGTGGATAAAATTTAAAAGGTGAACAATATGAGAACCTGAGCAGTTGGGCCTTCATACCCTGCTGGTGGGAATGTAACCTGGTACAACCACTTTGGAGAACTATTCAGAGATTTCAGTTAAAGCTGAATATCTGCATATTTTATGTTTCCACAATTCTGCTTCTAGATGTGGCAACAGAAATATGTACATAGATTTACCAAAAGACATGTACAAAAATGTTCATAGCAGCATTATTTATGATTGTCCCAAACCGGAAACAACCAAAATGTCCATCATCAGTAGAATGAATATAAAAATTGTGTTATATTCATCCAGCAAAGTACCATACAACTGTAAGAATGAATCAACAACTACAGTCAACCACATGGATGAATCTCATAAACATAAAGTAGAATTACAGAAGCCAGATTTAAAGAAGTACATTCTACAGGAGTCCATTTATATAAAATTCGAAAATGAGAAAAAGTTATCTATCATGGCAGATGGGGGGATACTAGTTACCCTTGGGGAACAGATGATGATTGGAAAGAGGCATGGATTGTGCTCCTGGTCTAACTAGAAATGTTTTGTGTCTTGCTGTGAGCGCCAGTTAGATGGGTATGTTCACTTTGTAAAATTTATTGAACTGCACTTGTTTCTGCACTTTGCTAAACAAAGTGTACTTACCAGATTTACTTTTCAGTGCAAAGTTTGCTCTCACAAATTTAAGGTATGACACCCAGGAAGAGGAAAGACACCATAGAGAAGGGACATCCTATTACCCTGTGTGCTAGGTCTGTGCTCATCTCCCTGCAGCCAGCCTTGAGCTATGAAAGTGTGAGCCCTTTCAAATGAGCCCAGGGTTGGGATGACCTCTGGGCAGAGAGGTCTTAGGCTACCTGTGTGTCACCCAGGCAAGAGGGAGAACTGAGAGCCTTCCTCACACGGATGCAGAACCACCCGTAGGAGAATTCAACTCCAGTCATCCACATGTGTAACATTTTCCAGATGCTGAGTCCACAAGAATTCTGGTCAGTTAACTTAAGTTCAGTCTCACTCTTCTGACAGGGATGAGCATTGTAAAGCATGTGCAGCCTCCACGCCTGTTTTGGTGGCCAAGGAAACACATGCATCTGCTCAGGGCAATTTGAATTGAGTGTTTACTTTCAAAACCCCTAATAAAAACTCTTCCAGCAAGGGGACACAGCCCTTGATGAGTTTTGCTTCTAGACTTGTTGCCTACTTTCTTTTCAGCTGAGCATGTGGCCATAGCCTAATCTGCATGGTCTATAGGCACACCCAAGTTTAATTTGGAATCACAAGACCCCAGGGTCCCTGATGCTAAATAACCTGGGACTTCCATCTGTAGCACAGCATATGTTAGTCTTATGTAGTAAAACTGGGCAATAAATCCAAATCTAATTATAAATGTACAGTCAGAACATCAGGTAAATTACCCTTCCTACAAGTAAATTATCACCTTAGGACACAGTGGACTTTGGCATGCTGGGCAGTCTTCCCCACAGCGCCCTCTGCCTGTAAGTACCCACAGTGGGGCATTGCCAGCTGAATGTTCATTTAAGGAGTCTTGGAGCCCTTGACAAGTAATTTGCTGCACCTACAAAAAATGTTTCGTCTAAATTCTGTGACATTCAGAGACAGATGAGCGAAGGCAGAGTTTAAACACATTTAATACTCATTTGCATCTTATGATTATGAAGTGCCCTAGGGCAAGGTTTTTCAAACTGTAGGTTACAATTCATAAGTAGGTCATGAAATCAGTTTAAAGGGTCATGACTAGCACTTTTAAAAACTGAAAAAGAAGAGATTAGAAAAGTTGAGAGTGACTTGTACGTGACGATTGTCAGTATTGCTTAAAGCAACTTTTTTGTTTAATTTTTTTTGTGTGTATGTATCATGTATAATGTGTTTCTTACTGGATGGCAGGTATTTTTTGGGGGGGGGAGTATAGTTGATTTACAATGTTGTGTTAGGTTCAGATGTATAGCAAAGTGATTCGGTCACACATATACCTGTATCCATTCTTTTTCAGATTCTTTTCTCATATAGGTTCTCACAGAATATCGAGTAGAGTTCCCTTTGCTATACAGTAGGTCCTTGCTGGTTATCTATCTTATATATAGTGGTGTGTGTATGTTAACCCCAAGCTCCCAATTTATCCTTCCCCCACACATTTCCCATTTGGTAACCATAAGTTTGCTTTTGATATCTGTAAGTCTGTTACTGTTTTATAGATAAGTTCATTTGTATCATTTTTAAAAAAATTAGATTCCACATATGAGTGATATCATATGATATTGTCTTTCTCTGTCTGACTTACTTCACTTAGTATGATAATCTCTAGGTCTATCCACGTTACTGAAAATGGCATCATTTCATTCTTTTTTATGGCTGAGTAGTATTCATTGTATATATGTACCACATCTTCTTTATACATTCCTCTGTCTGTGGACATTTAGGTTGCTTCCATGTCTCGGCTATTGTAAATAGTGCTACAGTGAGCATTGGGGTACATGTCTCTTTTCAAATTATGGTTTTCTCCCGATATATGCCCAGGAGTGGGATTGCTGGATCATATGGTAGCTCTATTTTAGTTTTTTAAGGAAACTTCATACTGTTCTCCATAGTGGTAGTACCAGTTTACACTCCTACCAACAGTGTAGAAGGGTTCGCCCTCTCCAGCATTTATTGTTTGTAGACTTTTTAATGATGGCCATTCTGCCCAGTGTGAGATGATACCTCATTGTAGTTTTGATTTGCATTTCTCTGATAATTAGTGATGTCGAGCATCTTTTCATGTCCTTTTTGGTCATCTGTATGTCTTCTTTGGAGAAAGATCTATTTAGATCTCTGCCCACTTTTTGATTGGGTTGTTTTTTTTTTTTTTGGTATTGAGCTGCATGAGCTGTTTCTATAATTCAGAAATTAATCCCTTGTCAGTCACTTCGTTTGCAAATATTTTCTCCCATTCTGAGGGTTGTCTTTTCATTTTGTTTATGGTTTCCTTTGCTGAGCAGAAGTTTTAAGTTTAATTAGGTCCCATTTGTTTATTTTTGTTTTTATTTTCATTACTCTAGGAGCTGCATCAAAGAAGATATTGCTGCAATTTATGCCAAAGAGTGTTCTGCCTATGTTTTCCTCTAGGGGTTTTATAGGGTCTTGCCTTACATTTAGGTCTTTGATACGTTTTGAATTCACTTTTGTGTATGGTGTTAGAGAATGTTTTAATTTCATCCTTTTACATGTAGCTGTCCAGTTTTCCCAGCACCTCTTATTGAAGAGACTGTCTTTTCTCCATTGTATATTCTTGCCTTCTTTGTCATAGATTAACTGACCATAGATGCATGGGTTTATTTCTGGGCTTTCTATCCTGTTCCATTGGTCTATATTTCTTTTTTTATGCTAGTACCATACTGTTTTGATTACTGTAGCTTTGTAGCATTGTCTGAAATCAGGGAGCCCGATTCCTCCAGCTCTGTTTTTCTTTCTCAAGATCACTTTGGCTATTTGGGGGTCTTTTGTATTTCCATACAAATTGTAAAATTTTTTGTTCTAAAATCTGTGGAAAATGTCATTGGTAATTTGATAGGGATTGCATTGAATCTATATATTGCTTTGGGTAGTATAGTCATTTTCACAATACTGTTTATTCCAATCCAAGAACATGGTATATTTCTCCATCTGTTTGTGTCATCTTTGATTTCTTTCATGAGTGTTTTATAGTTTTCTGAGTACAGGTCTTTTGTCTTCTTAGGTAGGTTTATTCCTAGGTATTTTATTCTTTTTGTTGCGATGGTAAATGGGATTGTTTCCTTAATTTCTCTCTCTGATCTTTCATTGTTAGGGTATAGGAGTGCAAGAGATTTCTGTGTATTAATTTTGTATCCTGAAACCTTACCAAGTTCATTGATTAGTTCAAGTAGTTTTCTGGTGGCATCTTTAGAATTTTCTACGTATAGTACCATGTCATCTGCAAACAGTGACAGTTTTACTTCTTCTTTTCCAATTTGGAAAAAGCGATTTTAAAATTGTTTCCACAGGCCCCCAGCCCCCAAACACTTGAATGAAAGTCAGCATTGCTTGTTGATACTTCTGTGTGATGAGTTCTTTGTGAGAAACAAAAAAAAATGTTGAGTTTTTTATCTCACTGGGTGCAAGGTGAAAACAGAGACAACAGTCAGAAGTTGAAAGAAAAACTGTCTTTTGTTTACCACCAAAGCAGGAACATATGGTATTTTCTTTTATAGCAACATCAACATTTCGCTTGGCTTTTTTTTTAATACTGACAAGAAATAGTGATATAGTGTGAGTTAGCTAGGCTGTGTCAGGAGGTCAGCAGACTTTTTCTGTTAAGGGCGAAATATTAAATACTTTGGGCTTTGCAGGCCAGGCTGTCTGTGTTAGAACTACTCAACTGTCTCTGTAACAGAAAAGCAGCCAGAGACAATATGCAAACAAATGGGTGTGGCTTGTTCTAATAAAACTTTATTTACAAAGGCAGGGCATGGGATGGATTTGGCCTATTGGCTGTTAGTTTGCTAATCCCTGACCTATGTAAAAATGCGAAACTTTAATAGAAGAAAAGGTTGAAACCTATTGACGCTCACGCCAGTGTTATACTTTCCCAGTAACTGTTTCTTTGCAAAGCAATTGTAATTTTTCAGCGGTTTATAAAGACTTCAGGGGCATTGTATATTCTTTCTTTAATTCCTTCAGCAAAGAAAAACTTCAAGTGATTTTCAAAACCATTGTGCTTTTTTCCCCCTTCCTGACAGTTGTGCTGATGTTACTCTTTTAAGAATAATCAATGTTTTTCCCCAGAAGAAAAAGTATACCTCTGATTGCCTTGTGTTATTAGAAAAGAAATCAAATGCCCTATGACTAGAGACTAACACTCTGAAACAAATCTAATTAGGGCACTGCCTGTGATTCATCTAGAAGGATAATGTTGGTATTCACTAAGCCTTATCCAAATATAAGTCAAAGACCTCTACGTTCATATAATGCTTTCAATTTCAAACTTGTTTTCCACTTAGCATAGTGCTCACTCTACAGCTCCAAAGAGCACGGTTTTAAAAAGTCAATTTCACAGATTCATGGAGCTGGAGGGAGCTAGGGAGATCACTGGTCAACTCGGCAACAATGCCTCCATTGGACATCCTGCCTCACCCACACCTGCTTGTACACATTCAGTGTGTACAATTGGAGTCTCTCTCTGCCCCAGGGCGGTGCCTGCTTTTTCTGGTTGGCTCATTGTCATTCAAGGTGTTATTGCTTCCATGTCCTGGCTATTGTAAATAGAGCTGCAATGAACGTTGTGAGTCGCGTGGACATATACACACTACCAAATGTAAAATAGATAGCTAGTGGGAAGCAGCCACATAGCACAGGGAGATCAGCTCCTTGCTTTGTGACCACCTAGAGGGGTGGGTTAGGGAGGGTGGGAGGGATACGCAAGAGGGAGGAGATATGGGGATATATATTTATGTATAGCTGATTCACTTTGTTATAAAGCAGAAACCTACACACCATTGTAAAGCAATTATACCCCAATAAAGATGTTAAAAATAAATTTTTTAAAAAAAGATGTTATTGCTATGTTGAGGCAACATTTGCCTTCCTCTGGATTTTTTCTGCCTATGGGGCAGCAGTACTTCATTCATCTAATTGCCGCCCTCCCCGGGAAAAGCCTTCATATATTTGAGGACAGCTGCTTGTCTTTCATGATTATTTATTTGTCAAAGCCACACATGACTGATTCTTTCCAAGGTCCTACTATCACATAGTTGGGAAAGGAGTCTCAAACTCAGACGTCATCGGGGGTGAGAGATTGAGGATAAACAAGTGAAAGCTCGTTGGCTGGGACTGAGGTGAACCAGAGAGGGGACCCAAGGGAAGAGACAGATGCTACCTGCGATCTACTGGTTGTTGCTGTGTCACGGTGTGGACCAAGGCTGACAGTGAGATTTCAGAAAACCTGAGGATCCAGATTTCTGTTGAAAATCTCCCAACTTTTAAATGTTGGCAACTCATTTTTTGAAAATGTTTAAACATTCTGTAAGCCAAACAAAACACATCTGTGGGCCAGATTTGGCTTGTGCAACCTTAAATCCAGAGTCATTTTACCATCCTGGTTGCCACGTTTTGTACACATTTCAATTGAGTCCGTTGTAACTTGAGGAACATTAACCGTTGAAAAGAAGGAGAGAATTCCTTAATTGAAAGGAAAACAGAGAAACAGTAACTTCAACACAGATGAACGCTAGAGCTCCACTTTCCTGCGGCAAAGAAAATTTAGGTCACATGTAACATAAGGTTAAGTTTTAACTTTTTAACCGTTATGAATTCTAAAAGTAGAGACGTGTTAATAGTCGATGTGATAGGTGGACAAGAAAACATATTGCTCTTGCCTAGAAGAGGTCTCCTAAAAACGGGAATAAAGCAGTAAAGGAGTATAATATAAAACCATTACTAGACCATATGTTTGTGATATAAAATGAGGAGTTTTCTTGCCAGGATATCACATAACCATGGCAAAGTGCCATTAGCTTCACTTTTTCTAGAAAGAGAGAAAGAGAGAAATTCAACAGACATTCTTGGGATACATGAGGTTGATGTTTTATTATATGTATTTAATTTATAAAATATATTCCTGGAGTTCATTGCCACTCACCAAAGTAAATAGCTCTATCATGGGGCTGCGAGGGTACTGTTTGGTCATTTGTAAGTCTGCCCTTTCCATGACACTTTGGTTTGCTGACTTTGGAAAGAGTTATCTGGAATACATTTTTGTTCCTGTGCTTCTTACCCTCTGTTATATGCTCTGATTCTCAAGCCAGTTTGCCCTTTCCCCCCTTATTTCCTCAAGAATCTTTTAGGAGTTTAATTGAAAGGACGGAATGAACACTGAGCCCCAGCTGGACAGCCCCTGGTGTTCAGGTCAATCTGCCAGCACCTTATCTAATTGCAGACCTCTTCTTCATGGAAAGGGTGGTCTTGGATGCTTCTGCAAGTCAGTCGCCACCATAGAAGTTTCTTTGTCCAAAGCTGGCAGCTCATAGAGTGGGGAAAAAAGCAGAGAAGCTATGTCAAATATTTTATATGCTACCAATCCATTAATTTCAAAACTGATGCTTTTTTCTAGTTCAAACAATCATCTTGTAAAAAAAAATTTCCTGACAAGAGAGCTCTGAATACTTTAGGATATATTATTCAATTAAAAATTTGGATTCTTTTCTAGATGCATATTAAGAAGATATTTCAAGTAAAATATTGAAGTTATATTATGGAGACAAACTTACTTTAGAATTTAGAATATATTGTTATTTCTGGAGTTAGTCTTTATGATTATATAAAAGGAATTGCCAAGGGAAACTGTTGCCCCTCGGCTAATGCAGATTAAGAGATTAGACATTCATAGACTTAAATTACCTGCTTCTCTAGCCAGACAACAATTAAAACAATACCATTTATAGTTATAATATACATTTAATCTATTGTTTAAAACCTATAATTAATAACACTGAATCTAATACTTAGAAAGAAAGATACTCATCCTCTTGTTTTATGTTAATACTTCTAAAGAGATTTAAATCAATCCAGAAAAATAAATAAAGTCTAGACAATTTGAAAAGCTGGACGATTGTCTCCATTTTCACTTTACTACTTAAATAAACCTAGTCACCCCATAGAGTTACTCTTTCAAAGCCTATTTCTCAAATGTACATTATAGAATCAAATCTTCGAAAGTTTAGATTTTTCTTTCTACTATATATATATATATTTAGATTAATCAACTGTGAAATATAATACAGCTATTTCCTACAAACTTTGCTACCTAAAGAAATTGTATTAAATTATATTGTATAATTTCTGTCTTCCTGAATGCCACCTTCCAATTTTCTTAATCTCAGACTCTGAAAATTCCTCTCATGCTGCTTATGAAACAGTTACTATCCTGAATGAAAGTGTTTTGAAAATCTTATAACGTATAAGCTGTCTTAATATACCATTTACGTGGATTAGTAGCAGCTTGCCCACATGCTTGTCTGTGTTTTGGATGCATATTTTTGTAAAGTGCCTGATATAGAATAAGCCATGATATTTGCTGTTTTGTGTGCTATTGCCAAGACACGACTTGTAAACACTAGCAGAATTTCTGATGCAAATGACAGTGTCATTTGGAAAGACTTCCAAGTTGATATCTTTGCAGTTTTATAGATAAAGTTATATATACATATTGTATATGTAATATGTATATGTTTAATATATAGACATATGTATACATACATATAACATGTATATGTTTAATCTATGTATACATTATTTTAAATTATTTAATTATTACTTTAAATTAATTGCACATATATATGTGCATATATATGCAGTTATAAACGTTTGCTCTGTGAAGGACTCTGTTAGGAGAATGAAAGGACAAGCTACAGACTAGGAGAAAATATTTATAAATCATATCTCTGACCAAAGAATTTGTATCTAAAATATGTAAAGAACTCTCAAAACTCAACAGTATAAAAAACTAAATCCAATTAGAAAATGGGCAAAAGATATGAAGAGGCATT
Source organism: Mesoplodon densirostris (assembly GCF_025265405.1). Classification (NCBI taxonomy): domain Eukaryota; kingdom Metazoa; phylum Chordata; class Mammalia; order Artiodactyla; family Ziphiidae; genus Mesoplodon; species Mesoplodon densirostris. Next base: position 121,795,802 of record NC_082661.1, read on the forward strand.
TCATCAAAAAAGATATACAGATAGCATGGCAACTAAGCAAATGAAAAGATATTTAACATCACTAGCTATTAGGGAAAATCAGATTAAGTCCATTGTGAGATATCACTGTGTACCTGTTAGAACAGCTAAAATACAAAGTGGTGAGAATACCAAATGCTGCTGAAGATGCTGAGGAACTGGGTTTCTCATACATTGTTGATAGGAATGTAAGATTGTACAGCCACTCTGGGAAATAGTTCAGCAGTTTCTTAAAAAACTAAACGTATACTTACCATACAAGCCAGCCATCGCTCTTCTGGACATTTGTGTTGGAGAAATAAAAACTTGTGTCCACACAAAAATCTGTACATGATTGTCTGTAGCTGCTTTATTTGTAATAGCCCCAAATTGGAAACAACCAAAAGGTCCTTCAGTAGGTGATAGTTAAACAAACTGTGGTATATCGAACGTGGAATACTACTAGGCAATAGAAAGGAGTAGACTGTTGATACAGGCAACAACTGGGATAGGTCTCAAGGGCATTATGCCCCTGAAAAAAAGCCAGTCCCCTAAGGTCCTATACTCTATGATTCTGTTTAACATTTTCAAAATGACAGAATTATAGAGATAGATAATAGTGCTTTCTAGGGGTTAGGGATGGTAGGAAAATTGGGGCAGATGTGACTCTAAAGAGGTAGCACAAGGGAAATCTTCCGGGTGATGGAATAGTTCTGTGTCTTGATGGTTACCTGAATCTACAGATGTGATAAAATGACAGAGAATTTGGGACTTCCCTGGTGGTCTGGTGAGTAAGACTCCACGCTCCCAGTGCAGGGGGCCCAGGTTCAATCCCTGATGGGGGAACTGGATCCCTCATGCCGCAACTAAGAGTTTGCATGCCACAACTAAAGATCCTGTGTACTGCAACTGAGACCCGGTGCAGCCAAAAATAAATAAATAAATGAAAGAAAAGGGGGAGAAAGAAAAGCAAACAAGTAAAAAACCTCACAAGTTAAAAAAACAGTGACATAGAATTTCCAGGCACATATATAAATATTAACTTCCTGGTTTTGATATTGTACTGTAATCATGTAAAATGTACCCATTGGAGGAAACTGGATGAAGGGTACCTAGGAACTTTCTGTACTTCTGCAATTTCCTGTATAATTATTTTAACACAAAAAGTATTTTTAAAATCCTCCCGGAGTTATGTGGAATCCATAGACTATATATTAGTTATCCTTAACAAGGTGAAAAATGTTGTTTTAATGAATTTATGCCCTGAAATGCATGTTAAGAGCCTGGGTTCTGGTGTCAAGTAGCCTTGAATCTCAGCTCTTTATTTAGCAGCCATAGGTCATGAAAAATAACTTATTGTCTCCAAGTCTCAATTTCCTTTCCTGTTAAAATATAATCATGGGAATAATAATAATAATACGTACCTTGTGGCATCTTTACAAAGATTAGAATGAATAATATATATATTGCTCTTAGCACAGTGTCTGACATCTAAAATATACCTCAATAAATGGGAGTTGAAATTATTTTCTTTCTTTCAGACCTTCATAGAGTGCTGTACTAATTCTTTATTTTACTGATATATTTAAATTGATATATATTTATGACTTGACACTGCAGCTGGGTGGGAAACTTCATGAGCTCAACAAGTGAGTTATACTTTACATGCCATTAGCACCTAGAAAATTACTATATAAACTTAAGTTATTAAAATCCGTACTTATCGAATGCATAATCTGCTTTGCACAATCCAATGGTCACTTTTCAGTGTCCCCTGGAACTTACTTCTCAGCACCACTTGACACAGTTGACTACTTTCCCATTTTAAATCCTGCTCTGGGCTGAACTGTGTTCCCCAAAATTCACATATTGAAGCCCTAGCCCTAGGGCGATGTAATTTGGAAATTGGGCCTTTGTGCAGTAATTAGGTTTAGATGAAGTCATGAGGGTGGGGCCGTTATGGTGGGATTAGTGCCTTTATAAGGAGAGACACCAGGGAGCTCTTTCTTTATTTCTTTCTGTACCATATGAGAACACTATGAAAAGGAAGCCGTCTGCAAGCCAGAAAGAGCTCTCGCCAGAAACTGCTCTCACTGGTGCCTTGATCTTGGATTTTCCAGTCTCCAGAACTGTGAAAAACAAATTTCTGTTGGTTAAGCCACCTAGTCTGTGGCATTTTGTTATGGCAGCCAAGCAGATTAATACAAATCCCTTTTGTCCTTTCTTATGACATCTTTTTCTTTTTGTTTCTCTTTTATCTCACTGGCTAATTCTACTCAGTCTCCTTTGCTTTCCCACCAGCCTTTAAATATTAAAACGCCTCCGTGTTCTCTCCTAAGATTTTTTTTTCTTTTTTTGACTCTGTTCTTCCTTCTTAGATAACCTAATCAGTTGCCAAAGTTCCAGTTAATATCTCTGTGCCAGTAGCATCCACATTTATACCATCAAGTCACAGTTTGCTTCTGAGCTCCAAACCCATGCATCTAAATTTCCACTGGGATGTCTTACAGTCACCAGTATGTCTAAAACTGAACATGTATCAGCCAGGCTTCTGGCAGGAAACAGAAGAAATTTTAATAAAGAAGCTATTTGCAAAATGGTGGACAAGATTTAGAAAAAGCAACATGGGTTGATGCTTTACTGTAGACCTAGTAATAGCAGGAAGCTGTTAGCCCTCTGAGTCTGTAGGGCAAGAGAAGGAAGTGGTTACAAGAACCCAGAGAGAGAGAGACAGAGAGCACGAGAGAGCTGTATGGAGAGGAATGTCTGATGGATGGTGGGACAAAGTCAACCAAGGAAAACCCAGTAGGAAAAGACCCAGTGAAATAAATATCCAATCCTCGCTCTCCTCTCTTTCTTTGATCTCTTTCCTCTGCCCCATTCATTGAACCCAGTTGGAAGTGAGAGGGCAAAAGTCATCTATTGAGTAGGACATAAAGATCAGCCTCCTGGGGCAGAGAGCAGGATGGTGAGCAGAGGAGATTAAATGTGGAAGAGTCAAAGGAAGCTCTCCGGTACAGAAAGCTGGAAGCACAAACCAACTCCATCTCCAGTATTTCCTAGCTCAGCAAGTGTCCCTGTCATCCACACAGATCCTGAAGCCAAAATCCTGAGAGTTCTCCTTGATCTCTCTTTCCTTCGCTCCTACCTCCACAGCAAGTACAAACACAACCCAAATAGCTTACAGATGTGACGAGGTCTCTCCATCGCTACTACCACCACCTGGTTTGAACGCCCATGATGTCTCTCCCGGACTACTGGAATAGCCCTCTGCCCTGGCTCCCTCATTCACTTCGGCCTCTCTCTCTTCCATTCTCCACAGGCCGTCAGAGCAGTTGTGGCAGGCAGAATCACGGCCTTCCCAAAAGTCCACGTTCTAATCCTTGGAACCTGTGAGTATGTTACTTCATATGGCAGAAGGGACTTGGCCAATGTAATTGAGTTAAGGGCTTTTGAGATGGGAGATTATGTTCCATTGGTGGACCAACCTTATCATGACTTTCTGCTGCTTGGAAGTAGAGGCAAATGTGACTACAGACAAACGGTCACAGACATGTCACATTCCTGGCTTTGCAGACTAGGAACGGGGTTCCTTAGGCAAGGAAGACAAGTGGCCTCTGAAGCTCAAGAGGGCAAGGAAACAGAATCTCCTCTAGAATCTCCAGACAGGAACGCACCCCTATTATGACCTTGATTTTAGTCTGCTGTGAACCATGGCAGACTTCTAAACTACAGAAGTATAAGAAAATAAATTTGTGCTGTTTTAAGCCACTATTTGTGGTAATTTGTTATCGTTGCTATAGCCAACTCTTACAATGATCTTGTGAAATCTCAAGTTTGACATATCACTCTACTGCTTTAAAACCCTCAAATGCTTGCCGTTGCACTGACAGAGTCTAAAATCCTTTACCTGAATTCCAGAGCCTTGTAAGATCTGCCTTTTCACCCTCATTGCAAACACTCCTCCTCAGACAGCACACCCCGGTTATGCCAGACCGTTTTTGGACCATGCCAAGCCTCTTTTGCATTAGGTTCTTGTACTTATAGCTCCTTTTGGCTAGAGCACCCTGCCACACCTCAACACTCTTTCATTGGGTGTATTAGCTTTTTACTGCAATGTAACGATTTACCATGAACTTAGCAGTGTGAAATAGCGCACATTTAGTATCTCACAGTTTCTGTGGGTCAGGACTCCAGGCAGCTAGATCCCTTCTTCAGGGTCTCACCAGACTGCAGTCAAGGTGTCAAAAGAACTGCATTCTCATTTGGGGAATAGGGGACAATCTCCTTCCAACCCCACAGAGGCACAATTCAGTTCCTGACAGAGAGTCTGTTCTTTGCCACTTTCATCTTCTGGTGGCTGTCGGCATTCCTTGACTTGTGGCCACATCTCTCCAATCTCTGTCTCCACGGCCACAGTGCTTCTCCCTCTTTTTCATGTCTTCTCTTTTGTCCATCTCAAATCTCCTTCTGCATTTTTCTCATAAGGGCTCTTGTTATTGGATTTAGGGCTCACCCAATAATCCAGAATGATCTCCGTATCTCAAGATTCTTATTATATTCCAGAAGATCCTTTTTCTAAATAAGGCAGCAGTCACAGGTTCTGGGGATTAAGGTGAATGTAGCTTTTGGGGGCCACCATCCGAACTACTACAGGTCAACTGCTTGAATACCTTTCTTCCCATGGGTCCTTCTGTTACATACTCCACTGCCCCTTGCTCTTCTGCGTGACTACAGTTGTGATCACTTGTTCAGTGTCTATCTTGGTCCACTAGAGCACAACCTCCTGCTCTCTTGTTTACAACTGTGTTCCCAGCACCCAGCATATATTAGGTACATGATAAGTGGATTTTTTTTCTCTCCCAAACCAACTAGATCGTTTCTTTCTGTTCCACTTTGCTTAGTAGAAACAGCCTAAGTCATTGGTAATGAAAGTTCTTCCCACTAATTGTGAACTTGTCATCTCTCAAGCTGTCTCATTAAAAAAGCATTCATATTCTGAATTTAAATGAAGCCATTTCTCTTCTAATGCATTGCTTTACCTTAGGAACTTCAGACCAATCTCATCGTGTAAGAGAAGGGTTGACATAACAGAGGGTGCAACACAACTCCTTTGCTCTAGTCCGTGGCATGTAAATGCGGCACAGGACACTATGTCTGCTTTAACAGCTCAGCTCTGTTAGGCTGCTGAGATTCCTTTTTACAACATGAATATTTAATCTTTTCAAGTCTGAACTCTGTCTTCCTATATGCTATGCCTTGCACACTGCAGAGTGCAGAAGTGGTACTCAGCGAATAACAAATAACAACCACAATGATGATTGTAATGCACACCGTAATATTATTACTAGAAATATAATTATGTGAACAGACAATTTACAGAAGAGAAGAGACCTCAGAGCCCTTGTGTTGTCAGTCTGGCCTCTCTCTTAATCAGGGATAATAATAATAAAAATATCCCCCTCCCCATCTGCAGTCAGCTTGTCAACATAGCAATATTTACAGAATGCTCTATATAACAATAGCATCTCCGTGCAGATGGATTAAGATCGAGGGGCAGCTGCAGATGTTCATTAACTGAAAGAAGAAAATGAATCTGAACAAAGGCACTTATGGAACCCCTAATTTATTAGTGCTGTAATAGGGAAGAACGGCTCTCTGGAATGGTAACTGAGCAAGACCAGTTACAAAGATAATTGTAGAAACAAGACACAGATTCAGTACAACGTACAGGGACATTTTATTGCCCGTAAGCTCTGGAGAATTACAAGGTCAACAGATATCAGACTCAACATCTAATCCTTCATTTTATTAATTACATTCAACAAAGCACTTGCCAACAGTCTACACTCTGAAACTAGATGAATATTCTGTCCCCAAAACCTGCTCAGTTCATCCAGAAAGAGGTTAAGATTTCTTTTACTTCTCTTTTGTATTTAACACAGCGTGTACGCACACACACACACACGCATGCGCACACATGCACGCATCCTTTCCACAAAGTACTTTCTGACTGTGGTCCTCAGAATGATTTCCTAACTTTCCAGGATTTGATGAAGTAAGGTATGTTAAATGCTCAACAAAATGTCAGACATGAAGGAAGTGCTTCCAGCTCTATTTTTTCCTTCCATGTCACAGCTACCACATAACTAAGAGAATTATTATCTGCGAGAGTCTCTGGTTTCTGCTTCTCCAAAAGAGTCCATAAGTACCTGTAGTTGTCTGAGGCCAGGCATGGGGAAATCCTCGGGAGGGGGTGATGGAGTGCCTCCCTACCTTGATTATGGTGGTGGCTCCAAAATGAGTTTACTTACTGCATGTAAAATATAACTCAGTAAGTTGGTTTTAAAGATTCCTTTGCTGAAATATGTTTGAGAAATATTATATCCTGTATTCTCCTCTCACGAGTTCATGGTTAATCAATTAAAGACTCTTAATCCATTAAAGGCAATTGAATCATTAAAAGCCCTGAGCAATACTGTGGCGTACAACACTGATTAATTGTTGATTTCCACATTCCCTAAATCTGTGTTATTTCCAAATCCTCCCATTTGAAAAATTAAATCCTATTAACATAGTTGGATTATGAATTTATTAGTTGTGTGATCATGCATGAGTCATTTAAATTCTTTGTACTGCCATTTCCTCACCTGAAAAATGGGATATCTGTCTCTCTCTTGTAGGTATAGTGAGGATGAAGTGAGTTAGATGTCTGTAATGCACTTAGAACAGTGCCTGAGTCAATGTGTTAGTCTTGGAACACATTCTAGAAAATGGAGAGCCTTCCTTCAATCACTCACTTAAGTGGAGAAAGAAAATCAGGATGAATTATTGTCTTATGCATCCCTGAAAAAGAGGGCAAAAGTGAGTGACACTTCTTAATGTAGAAGCTGCTCAAATGACTTGTATGTGAAGCAGTGCGCAATGGTGCTCTAGAAAGGAAGTCAAACTTGAATTGATGCCCCAGCTCTGAGGTTTACTGACTGTGTAACTTGGGAAGTCATGTGATGTCTCTGGACCCGAGCTTCCCTTCATTTAAAAATAAGGTGGTTAATAGAGGCAAAAAGCAGATTAGAGATTGACAGGGACTGAGGGGGGTGGGAAGGGACTGTTCAGTGGGTACAGGGAATTTTGGTGGAGGTGGGCAGTGGTGGTGATGAAAATGATGCGGTGTTGGTTGTACAACATTGTGAATGTACTACAAGCTACCGAATTGTACACTTTAACATTGTTAAAGTGGTGAATGTTATATTATGTGAATTTTGTCTCAATAAAAAATATAAGAGGACTGTACTGGATGATATTCAAGATCCCTTATAGTTTGTTCATTCATTCACTTATTCAGTAAATTTCTATGAAGCCTCCACTCTATAACAGGCAATATGTTCTCCTGTGAGGACACAATAATGAATAAAAAAGACATGGTCCCTAACCTCACTAAAATTGTATCTTTGGAGCTTGCCTTTCTAATGGTGCCCCTGGGTTAGGGTATTATATCTATTCCCTGTAAGTCGATGAGTAGTTTGAATGTTGGAAAGCATGCTAAGGGTTTGATGCTATTGCATGAGTTACTATTTGATACTTTAGACAGGAAGAATAAAGGGAACGGACTATCATTTACTCAGCCCCAAGTAGCAGTCACTGTGGACTCGACCATAGTTATCTCATTTAATCCTCCCCAGATTCTTGTAAAATAGGTGTTATCATGCACATTGCACAGATAAACTAAGCTTTAAGGACATTAAGTAAATATTACTTAGGTTACAGATTTTATAAGTAGTATAGCATGGAGTTGAAATGCATAAACCCGTGGATTTCATATAATACTACATTTGTTCCATAATGTAATTTTTATAAGCCTAAGATTATTTATGTAAAATGTAGAGTACCTGTGACATTAAGATTTACAATGTTTCCTGTGAAGCTTGGCCTCACTATGACAGATGCCAGCAAACAGAGTTAACAAGGTGAAGAAAAGTAATTAGAGGCCAAAGAGCCAGTGATGCCTAGAGAAATATCCTTTGTGGTATTTACATAGTCAAGATAGTTGTTAATATTCAAAACTGTCATTTAGTATGTTTTGGGTTTGTTTTGTTTTTGTTTTTTTGCAACTAAAGAAGGACATTGTTAAAAAATTTTCTTTTGCAACTCCTAAAAGACTCTATTAAAATAAAATCTTGTGGTTATCATAATTTTCAACCAGATTCTGGACACATTACAAAAAAATAACCCTGACAGGGCATGTTCCCACAGTCCTTACAGTTTGCTTGCACACATCAAGTGACAATTGAAATGTAACTGGCAAGGAAATTGAAGACAGTTGGTTAGTAAAAGATACTAAGGACAGGGCTTCCCTGGTGGCACAGTGGTTGAGAGTCCACCTGCCGATTCAGGGGACACGGGTTCGTGCCCCGGTCCAGGAAGATCCCACGTGCCGCAGAGCGGCTGGGCCTGTGAGCCATGGCCGCTGAGCCTGCGCGTCCTGAGCCTGTGCTCCGCAACGGGAGAGGCCACAACAGTGAGAGGCCCGCATACCGCAAAAAAAAAAAAAAAAAAAAAAAAAGATACTAAGGACAGGCAAACATGGACCATTTACTTAGGTAGTAATTCACTGACACAAAGCTCTTGCTACATTTAAGTTATATCATCAACTGGAGTGTTTGGTGGGTTGAAATTATTTGCTTTAATCCATGTCTGAGTTTATATAAAAGTTAGATTAACTCTTCACAATCCAATAATTTATTTATTAGCTGAAAAGGAGATTTCCTAAGCAAAGCATGGCCCTTACTTATATCTTACTTCCTTTTTGTTTTTATTTACTTGGCTACAACTGCCATTATAATGTAAAAGAAAAGTGGTGATAGAAAGTACATTGTTTCTGAATTTAAAGGAGATGCTTCTTATGTTTTAGTATTAAATAAGCTGTTTCTTTAGGTTTATTGGGAGAAACTCATAAAGTTAAGGAAGTGTCCTTCTGATCCCAGTTTGCATGGAAATTTTTGAATCACTGTTTACTTTCATCGAATTCTTTTTTCTGCATCTGTTGATATGAACATACTGAATTTTCTTTTTTATTCTGTGAAAAATTGTGTATTACATTAATCCACTTTCAGAGATCAAACCATCCTTACATTCCTGGTATAGTGTTGGCCCTTGCTTATCTCTTGAGTTTCACTTGCCAGTTCCCCTAATATTCAAAGTCAACAGTCTGCTTCTGTTTAAATTTTTTTCAGTTCTTTTAATAAATTTACTTCACACATCATACATGATGTTTTTTCTCCCCAGCACAGTCTTCCAGGCTTCTCTTTCTCCCAACACACCAACTTTATTAAATTATAATCTACTACCTTTAACTGAAGCAACCCTTTTTTCAGGAAAATCTATCTTGATACCGTCCACTCCTAGACTCGCCAGTTTAGCACCTTCTATTTGTCCTTTGATGGCACTTATATTGAGTTGTATATTGTACATTCCAAGGGAGAAGATACTAGGTGGTTTTAGTAAACTTTCCCCAGTACCTCACAGAGGGCCTGGAAAACTGTAAGAAATCAGTAAATTCCAAGAGAAAGAAAGAAAGTGAGAGAGTGGGGTGGAAAAGAATGGGAAATATCTTCAATTTAGATTTCTGAGATGACTCTAAACATGAAATAGCTTGTATTTCTTTTAATTAGCTTAGAATGTTCTGGTTTCATTCCAATTATGATGTACATATAGAAAAACATAGAAACAAGTTCTGTGGGCCACCAGGAAGAAGCAACATTGATGGAGAATAAAGAAACGGCACTACCATAAAACATTTCCTTCCTGTCAATAAAAACAAAGCTCTATTGTTTTTCTTTCTAATGTCACTGCATGTGAAGACATGTAAAACATTGATTCATGGTTAGGATCTTGAAAACTATCATTTTGTAATATAATCCTAGCAGTTGTGATATATAGACATCACAACTTGGGTATTCTGATGTTAAAATGCCAGCAGCTCTGAGATTGTCACAGAAGGTCCTAAGCAACAACAGGACAAGAGAACAAAGTGACAGAAGAGAAAGGAACAGAACTAGTACTTCTAGGACAACCCTAGTAAGAATACAAGTTAAGGGTGTTGAAAGAAAGCAAAAGATGGAATAGACATGCACCTGCCGTTTCTAGATTAATAGAGTTATATTTCAGTGCCAATATTGCGTTCTCATTGAGATTCCCTTTTCCTTTCCACTCCATTCCTACTGCTCTCCCCTTAGTTTATACTCTTATCATTTCATACCTGTATCCTTGACTTCAATCTCTTCCTGTACCTGTCTATCTTCCTCCTAGGAATACCTTTATTCACATCCCTCTTCTTCACTTCTTTCAGGTGCCTCTCTATCTCTCTCTCCTGTAAGTCCCAACAGGCTTCGGGTTTTGTTCAAGACCTAACAGGAAGCATATCAAATATTCTGGACTGAGCCATCACATTGCTTAAGCTTCAGACTTCTTTCTTGCCAAGAAGAGATCAGAGTGAGAGTTGTCACGTTCTTGCAGTCCAGTCTTCTTTCTTATCACCTTTGGGTCCAGCCTCTTTGTATAGGTTTCTAAATGCCAGATTAATAATTGCAGTGGTTTTTCTTGTCCATTTCTGTTCTTCCTACTCTTGCCATCTACCTGGTTACCAATACCCTGACCCAAAACCAAATTTCCCTGCCTATTATCACTTTGAACACAGAACTCAAATGTTCCCAGTTTTTTCATTCAACTCTGCCCCAGAAACTGTTTTGACCTCATGGCTTTTGTAAACACCTTAATTGCTTTCAGCAGTTAGGATGGTCAAGCGTAGATAAATAAAAAATAGAAGTCAATAAGGAAAGAGAGTAGGACAGACTCTGTTCCTGTTACGTACATGCTGGTTCAGAGTTAACCTACCTGTTGCTGCCTCCTACTCTTCTGGATGATTCTGCTTCAGACCTTGACTCGCACTTGACCTACCAGCCACCTTCTTTTTCTCTAGCAGCCACCCAAGCTCTGCAGCATCCACACCCGCTTGCTGCCCAAAAGATCTGCTTTCATTATTTTATCTCCTCTCCACTTAAGAATCTGCAAAATGCAACTGCTTAATACAGTGGCTCTCAAATTATGCTTAACTCGCGTTGGCAGCCAGGTGCTCCACTGCAAACTACAAATAATGGGAATCTTCTTCTGTGACACAGGAAAATTAAGTGAATGGATTGAAAATTTCTCATTTTAATACCATTTTATATTTCTACTAGTCATAGCACACAGCAATAGCCTAGACACTCAAACAGCCAGTGAGTAAATATTCATTGATTTGACTTCACCAGTTTGTGGTTTGGGATTTATGTGAAATTAAGGGGAAGTTTCCAAGAGTAAAGGGTTTGGGGGATTTTTATGCTTGCTCTATGGTCTCTTGATAATTTGGGAATCTGAAACAATAATAATAAAACTAAATATAAAATAACTACTATATATCTCTACTACATATATGCTATACTATATATAGTAAGTATATCTACTAAAAGTATATATATAATATATATTCTATGTTATATATATACACACTTGTGGTCATGATTATATACAAAATATAAATAAATACATCTGCACACACACACACACACACACGCATACACACAGAGAGGTATTACTCATGGTGTGATTCCTTCTGTTAGTGAATATTTATAACTCCAGTATGCTTTAATTTATAAGTGAGAGCAATAATATTCTCTACATCTCCTTAATCCTTTTCTCCTTTACCTGTTTTTGCCTTTTAGTATTTGAAATATAAAGTCTGTGTGTTTTTGATTAAAATAAAAAATCTCTTTCTGTTAATAATCAGAATTAATTTCAGACAAGGCTAAGGCTGCAGTTTCTTTGGAAATATGCCTAGGGAGACCCCATGAGTGTCTGGTAACACTTAAACCTTCACTAAATACCCTATTATATATTTATCAAATAACATATCTGTTTATATCAAGCTTTACAATAACTCACTCTCATGCATTAGGCAGACATATGGATTGTTTAATGACATTGGCATGTCTTCTGTCTCCAGAGAAGTTTCCTGCCATGGCATCCACACACTATAAAGAAATTATAGATGCATTTTTTTGAGCAAGGAATGAATTTTGGAATGACAGCCTGGCTCCGCTCCATGATTTAAAAATGAATGATAAAGCTTTTCAAAAAACCTTGGCTGAAAAATTAGTTCTAAAATACTGATTTACAAAGATCCCTGAACTTGTTTTGGTTACTGGAAATTTAGTAGCCTTGGTAAATTATTCTGGTAATCTAGGTGACACTCATTATTCTATTTGCTGCTTTGCCAAACCAGTAATCCAGGGAGATGTTTATAATCGCTGTTTTCCTTAATCCCCAGCTGAACTGATAAAGGTGATTTTCTGAAATCAGGAGGCAAGAGGCATTCCAAGCAATCACTGATGATAACAATTGCCGGACAGACTCCAGATATCTAGAAATAGAAGGACATTGATTCCTACTGCCACAAAAAAGAATCTGATGTCAACAGTGTCAGGAAATGCAACCTAACCATAGTGAAAACACCCCATGGGGTTATATAACTCACTGGAGTCATTTTCAGGTTCTGCATGTAAACTGTATAAAACTCCCAACAATATAATCCTCAGGATATGGGGATGATTGGCAGGCTGCAAAGCTTTTTCTTTAGATTCAAAGAGTTCTTTGATACAAACAATATTTTTCATTTCAAAGGTAATTGTTGGTAGCCAATAGGCACTGATAGTCCCATGTGAGTAGCACAATAAGTGCATTGCCTTTCAAAAAACAGTATTGCTTTTCATGTGATAGAGACCATTTGTGCAATTGAAAACCCATTCAGAAGGCACACTGATAGACAGACCCTTTAAAATTCCAAGATGTAAATGTATTGAAGTACATTATCAGACAGGCTCTCACACAAAAGCTCCTTGGGAAATAATCTAATATATATATTCAGCCATCATTGTGTTTACTTTTTTGGCCATAATTCCTTTCCCTTATTTTCCACTACACTTAGCGGAAAACCTCAGCTGTGTTTCAGCTGAAACAAAGGGAAGCCACAGCCCCAAATTTCAGTTTTTATCGCTGTCTCAATTACAGTGTTTCCCACTGTCCCATTTTTGTTTCTTACCAGAAATTTATAATTTATGTACAGGACACAGAGATCGTAAATGATTACATACCTATCCCTGGACAAAAATGTCTAGGAAAGTAGATTTTTTTCAAGTAAACCTTGCAAATTGTCTCTCTTTATCTCCCACGGTGAGTTTATTTTATACCAAATAGCAAATGGTTTGTATGTTCTCATTTTATTTCTAATACTTCTCAGGGAGAGAGCAGGCCAGTAAAAGAGATTCTTAGGCTGTTCAATGTTTGTACTTATTGACAGAGCCGAAGAAAACATGTAATCAGAGAGTATAACAAAATGAACTATTAAAAAACATAAAGCCAAGAATAAAGGAAGCATTATCATTCATCAAGAGATTAACCATAATCCTATTAAGAAATCAAAGAACAGTTCTAAAAGAATTCCACATTCAAAATTCTGAGTGATCAGTTGTCTGAAAGAAAATCAGTTCTTACATCACATCAAGAACAATCTTTGATGAATCTCAACATAACTATTGATAGCTATGCAATTAAAATAATAAAAGTTCTATGACAATCTTAAACCATTTCTATTAAATAAAAAATGAAAAGCTTATTTAACTGAGTCTTGGTACCTGGGAAGAATTAGGTCACAATATAAAACTGGTGTGGGAATCAAGAGGCACAGTTCATATTTTCTCTGGATCGAGTCACTGTGTGACTTTCAACCAGTTACTTAATCTCTGTTTCATTTTTACCTTGTGTGAAAATGAGAGTTAAACTACAAAATCAGCAGAGATGCCAGAAGGACTAAAGACATCACGTTCCTAAAAGTACCTACAGCTATTGAGAAACACAGATTCATGCACTAAAATTAAAAATCTGTATTCAGAATTAATGCTTTAACTTACCTGTGAGCTGGGAAGGTTGCATGGTCTCTAATACAAATGTAGAGATTTTAAATGCTACTTTTTTAAAATGAATGTCTTCAGGCTTTTTTAGTTTTCCTAGTTTGGTTTTTAGCTAACCTAGGGTCTCGTGGGCTGTATTCTCTGGACCAAAGTTATCCTCACCATCACGCAGTCTTCTAGCTACTTTGGCTAAACTCCAGGATGCTTATTAATGACCACACTATAACTGTGCCTTATATATGCAGACCACTTTGCACTTTACAGTCTAATTTACATAATGCTTTCTTGACTTGTGAAGAGTTCTGCTTTAAGGGTGGTGGTACACTTGCTGTGACTTCGGTCCTTTGGAGCTAGGGAGTTGGTCATCCAGTGATAGAAAATGTCTGGGATTTTGCCACTGAAGCCAAATGATATGATTCAGCAGCATACGCATCTTCGTTGGATATAATAACACACATTTGGCTACAGCAGGGAGTGTGACTGCCAATGTCCACAGGTCAAGATATGTAAAGTGAGTGAAGTGAGACTCATTATTGAGACAATAAGGGCAGCTGGAGACTCAGTTCTGATTGTTACCACGTGGTGACTCAAGCCCAAGAGCAAGCTCTACAAAGATTTTAAGGAAAACTTAAAATCTGTACACATATATATAAAATACCCCAATTTTTAAAAATAGTAATCAATTAAGCTATTTTGAGAACTCTGAGAAAGACCTCTGTGCTGGGACATGATAATTGAGCTACTGGAAGTCTCACATTGTCAAAAAGCTCCTTATGAGAACAGTTATTTCAGTGGGAAAGTGGAGATTCCATGCTCGAGTTTCAGACTCTCTATAACATGAGTCTTCATCCTGTAGGAATTTTACAGTAATGGTGGTTTTTATCATCATATAAGCGTGGAGCTATAATACCTAAGCATCACGGAGTGTTGACATCACGTAGACTTCTGCCCAAGAGCAACATCTCTCACCACAAGCACCATCACTGATACAGAACTTCTTACTTTTCCATTACTCTCCTCATCACTGGTTAAGATAAACAAATCATAAAGTCACTCAAACAAAAGAGATGGGTATAAACACAACTGCATTTTGCATTGGTTGCTTCTGATTTCCATCTCATTAAAACCTGAAATACACACACTGTTCTCAGATATGCAGGAAAAGAATGATCTTTTAATTTTCTTCAACTATTTTCATCTCACGCTGAGGCACCATGCCTGCTGAGGGCAGAAAAAAGTACTTCAAAACTTGCAAATTACAGTACCTCGGGCCCTTCCAGTTTCAAATAATTTCTTTTGGTCGGAATAGTCTTGTTTCAGAAATTATTAAGGCAACTCGATGTTCAAGTCCTATCCAATCT
The DNA here is from genome assembly GCF_025265405.1 of Mesoplodon densirostris. NCBI lineage: Eukaryota > Metazoa > Chordata > Mammalia > Artiodactyla > Ziphiidae > Mesoplodon > Mesoplodon densirostris. Next base: position 121,811,163 of record NC_082661.1, read on the forward strand.
GACTCTTCCCTCTCTCTCCCCAAGGCAGCTTCTGGTTTCCAGGGCTACTTTTCTATCCTCATGGTGAGATAGTTGGGGCCCAGGGTCCTCATAGTCTTTTCTGGATCTCCACTGACCACTTGTGGGTATCCAGCTCTGGTCTCCAAAAATGAAGAGCTTGTTTAGTGAAGTCATAATGTTAGTGAAATTCATGTTCTTTGCAACGTATAAGGCTTGTTGAGTGTTCCACTGGAGAGTTAGCCATCACTCCTCCTTGCTGACAAGGCCCTACTTCTGTGATGATGGTGATGATGATGATGGTGGTGGTGGTGGTAAAATACACATATCATAAAATTTATCATTGTACCCATTTAAATATACAAGGAAGTGTCATTAAGTACATTTACAAGACTGTGCAACCACTCTAGTTGCTGAAGTTTTTTTGTCACACCAGATGGAATCCATGTACTTAATAAGCAGTTCTCCCCATTCCCTCTTACCCCCAGCTGCTGACAGCCGCCAGTATACTTTCTGTCTCTATGAATTTGTCTGTTCTGTATGTTTCGTGTGAATGGAATCATACAACATGTGACCTTTTGTGTACCGTGTTTTCAAAGTTCATCCATGTCATTACATGTATCAACACTTCATTCCTTGTTAACGGCTGAATAATATTCTGTTTTGTGGATATATTGCTTTTTGTTTATCCATTCATCTCTTAATGGAAATTTGGGTTGTTTCCACCTTTTGGCTATTGTGAATAGAGCTGCTATAAATAATCATGTCCATGTTTCTATCTGAAGATTTATTTTTAATTCTTTTGGGTCTATACCTAGGAATGGAATTGCTGAGTCATGGGGTCATTCTGTATTTACACACTTGCTACCTTTGCTGGCGTGCAGATCCTCTCATTCTCAGCCACTTCCCTTCGCCTCACCCTTAGTTGATGATGTCCACCCCACAGTTTCCATGCTGGGGACACTTTGCCTCTCATTACAGAAAGCTTCCTGGCAGACCTGCAAGTTTGCAACTCAGCTTTCTGGATGAGGAGAGGCCCTCAGAAATTTCTGAATCTGTTATGTACCACATGTAGGGATGCAAAGCCAGCAGGACACCCTGCAGCCCATCCCTCATCTCCCTCCTTCTATGCCATTTTGTCACCGCTGAGCCTTGTTGGGTGTGCTGGGAAAACAAAACTTCTACTTGAATAGTCTCATATTCTCCCTCCATCTCTGAAGATTCTAACAGGTTTTTTTTTTTTTTCTTATTATGCTGCCATCCGCCCTACATACAAATACACGCACACATAACCTGTCTGGTGTTTCTACTCTTCTCACCTGGTAGGTTGTTTCAACTCTGAAAAGGATAGGACATTTCCCCTAGACTTGTTATCCTTCTTCCTCTTTTTCTCCTTCCATAACTGGAAGGGATTTCCATTACATCATATCTTATTCTTTCCTGAGGTATTATTTGCCCTTCTTTCTTGTAACTATAATGGCAGAAGGGCTGCAGGGCAATCTGATTTAGGGGGAAATGGAAATATATATGTTTAATATTTTTAGTATTAAATTATCCTCTTTTCATGTCTAATAGCAGTCTATGTAATGCAAATCACATCTCTTAATTAATTGGCTATTTTACATTCACTTTTGCTTTGGGAATTCTTGTACTATAAGAAAAATTATATGCAATTTTAGATATTTCTAGAAAAATGAAGCCCTTTGGGAAAATTTCCACTAGGTCCACCTGGCCTATACTCATGTTCTCCAAGTTGTTTACACCAACCATTTGACTCCATTGAAGCCTCAGCCCCAGAGCTGTGTTTTAGCTCCTGTGTTGTCCAAGGTTTGCAACCACAAGCCTGTCCTGCAGTAATTCTCTGACTTGGCCTGCATCCCAAAACCCCTTGTATTACTTTGTTTGGAAGGCAGTTGAAACGCCACCCCAAAAAAAAGGTCCTATCAAGGGAGCAGGGAGCTTCGAGAAGGAAGAAACTGTTAGCAATGACAAAAATTGAAGGGAGTTCAGGTAAAATGAGGAAAGAAATATGTCTTAATGACCTTCATGAGAGATTTTGGCAGAGCAGTAGAACTAAAAGTCCTAAATAAATAGCTGATACTTCCAGAATTTTTCTATTATCCTCCACTTCTTTATAGCACTCATTTCAGCTCTAATTCATTTCATAATTAATGGTTCGATGTTGTTTTCCTTCCAAAACTATAAGCCCCCTGAGTACAAAGACTGTACCTTTTGTATACTACTTGTCTGTTTTGTGTCCTTAGGACTGGACGTAGTTCCTGGCACACAGGAAATGCTGAGCAAATAAATGTGGAATGAGTGCAAATTAATGAAAATTTTAAAGACACACAGCCTTTTAGATATTGAGTATTAAGGGTGCCAGTGGAAATTCCAGGAGATGTTAGTTCTAGTCCTGGTCCCATCATCAGCAAGATGTATAAACTTGGACATGTCACTGAATTCCTCTGAGTCCCAGTTTCTCTTGTAATAAACTGATTGGATCTGTGAAAGATTTTTCTGTCATTGGTGCTTTTTTAGTAAATTCAGCCTTGTTTTTCATGTATGAAATGAAAAGTTTTAACTTTATCTTCTTTAGAGTCACACATTTTATTCATATCTCCAGGCAATGTATTGCCTGAAGTTGAGCTTGCTAGCATGGAGATATTGAGTAACTCATATTTGCCTTAACATCTTGTCTCATTTTCCGGTTTTGGGAATTCTACCTTTCTTCATTTCTCTTATGATTTTACGTTCCCTGGCCTTGTTTATTTCTTACTTGGTCTCTGCTTGTTTTCTTTTCCCTTCTTGGCAAGAGGAAAAACAAAAAAGAAAAATAGAGGCTGAGGCTAAGTACCTTGGGTAGCAGTGTGACTCTTACATTATGATCTTTTTCCAATAGTGAAGATTTTCCTTTGGGAACCACACTACTGTTTTTTCTTTCCAAACTGAATTCTTATTTATACCTTATTAAGAGTTCATTTGCACTAAATGGCTCTTAGTCAAGCCTCTATTTGGATTTGCCTGTGTGTGTGTGTGTGTGTGTGTGTGTGTGTGCGTGCCTGAGTTTATGCCACAGTTTCCTTAAAGGTTGAGCCTACTTTTTATTTTGAACCTTTTAAACAACATCTAAACTAAACACAGCAATTAAATTTTTTTAAAAACTCAGAATTGTGCTCCAGATATACAGTTTTATTTCAGAGAGAAATGCTTTATAATGGTTAAAGATGGAGACACAAATCCTTCTTGATTATATCAGAGCATTCTGTACTATCATTTCCATGGTTTCTCAGCTACTAAAGAAATTTAATATCCAAGAGGAACCAAATTCAAAAAGCTTTAAAATAGAATAGAATGAGCTTAATATGCAATCCAGTTTCCTAGTCTCCCAGTATTATGATGTAGATTAAATCAGGCTCTGAGAGGACAGAAAAGATTCCAGTTCCTATTAGAAAATCAGGCAATTAAGAAAAAAAGAGTGGTTTAAGGAAAAGAAGAAACCTTGAGCTACCGTTAAATTAATTATGTGAATTGAATCAAAGAAGGTTGAGTTGAAATTATTTTTACAACTTTAGTCTTCTTTGGCAGAAGAATTACAAGGTGGTACTTGGGAGATCTAGAGAAGAAGATATGGGAAGGGAATTTTCAAGAGATGTAGTGGTCGGTTTCTCTTGTAGTCGCATAACTTAATTCTTTTAAGTTTTCCTGCTGGGGAGCATTATTTTCCATTGTAAAAATGTCCTAAGTTCTTGCCAATAAAAGAGCACCTATATATTATAGTCTATTGAATCAAGACTGATGATATGGTAAGTAATTTACAGAGAGAGGCATTGAGGCCAGCCCCCAAAAGATGCTATCATTTCATGCAAAAGTGAGTCAAGGGTAAAATGAACTCTCAGAAATGTTATTCTTTCACTGGCCAACTCCTGTCATCCTATAGTTGGGACTTACAGTTGATGGGCTCAGAGGTGGGAGGTTGCTATTGTAGCTGTGTTTCTAAGTCTAGGAAGTTACTTTTCATATTTTAAATAGTAAGAGGACGTTGTAACATTTAAATGTTTTCTTTGGGGTATTTGCCCACATCAAAGAATTGAAGATACAACTTGTATTGAAATAAAACTGCAGCCAGAGGGAATTCCTCCCCTTCAGACTTACATTTGTGAAGTATTAAGAATTCCCCTATTTTTCTAAATACAGTGATGGATGCATTTTGGCAAAGTAAAAATTGAATATAAAATGTTATGATGAATTATAAATATAGATATATTTCATTCTCTCATCTCACTACTTGGCATTAAATATGAGTGTTGTATTTCTTTCAAGTGACTAATTTTATCTGAGAAAAATAATAAAATGATCATTTATTTCAGAAAGGCCTTTTGGAAAAGTTTACACTCGTTTCCTTTCTATTTTTACATACGTATATAACCCACTCTTGAAGAGCCAGGAAAATGCTTTATACATTTCATGAACTCCATCAAGTGGGAAAGAACTTAAAGCACATATTGACATAGGGTAGTGACTTTGCATATTACCTAGTGGGGAGAGATTTAAATTAGCTTCCTGAAGGATGGATCAACAAAAACCAATGGTAAGTTAAGTCTGCATTGATCTTTTGAGAAAGCGTGAACTCAAGGGTAGACTTTGGAAGTTTTAATGAGACTGAAATGGAAAATGGGGTGAGAAGTAGTTTACAAATCATCCATGATTATTTAAAAGATGTGTATGTGTGCGCACACATGTGTGTGTGTTTGCATGTGTGTATACAGATGAAAGGAATATGGGGGAACAGGATAAACCAGAGTATCTTTTAATTATAAACTAAAATAAAATAATCTTAACAAAATAAAATATAACACAAATGTAATAAAACTGCAAATATGACATCAATACAAGATATTCAGCAAAGAGAGTCAGAAAACTAGTTTTGCCTTCCATATGAACTACATGTAAATATGTGTGTAAATTTTCTCCATGTGGAAGGGCTTGTGGGCCCCATGAAGAGTTCATAAAGGTGTTTATCCTAGGAAAAGTCACCAAGAGTTCATGTTTCCCTACAGAGAACAAAACAGTATATTAGGCTACAGAATAGGATATCATTTGAGCCACTTGCTCTTCAACCAGTTCTTCTGTGCTGCAAATCTCTTCATGGATACAAACACAGAAGATACATGATGAAAAGGACATTTAAAAAATTATTGGGTCAAATTCAACCCTGTGTTTAATAATATTTAACTTGTCAAATTCCAGGAGGGCTTTAACAAGTGATTCAAGATTAAATTTAAAAGTAGATAGGGGCAAACAATAATTAATATTAAAATATGTAAAATTAGTCTAAGATTTAGATTAATACTAAAAACTCATTCTATAAGGAATGGACCCCAAACTTGGCTCTGAGGTTTCTAATTAATAATACAAAAGTTAAAATAAACCAATTATATGATAATTCCAAATGTCTATTATTTCCCTCAAGGGAAGGAAAACCTTAATATTCCCAGTACTCATGCCAGGGAGAAATTTCTCCCAAGGCTTAATAAAGAGCATTGTGAAATGTAATGAGCACAGTCTTCAACCACATCTTCACTTGCTACACTTTTAGTCTCTGAGAGCAATTTGGAGATCATAATGGCATGATCCTGGAAGTGTCTCTTGCATTGACCAACATACTACTTAGGATAACCTCACTGATTGTTTTTTGTTGGTGTGGGAAGGATTTTGAATTTACAGAAATATATACAGATTAATGGTAGTATAACAAACAGCTATGTAACAAACCCTCAGCTTAATTACATCTTAATTCTTTGCTAAATATTTACATTATATATATATTCTTTTAAAATGAAATAAAACATAGAGTTGAACTCTTCCCAGCCCCACCATCAACCCCTCCCAAGTCTTAATTTCCACCCTCTTTCTCCAGAAGTAACCACTGTTATGATTTTGCTATTTGTTATTCCCATGCATTAAAACAATTTTTACTCGTTAGCTGAATTTTAAGTACATGTTAAAGAAGAAGTATATAAATGTTAAGTGTACAGCTCAATTAATTTTCATAAAGTAGACAGGCTCAGGCAAACACTAGTTTAGAAAATAGAACATTTTCAAGCCCCTCCCCACCCAAACTTGTGCCTCCTATAACCACTATCCCCCTACCCTTCTCAAAAAGTAACCAGTATTCTTTCTTCTACGACCACAGATCAGTTTTACCTGTTTTTGAACTTGATATATTAGGAATCAAAATGTATATCTCCTTCAACTTGGTTTCTTTTGCTCCAAGTGGTGTTTGTGAGATTCATCTTGTTGTTGCATGTGGCTTTAATTGTTCATTTTCATTGCTGTATAGTATTCAGTTGTATTAGTATACCAGGATTGATTTAATCACTCTATTGCTAATGCCATTTGGATTGTGCCTAGTTTCCAAATATTAATAACTATTGCCATGGGCATTCATCTCCATAGATTTTTATTGGCCATAATCGAAGGAGGAAATTGTAGAATTAATGAATGATACCAAATAGTTTCCAAAGTGATTCTAATGATCACACTCCCACCGGCAAGGTTTGAGAGTTGCCATCGCTCTGCATCCTTGCAAAGCTTGGCATTATCAGCCTTTTAACTCTTAGCCATTTTGATAAATATAAAGTGTTACCATGATTTTTATTTGCATTTCCCTGATGATGAATGAGATTAAGCATTTTTCTTCTATGTTTATTGGCCCATTCGGGTGACGTGCCTATTCAGGCACCTTGCCCAGTATTCAATTGAGTTGTCTGTTTTTTCTCTTATTGGTTTGTAGGAACTCTCTATTATGTGCATGAGCTCTTTGTCGATTTATGTATGTTAGAAATATATTCCCAACTCGCCTTTTCATTCATATAATTTTTTATTTGATAAATAGAAGTACATAATTTTAATGTGTATATCTTATAGTATTTTCCCTTATGGATATGCCTTTTAAAAATCTTATTTAAGAAATATTTCCCCACCCCATAGTCATGAAGATATTCTCCTATGTTTTCTTCTAGAACTTTTATTGCTTTTCCTTTCACATTAAGTTCTTCAAACTGCTTAGAATTGATTTTTGTATACAGGGTGTGGTAGGGGTATAGTTTCATTTTTTTCCCCCCATATGGATATCCAGTTGATTCAGCAACATTTAATAAAAATGTTTTTTTATATATATTTGTTTTTTATATATTTGTTTATTTCCTTTCAGCATGGAGTCAAGGATTATTATTTTATTCAATGGTAATGACTGTCATTATTCACTTTGAGGGTAAATTTACCCCTAGTATGGCCAGTGAGGAGCGTCTTCAAGTTGGTTTTGTATAATTTTGACATGTCTTCTTCATTTTGGGAGTACTTTTCTTTTTTCAACATAACAAACATAACAAACATAACATCTGTTACTTTTACTGTAATGACTTTGGGATTAGCCAGATCTTCAGGGAGACTTGTTTCCTCAGTTTGCTAAATTAAATTAACTTTTTTATCCTAAAATTTATTATAGATTCTTTTAGATCTTAAAATATATAATCATGAGATGTGCAAATGATGGTGGTTTTCTTTCTTTCTTTACAATCCTTTTATCATTTATTTTTCTTGCCTTATAGCATTGGGTAGTACCTCCAGTACAGTGTTTAATAGAAAAAGTCATATTGGGCATCCTTGTCTCATTTCTGATTTCAGAGAGAAATCTTCCAACATTCCACCTTTAAGGATGATGTTCACACTGTATTTTTTGTAGTTTCCCTTTTAAGATTAAAAAAATTCTCTGCTTTTCCTGATTGCTAAGATTTCTTAACCATAAATGATAATATATTAGTTTCCTATTGCTGTTGTAACAAATTGCCATAAACTTAGTGGCTTAAAACAGTACAGATGTATTGTCATACAGTCCTGGAGGTCAGAAGCCCAAAAATGAATCAGCAGGGGTGCATTGCTCTTCAAGGCTCTATGAAAGAATATGTTTCCTTGCCTTTTTCAGGATCTAGAGGTTGTCTGCACTCCTTTGTTCATTGCCTTGCATCATGCCAACTTCTGTTTTTGTTGTCACATTTTTTTCTCTGACACTGACCTTCCTGTCCCCCTTTTGTAAGGATTCTTATGATTACATTGGCCCAATCATGATAATCCAGGATAATATGCCCATATTAAGATCCTTAAACTAATTACATCTACAATGTCCCTTTTACAATTTAAGGCATTCTATTCATAGGTTCTGGGGATTAAGATATGTACGTTCAGCCTACCAAAAATAATAAATGTTATTAAATAAATTTTCTGCATCAGTTGAGATGATCATACTATCTTCTCTTTTAGGCTATACATGTGGTGATTTCACTTCTAATGTTCTCATGTTAAACGACCTTCCTTCCTAGAATAACTCAGTTTCTTTGTGTTGTGCTACTCCATTTATAAATTGCTAGATTCTATTTGCTGATATTTTACTCAGTATTTTTGCATCTATCTTCTTAAGTAAAATTGGCCTGTAATTTTTCTCTTTTGATGTCTTAGTTTTTTTTTTTTTTTCAAAAATCACAGTTTTCTTGGCCTCAAATAATGATCTGGAGTGTTTTCCTTTTTTCTAGTTTCATTAAAGTTTCTGCTTTTATTATTTCCTTTCCTGTGCTTTCTATGAATTTAATTTACTTTCCTAAATTCTTCAGATGAGTGCTTCGCTCGTGGTTGTTTAGTTTTTCTTCTTTTCTGATAAACATATTTAATGCTAAAAATGTCCCTCTGACATGACTTTAGCTGCAACTAAACAAGCTTTGATATGTAGTCTTTTCACTATCATCAATTCAAAATACATTAAAAATTCTATTTTTCCTTTTGATTTTTTTCTTTCACCCACAGCTTCTCAACTGCCTCTTCCAGAATACATGCAAACATACATACAGATTTTCCTTATGGGTGTATTTATCTAAATTGCTTGTCTGCTATTATCAGCAACAGCATTTTCTCTGACTGTTTTCACTATTTCTGTATATGTGTGGATCCATAAACAATATATGATGTTTTTCTGTGTGCTTTCAAATTTATATTTGTGTATATAAGTTTATATAAGATGTCAAATAAACATTAATTAGAAGTTAACAGGCAGGGAATTATTAGTATCAGATAAAACAGGACTTAAGGCAAGAAGGACTTAGTAAGAACAAAAAGTAATATAAAAAGAATAATTCATAAGGAATACATAGAAATCATGAGTTTGTGTGCTACTAAAACTGTCATCTTGTATAAAGCAAAAACTGACAGATTGTTCACAATCACGATGAGATATTTCAACTCAAGCTTGTAAGAAACTCCATAGGTCAAACAGCCAAAAGTAAAGTAGTTAAGATAGATATAGATGTTTTGAATGAGACATTTACAAATAGCAGGGCAGGGGTTGGGTGGGGAAGACAGAGAGAGAGAGAAAGAACTTTACATCAAAGAAATAGCAAGTGCACTTTCATTCAAGTACACAGTAAACATTTATTAAAATTGAGTTCATACATTCCACACTCTCTAAGATAAAACTGAATTAATAATTCAACAACAAATTGATAATTAATATTAGAAAATTTAGAAATTTAAGATGGTTCTTCTAAATTTCTAATAGAAATTTTAAAATATTTTGAGTTAAGGGCTTCCCTGGTGGCACAGTGGTTGAGAGTCCACCTGCCGATGCAGGGGACACAGGTTCGTGCCCCAGTCTGGGAAGATCCCACATGCCGCAGAGTGACTGGGCCCGTGAGCCATGGCCGCTGAGCCTGCGCATCCGGAGCCTGTGCTCCGCAACGGGAGAAGCCACAACAGTGAGAGGCCCGCGTACCACAAAAATAAATTAAAAAAAAATAAAAAAAATATTTTGAGTTGAAAAATAAAAGTATTAAATAATAAAATGTATAGTATCTAAGATTATAATTTGAATAAATTCATAGGCTTAAATGCCTTTAGTTAAAAAAACAAGAATATTTTAAAATAACTGAGTTTCACTTTCAACGCAAGAAGCTAGAAAAGTAACAAAAAACAAACTTTTAATTAGGGAGAAGAACATTTCAAAAGTAAGATAAGAAATTAATGTAAAGTGAGTCAAAGAAACAAAAAAAAAGATCACAAAACTAAATATGTTTGTTTAGTGAACTGGTAAAATAGTGACACTTCCAGGTGATCAAGAAAAACAAAAATATTTTTAAATATCATGAACTAAGGAAACACAACCACAGATATATCAATTTTTAAAATTGTAAGAGAACATTATAAAGTTTTTAAAAATTGAAAACTTTAAGTATACAACTTTCCAGAAAAATGAACTAGAGCTACACATATCAAGATTAATAAATGCCAAAAACATAAGGTTAAGTTAAAAAAGAAGGTAGGATGACACAGTATGATTTATAATTTATGAGATACCCATATTCATATTTTAAATTTCTCAGGGTAGTTTTGTCTTAGATGGATTTTGTTTTCTAAACCTAATTAATAAATCACAGTCTTTTGTTCATTGTTAGCTTTGTTAAATGTTAAATCTATTACATTTATTATATTTATTCATCTGTTTAGTCTTATTCTTATCATCTCATTATGTATTTTCTGTTCACATTCTTTTCCTTTGTTCCTTTTTTCTCCTATTTTCTTTATTTAGGGTGTGCCGTGTCTTAGTTATGGCACACAGGATCTTCATTGAGGCATGCGGGATCTTTAGTTGCAGCATGTGGATTCTTAGTTGCGGCATGTAGGCTTCTTAGTTGCAGCATATGGACTTCTTAGTTGTGGCATGTGGACTCTCAGTTGTGGCATGCGGGCTCTAATTCCCCGACCAGGGATTGAACCCAGGCCCCTGCATTGGGAGTGTGGAGTCTTACCCACTGGACCACCAGGGAAGTCCCTCTACTATTTTCTTTTGAATTAATAAAAACTTTAATCTACTTTATTTTCTTCTAGAGGCCTAGAAGCTCAATTATATTATTATTTCACCAGGTATTCTGGAATTTTTAAAAACATATAAAAGGTTAATTTTATTTTCTAGCAAATTCTACAGCTGCACATTTTCTTTCCTTCTCTCATACGTAACACAGAACCTATCATACAACAGCTATGAACTAATCATTTTAGTCTATCAACTCATTATTTTCAGTTATATTTCACATGTCTAAAAACATATAAAACAGTAAATTGTTTTTGCAGTCAATAAATAATTAAATTTAGTGACATATTTTATCAATTTCTGAATTCACTTCTCTGCTTGATGACAATCTAATTTTTTTTAATTTTATTTTTTTAAATCTCTCCAGTTGATTTTATTTTTATTTTTTTCTGCTTTATAACAAATTTAATCAGTTATACATATACATATGTTCCCATATCCCCTCCCTTTTGCGTCTCCCGCCCACCCTCCCTATCCAACCCCTCCAGGCGGTCACAAAGCACCGAGCTGATCTCCCTGTGCTATGTGGCTGCTTCCCACTAGCTATCTACCTTATGTTTGGTAGTGTATATATGTCCATGCCGCTCTTTTGCTTTGTCACAGCTTACCCTTCCCCCTCCCCATATCCTCAAGTCCATTCTCTAGTAGGTCTGTGTCTTTATTCCTGTCTTACCCCTATGTTCTTCATGACATTTTTTTTTCTTAAATTCCATATATATGTGTCAGCATACAGTATTTGTCTTTCTCTTTCTGACTTACTTCACTCTGTATGACAGACTCTAGGTCCATCCACCTCATTACAAATAGCTCAATTTCATTTCTTTTTATGTCTGAGTAATATTCCGTTGTATATATGTGCCACATCTCCTTTATCCATTCATCTGATGATGGACACTTAGGTTGTTTCCATCTCCGGGCTATTGTAAATAGGGCTGCTATGAACATTTTGGTACATGACTCTTTTTGAATTATGGTTTTCTCAGGGTATATGCCCAGTAGTGGGATTGCTGGGTCATATGGTAGTTCTATTTGTAGTTTTTTAAGGAACCTCCATACCGTTCTCCATAGTGGTTGTACCAATTCACATTCCCACCAGCAGTGCAAGAGTGTTCCCTTTTTTCCACACCCTCTCCAGCATTTATTGTTTCTAGATTTTTTGATGATGGCCATTCTGACTGGTGTGAGATGATATATCATTGTAGTTTTTTTTTTTTTTTTTTGTACGCGGGCCTCTCACTGTTGTGGCCTCTCCCTTTGCGGAGCACAGGCTCCGGACGTGCAGCCTCAGCAGCCATGGCTCACAGGCCCAGCCGCTCCGCGGCATGTGGGATCTTCCCAGACCGGGGCACGAACCCATATCCCCTGCATCGGCAGGCGGACTCTCAACCACTGCGCCACCAGGGAAGCCCTCATTGTAGTTTTGATTTGCATTTCTCTAATGAGTAAAGATGTTGAGCATCCTTTCATGTGTTTGTTGGCAGTCTGTATATCTTCTGTGGAGATATGTCTATTTAGGTCTTCTGCCCATTTTTGGATTGGGTTGTTTGTTTTTTTGTTATTGAGCTGCATGAGCTGCTTATAAATTTTGGAGATTAATCCTTTGTCAGTTGCTTCATTTGCAAATATTTTCTCCCATTCTGAGGGTTGTCTTTTGGTCTTGTTTATGGTTTCCTTTGCTGTGCAAAAGCTTTGAAGTTTCATTAGGTCCCATGTGTTTATTTTTGTCTTTATTTCCATTTTTCTAGGAGGTGGGTCAAAAAGGATCTTGCTGTGATTTATGTCATAGAGTGTTCTGCCTATGTTTTCCTCTAAGAGTTTGATAGTGTCTGGCCTTACATTTAGGTCTTTAATCCATTTTGAGCTTATTTTTGTGTATGGTGTTAGGGAGTGATCTAATCTCATACTTTTACATGTCCCTGTCCAGTTTTCCCAGCACCACTTATTGAAGAGACTGTCCTTTCTCCACTGTACATTCCTGCCTCCTTTATCAAAGATAAAGTGACCATATGTGCATGGGGTTATCTGTGGGCTTTCTATCCTGTTCCATTGATCTATCTTTCTGTTTTTGTGCCAGTACCATACTGTCTTGATTACTGTAGCTTTGTAGTATAGTCCGAAGTCAGGGAGCCTGATTCCTCCCGCTCCATTTTTCGTTCTCAAGACTGCTTTGGCTATTCGGGGTCTTTTGTGTTTCCATACAAATTGTGAAATTTTTTGTTCTAGTTCTGTGAAAAATGCCAGTGCTAGTTTGATAGGGATTGCATTGAATCTGTAGATTGCTTTGGGTAGTAGAGTCATTTTCACAATGTTGATTCTTCCAATCCAAGAACATGGTACATCTCTCCATCTATTTGTATCATCTTTAATTTCTTTCATCAGTGTCTTATAATTTTCTGCATACAGGTCTTTTGTCTCCTTAGGTAGGTTTATTCCTAGATATTTTATTCTTTTTGTTGCAATGGTAGACGGGAGTGTTTCCTTGATTTCACTTTCAGATTTTTCATCATTAGTATATAGGAATGCCAGAGATTTCTGTGCATTAATTTTGTATCCTGCTACTTTACCAAATTCATTGATTAGCTCTAGTAGTTTTCTGGTAGCATCTTTAGGATTCTCTATGTATAGTATCATGTCATCTGCAAACAGTGACAGCTTTACTTCTTCTTTTCCGATTTGGATTCCTGTTATTTCCTTTTCTTCTCTGATTGCTGTGGCTAAAACTTCCAAAACTGTTGAATAAGAGTGGTAAGAGTGGGCAACCTTGTCTTGTTCCTGATCTTAGTGGAAATGGTTTCAGTTTTTCACCATTGAGGACGATGCTGGCTGTGGGTTTGTCATATATGGCCTTTATTATGTTGAGGAAAGTTCCCTCTATGCCTACTTTCTGCAGGGTTTTTATCATAAATGGGTGTTGAATGTTGTCGAAAGCTTTCTCTGCATCTATTGAGATGATCATATGGTTTTTCTCCTTCAACTTGTTAATATGGTGTATCACATTGATTGATTTGCGTATATTGAAGAATCCTTGCATTCCTGGAATAAACCCCACTTGATCATGGTGTATGATCCTTTTAATGTGCTGTTGGATTCTGTTTGCTAGTATTTTGTTGAGGATTTTTGCATCTATGTTCATCAGTGATATTGGCCTGTAGTTTTCTTTCTTTGTGACATCCTTGTCTGGTTTTGGTATCAAGGTGATGGTGGCCTCGTAGAATGAGTTTGGGAGTGTTCCTCCCTCTGCTATATTTTGGAAGAGTTTGAGAAGGATAGGTGTTAGCTCTTCTCTAAATGCTTGATAGAATGCGCCTGTGAAGCCATCTGGTCCTGGGCTTTTGTTTGTTGGAAGATTTTTTATCACAGTTTCAATTCCAGTTCTTGTGATTGGTCTGTTCATATTTTCTCTTTCTTCCTGATTCAGTCTTGGCAGGTTGTGCATTTCTAAGAATTTGTCCATTTCTTCCAGGTTGTCCATTTTATTGGCATAGAGTTGCTTGTAGTAATCTCTCATGATCTTTTGTATTTCTGCAGTGTCAGTTACTTCTCCTTTTTCATTTCTAATTCTGTTGATTTGAGTCTTCTCCCTTTTTTTCTTGATGAGTCTGGCTAATGGTTTATCAATTTTGTTTATCTTCTCAAAGAACCAGCTTTTAGTTTTATTGATCTTTGCTATTGTTTCCTTCCTTTCTTTTTCATTTATTTCTGATCTGATTTTTATGATTTCTTTCCTTCTGCTAACTTTGGGATGTTTTTGTTCTTCTTTCTCTAATTGCTTTAGGTGCAAGGTTAGGTTGTTTATTTGAGATGTTTCCTGTTTCTTAAGGTAGGATTGTATTGCTATAAACTTCCCTCTTAGAACTGCTTTTGCTGCATCCCATAGGTTTTGGGTCGTCGTGTCTCCATTGTCATTTGTTTCTAGGTATTTTTTAATTTCCTTTTTGATTTCTTCAGTGATCACTTTGTTATTAAGTAGTGTATTGTTTAGCCTCCATGTGTTTGTATTTTTTACAGATCTTTTCCTGTAATTGATATCTAGTCTCATAGCATTGTGGTCAGAAAAGATACTTGATACAATTTCAATTTTCTTAAATTTACCAAGGCTTGATTTGTGACCCAAGATATGATCTATCCTGGAGAATGTTCCATGAGCACTTTAGAAAAATGTGTGTTCTGTTGTTTTTGGATGGAATGTCCTATAAATATCAATTAAGTGCACCTTGTTTAATGTATCATTTAAAACTTGTGTTTCCTTATTTATTTTCATTTTGGTTGATCTGTCCATTGGTGAAAGTGGGGTGTTAAAGTCCCCTACTATGATTGTGTTACTGTCGATTTCTCCTTTTATGGCTGTTAGTATTTGCCTTATGTATTGAGGTGCTCCTATGTTGGGTGCATAAATATTTACAATTGTTATATCTTCTTCTTGGATCGATCCCTTGATCATTATGTAGTGTCCTTCTTTGTCTCTTCTAGTAGTCTTTATTTTAAAGTCTATTTTGTCTGATATGAGAATTGCTACTCCAGCTTTCTTTTGGTTTCCATTTGCATGGAATATCTTTTTCCATCCCCTTACTTTCAGTCTGTATGTGTCTCTAGGTCTGAAGTGGGTCTCTTGCAGACAGCATATATATGGGTCTTGCTTTTGTATCCATTCAGCCAATCTGTGTCTTTTGGTGGGAGCATTTAGTCCATTTACACTTAAGGTAATTATCAATATGTATGTTCCTATTCCCATTTTCTTAATTGTTTTGGGTTCGTTATTGTAGGTCTTTTCCTTCTGTTGTGTTTCTTGCCTAGAGAAGTTCCTTTAGCATTTGTTGTAAAGCTGGTTTGGTGGTGCTGAACTCTCTCAGCTTTTGCTTGTCTGTAAACGTTTTAATTTCTCCATCAAATCTGAATGAGATCCTTGCTGGGTAGAGTAATCTTGGTTGCAGGTTTTTCTCCTTCAGCACTTTAATTATGTCCTGCCACTCCCTTCTGGCTTGTAGAGTTTCTGCTGAGAGATCAGCTGTTATCCTGATGGGGATTCCCTTGTGTGTTATTTGTTGTTTTTGCCTTGCTGCTTTTAATATGATTTCTTTGTGTTTAATTTTTGACAGTTTGATTAATATGTGTCTTGGCGTATTTCTCCTTGGATTTATTCTGTATGGGACTCTCTGTGCCTCCTGGACTTGATTAACTATTTCCTTTCCCATATTAGGGAAGTTTTCAACTATAATCTCTTCAAATATTTTCTCAGTCCCTTTCTTTTTCTCTTCTTCTTCTGGAACCCCTATAATTCGAATGTTGGTGCGTTTAATGTTGTCTGAGACTGTCCTCTGTTCTTTTCATTCTTTTTTCTTTATTTTGCTCTGCATCAGTTATTTCCACTATTTTATCTTCCACCTCACTTATCCGTTCTTCTGCCTCAGTTATTCTGCTATTGATCCCATCTAGAGTATTTTTCATTTCATTTATTGTGTTTTTAATTGATGCTTGATTCATCTTTAGTTCTTCTAGGTCCTTGTTAACTGTTTCTTGCATTTTGTCTATTCTACTTCCAAGATTTTGGATCTTGGAAATAGAATCTTGGATCATCTTTACTATCATTATTCTGAATTCTTTTTCAGGTAGATTGCCTATTACCTCTTCATTTGTTAGGTCTGGTGGGTTTTTATCTTGCTCCTTCACCTGCTGTGTGTTTTTCTGTCTTCTCATTTTGCTTATGTTACTGTGTTTCGGGTCTCCTTTTTGCAGGCTGCAGGTTCGTAGTTCCCGTTGTTTTTGGTGTCTGTCCCCAGTGGTAAAGGTTGGTTTAGTGGGTTGTGTAGGCTTCCTGGTGGGGGGGACTAGTGCCTGTGTTCTGGTGGATGAGGCTGGATCTTGTATTTCTGGTGGGCAGGTCCACGTCTGGTGGTGTGTTTTGGGGTGTCTGCGGACTTTTTATGATTTTAGGCAGCCTCTCTGCTAATGGGTGGCGTTGTGTTCCTGTCTTGCTAGTTGTTTGGCATAGGGTGTCCAGCACTGTAGCTTGCTGGTCGTTGAGTGAAGTTGGGTGTTGGTGTTGAGATGGAGATCTCTGGAAGATTTTCGCCATTTGATATTATGTGGATCTGGGAGGTCTCCTGTGGAGCAGTGTCCTAAAGTTGGCTCTCCCACCTCAGAGACACAGAACTGACTCCTGGCTCCTCAATTTGTGATGATTTGTTGTCTATTCATGTATTCCACAGATGCAGGGTACATCAAGTTGATTGTAGAGCTTTAATCTGCTGCTTCTGAGGCTGCTGGGAGAGATTTCCCTTTCTCTTCTTTGTTCTCACAGCTCCCGGGTCTCAGCTTTGGATTTGGCCCCGCCTCTGCATGTAGGTCGCCGGAGGGCGTCTGTTCTTCACTCAGACAGGACAGGGTTAAAGGAGCAGCCTCTTCGGGGACTCTGGCTCACTCAGGCCGGGGGGGAGGGAGGGGCACGGAGTGTGGGGCGAGCCTGCAGCGGCAGAGGCCGGTGTGACGTTGCACCAGCCCGAGGCGCGCCGTGCGTTCTCCCAGGGAAGCCGTCCCTGGATCTCGGGACCCAGGCAGTGACAGGCTGCACAGGCTCCCCGGAAGGGGGGCGTGGACAGTGACCTACATTCGCACACAGGCCTCTTGGCGGCGGCAGCAGCAGCCCCAGCGTCCCACGCCCGTCTCTGGGGTGCGTGCTTTCAGCCGCGGCTCGCGCCCGTCTCTGGAGCTCCTTTACACGGAGCTCTTAATCCCCTCTCCTCGCGCACCAGGAAACCAAGAGGGAAGAAAAAGTCTCTTGCCTCTTTGGCAGCTCCAGAGTTTTCCCGGACTCCCTGCCGGCTAGCTGTGGCGCATTAGTCCCCTTCAGGCTGAGTTCTCGCCGCCAGCCCCAGTCCTCTCCCTGCGCTCTGACCGAAGCCCGAGCCTCAGCTTCCAGCACCGCCCACCCCGGCGGGCAAGCAGATAAGCCTCTCGGGCTGGTGAGTGCCAGTCGGCACCGATCCTCTGTGCGGGAATCTCTCCGCTTTGCCCTACCCAGGTACGTGGGTAGTTTCTTGCCTTTTGGGAGGTCTGAGGTCTTCTGCCAGCATTCAGTAGGTGTTCTGTAGGAGTTGTTCCATGTGTAGCTGTATTTCTGGTGTATCTGTGGGGAGGAAGGTGATCTCTGTGTCTTCTTGCTTTTATTTAAATCCAATTTCACTTGCTCATTCCTTCTCAGACATAGAGAGCAGCTTGTCAGGGCCCTTTCTTCCTATACATACATTGCAAAGTCAAGGATAGCAAATGATTCATTCAGAAGCCTTCTCCTTACTAGGCTGCAAACTCAAGCTCTCTTTCCACCCCCAGTGAGCAGAGGTCGACAATCTAATTTTTTTAAGCTGAGTATCTGTGGTAGTTAACAATCTTAGTATTTGTATATTTGAAAATGTCTTCGTTTTCCTTTCACTGTTTTAGTTTAACTGGGTATAAAATTCTAGGTCACAGGTATTGGCCTCAGCACCTTAAATAAATCCATTGTCTTTTGGGGTTTCTTATTGCTAAAGAGAAATCTCCTGACTATTTAAGTGCCATTTTTCTTCAGATAAGGTTTTGATTCCAGCTTTTAGGATTATTATTATTATTATTATTATTTTGTGGTACACAGGCCTCTCACTGTTGTGGCCTGTCCCGTTGCGGAGCACAGGCTCCAGACATGCAGGCTTAGCGGCCATGGGTCACGGGCCTAGCCACTCCGCGGCATGTGGGATCTTCCCGGACCGGGGCATGAACCCGTTTCCCCTGCATCGGCAGGCGGACTCAACCACTGCGCCACCAGGGAAGCCCTAGGATTATTTTTAATGTCTTCAATGTTTCAGTTCTAGCTTTATGGTTTATCTTGCACACTCCTCAGAATTCAATAATTTGTTATGAACATTTTTGTCTTTCTTCAGTTTTGGGAAATTGCCAGTTATATCTGTTCAGATATTGTTCGTTCACCATTTCTTCTGTTCTCTGATTCTGGAGCCTCTCAAATCACTCATCTGTATTTCCTTGATGCTTTTCCTTATCCCTTAGAAATTTATTTTACTCTTTGTGATGAATTCTTTGTTAATTCTTCAGTATAATCATATAATTCATTAATTCTCTCTTTTCTACCACGTTGCTTCATCTTTAGAATTCTTCCAACTAATGAGTATTGCGTTTTTTTCTTTAATTTCAATGACTATATTTTTCACTTCCAGAGTCTGTGATTCAGTCTGTTTCATCTTCCCCAGGCTTGTTTTATTTATGAATGTATTAATGTACTTATGTTTTATTTATATATATACTTATTTTATGTTTTATAGATTCTTGCTCTTGGTAAATAGGAATTCTTAATTATTCTTTCATTTGAGACTGTGTCATTGCCTTCCCTCATCCCTACAATGCCTTAGTTCCAGGTAGCAAGTCAGCAGTAGTTGGTTTTTTTTTTCTCCCAGCTTTAGTTTTTCATGAGCAGGAGAAACACCCTGGCCCCTATTTTCAGAGAGTGTTTCTAGCTTTGGTCCTAATATCATCTAGAACTCTTAAGTTCCCATCAGTAGCTGCTACAACCTGAATGTGGACTCATGGATTCAGTCTTGTTTACCATTTTCCTTTTCTTCTATTTCTCATCTCTTTAAGAATTTATCTTGGTGAGCCTTATTATGACAGTTGTAATGCCTAGCATTATATTTTACCTCTTACTGCTGTGGTTTTGGAACTGTACATGTGGTAAAGATGTAGACTCTGCTCCATTTTGCACATGTTTGGAAATTTGTTATTAGACTGAAAATTATAAATATGCTCCTACTCCAAGTCTGGTAGGGTGTCTGTTATGCTTCCAGATAAATTAGTGGAGAATATCTTCAGGCAAGTAACCAAGAATTCTTGGTAGCAATGAGATGATTTGGAATGGAAATAAGGAAACCTTACTGCCACTTAACAGTTCTGCAACGGGAGCCAGGCAACCTTGGAATGATATCTATGACCCTCAAATTATCTGTCAAATGGGATTTGTTGTAGATGTATAAAATGAATAAACTTTGAACACTGCAGACTCCAAAATTCTGATTTAATATCTCTCATTTCCGACATTGTGGAATTTCATGGAATAGTAACATATTTTTCAAGAAAAACAAACCTTCCTTGATCAGATAGGCTTGATAATTCTGTTTAAATAAAGGGAAACAGGTTTCTTTACTGCTAAAGGTCTCAGGACCTTTAATGTGCTCATAGTTGGGAGTCTTCCTGAGCGAGCCATCCAGGCAACACTTCAAGTGTTGACCTTGAAATGCAAGGTCAACATGAAACATGTAGGTGTTAGCCTTGGAGCCTCCCTTCCTTTGCTTTTTAAGTAATACTTTCTTTTTTTTTGAGAATTAGTGTTCTATGAAGCAAATGTTTAAAATTCAGTGTTTGATTTTTTTTTAAGTTAAAGTGTGCTTTCTAGAAGAGAACATATTGATATAAACACAACTGACTGCCTGTCATCTTAATTTTGGTGGAACTGACTGGGTCAAGGTATGAACTCAAAGAACAATAATAACAAAAAACTCTGCCTAGGACTTCAGCCCATTATTTAACCTCATTAGCATCCTGTTCTAATCACTTACAGAATTAAAGGTAAAGGAAACTTGAGTGGGACCTACCACAAATTCAAGGTCAGGATCCTTAGGCTTGGAAAGAGAGAAATCAGCCAGCTAAGGAGAACAGCTTCATAGGGTGATGCTAATGGGCCCTGAAGTGCTAGCTTCTGTTTTTATGGATGGCTACTCTAACCAGTTAATTAGGTTAGATGAAGCCAGGACCTCTATTTCTTAAAAGGGAGCAGATGTCATTTGCCTATTTTTATCCAACATGATGATAAGTAACCTGGATTACAAATAATTTTCAAATAGCACTGGTCAGTGATCTCAGTAATTATAGGATTTGGGGAATAATTTTTAAAATGAAAGTGTACTGGATCAAAAATATGTGTATTAGTGGATAATATTTTTAGTCGTAGAGTCAGACACATGTCGTAAAAAGCACTAATGAGGTATAGTTTGTATATTTACATCTATATCCTTATATAAGGATAGTAAGCTTACTATAAGCTTATAAACTAAGCTTATAGTAAGTTTAGTTTGCTATATTACTTAAATTAATATTTTTATATCATTTGTATCTTTCTTATAATCTTCTATCTGGCTAATCTCTTGAGTTCCTATAATGCACTTTCTTGAAATTTGAAATCATTTCCGAGAAACCCTTGGTAAATATCCTCATTGTTTGCTATGAAGTGAGCTCTGAGAACAGAGATATTGCGCCACAAGCTGAGACTGAGTTCTTAATTCCTTCTTTAGAGATACTTCCCCTCTGGCAATTCTGCAGACACAAGCTAAAAAACAAGGTCATAATTTTGGAATCTTACAACTGTTATAAGGGACCCCAGAGGTCATTGACTTAATATTTATGCTTTCTGATTGTAATCGGTAATAATCATTTAAAAGATGCTTGTAACCTGTATCATTATTTCTGATGAATTTTAAATATAGCAAGCAATATTCTGATTAATTAATCTCCATAATATTTATTTTCCTGACTTCTGCATCATTTCTCCCCAGGCATCAGAAAAACATAAAAGAAGAAACCTCTACAGTTGTATAAAGTTATTTATTTCATTCTCAGTTGTTTAACATGCTCGGCCCACCTACACCTCCCCCATCGCCAAAAAAAAGAGAGAAGGATTTGAGCTAGCTTAGGGAAGAATGGCTCCCTAGCAAAAGCAGAATTAAGTTTGGACATCAGACGCCCCCATGATCTGACCCTAACTTTGCCCTCCAGTTGCAGCTCTCATGACTCAGTCTTGAAGTTTATATTCCAACAGCACTTAATCTCGTGCAGCTGACTCATCGTTGGGTCTTATTTCTCCACCTGCAGGAATGGTCTCTCTTCCTACCCACGGCCTGCTTGTCCCTTGGCCTGGTGAACTCCCACTTGTCCTCTAAATCTCCCTAAGCAAGGTTAGGGACTTCCCTGGAGGTCCGGTGGTTAAGATTCCTCACGTCCACTGCAGGGGGTGCGGGTTCGATCCCTGGTCGGGGAACTAACATCCCTCATCCCACACGCCGTGTGGCGGTGCCAAAAAATAAAAATAAAATAAAAATAAAACTCCCCAAGCAAGAATTTGCTGAGCTTCCTGGGTTGATAGGTGCCTTTTTCTGGGCTCTCATAATATCTCATGCAAAGATCCACCTTTGCAGTTTCTGTAATGCATTATGTTTATGTGGTTTTTTCCTCTTTGCTTGAAAAGGTGTGCATCTCATTCTTCGTGTCACCAGTTTGTAGCACAGTAGGTGCCCAATTACTGTTTACTGGGCTCATGAGTGCCATGTGTGATAATTACACAATAAAATATTTTGGAGTTGGGTAGGTAAACCCCACTAAAATGAGGATTAAAAAACAAAGCTATGTAAAACAATGAAGAAGGTTTGAAGGACTGGAGATAGAAATCCTGAAGGCTTCAGTGGAGGATAATTGCTCTCGCATCAGTGAGGCATTGAAGTGTTCCATATCAATGAATTTATCGTATATGCCCCAGTTGGTAAGTGACATGCTGAATAGGATTAAGAAGTTGGCTCTATCCTTGCGCTCTTTACACCAATTGTGTTGCCTTCGTGGTTCTCAGCTTTATTTCACATCTCAAATATAGGTTCTTTTGATTTGCATGTATTTCCAGGGTATACGGTGGGATACAATTTCTCTGGTTTACAGATTGGTTTGGGAAGTGGATGTGCTATAGGATAAATTAAATTCTGAATATGGTGGTAGAAAAGGACCAAAGACAGATTTTGCAAATTTACCGTTTGCTGTGAGTTGACCTTGGGATTATGCCAGATTTCAGGCTTTCTGCTCTAAGCCCCTTAAGGCAGGGACTGAGTTTTATTAGTGTTACACTCTTAGGCTGTTCTCAGCAGCACAAAGTCAGTGCTTGATAAATGTTCAATGACTGACATGCTCATCCAACAATTCGCACATCAAAGAATAATTTGTTAATTATTATTAGAGTGATCTCTATATTTGTTTTCTGACTCGGAATCCCCAGTGTTTCCAATAAGTATATTTATAGATATAAGATGTTTTGCTGCTGATAGTATTTTATTCAAAGATAAAAGATATGCTGACCCAAATTAATTACAGAAAGCCAAGAAAGTCAATTGGGGCTTTAAAAAATTCTCTTGCTTCCCTTACAAACACTTTGATCTTAAAGTATCATGCTGTCTGTATTCGCCTTACTTCTTAATCCCACTGACTGAAAATACCAATCTTCTAGCAGGTCCAAGTGGGATGTTTCTATGGAGGGGAAAGGGGAATAGAAAGGCAGGAACATAAACCAGATCTCTAGTCTTGAGCTCTCTCCTGACCTCCAAACTTGCATATACAAATTCTTACTTGATTTTTCTACTTGGATGTCTAATAGTCATTTGAAATTTCCCATTTCCAAAAATGAAACTTTTCATTTTCCCTACTTCAATAACTTATGATCCTGCAGTCATCTGCCATCTCATCAACAGCTTCATCTTTCTCTCTGACCCAAAATCTTTACTCTTTCTCTACTCCTGTCTTCTCTCAAAACCTTCTCTAAGCCATCAGTAACCCTGATAGCTTCTACTTTCAAATTAAATGAGAATCTGGCACTTCCTTTTCCCTCTACAGCCACCATTCTTACCCAAGCTACCAAAATCTCTCACCTGGACCACGCATTGGCTGCCCAGCGGGTTTCCTGGCTTTACCTTTCCCCTCTGTTGTCGATTCTTAACACAACATCTCAATAATCCTTTTCAAATGGAAGTCAAATCACATCTTATCT
Source organism: Mesoplodon densirostris (assembly GCF_025265405.1). Classification (NCBI taxonomy): domain Eukaryota; kingdom Metazoa; phylum Chordata; class Mammalia; order Artiodactyla; family Ziphiidae; genus Mesoplodon; species Mesoplodon densirostris. The sequence goes on from NC_082661.1 coordinate 121,834,904, forward strand.
CTGCTCAAAAGCTTCCAATAGCTTCCCATCTCATCCAGAGTAAAATTCAAAGTCGTTACCATAGGATATCAGCCACTGGAGGATCTCCTTTTCTGTGGTGTCACTCTTGTCTTCTTCCTGTTCCTCAAACACATGCCCACTCCTGCCTCAGAGCTTTTGCATTGACCTTCCCTCTGTTAGAATGTTGTTCTTCAGATGTCCCTGTATCTCACTCCCTAATTTGCATTATGTCTCAGCTGTTATTGCATTATTGAGGCTTTCTTTAACCAATCCACCTAAAATAGCAACTCCTTCACCTCCATTGCTCCCTGCCACCTCTACACTACATTTTTACTTCCTTTTATTATCTGTCATACAATATATTTACTAGCTTTTAAAAAAATTTTATTGTCGATTTCCCTCCCTTAGAACATAAATTCTACTTGGTAATAATTTCTTTTTCTCTGTGCTTTATACTCACATCCAGAGCACTGGACGTAGCGGATGCCAGGTAAACATTCGTTGAGAAAATGAATGAGCTTGAAAATGATTAACAAAAAACGTCCTTGTCCATCAATTCACTTGACCCTCCCAGTGAGTCCATGATAATAGTGGGTCAGGAATTCTTATTTCTGTGGTAGAAAAAGGAAAACCAAGACTTCAAGAGTGTCTTTAGAATTCTTGCGGTTGCAGGGAACAAAGACCCACAAAATCTAGAAAAACAATAGAAAGCACTCCAAGTGTCATGACTTAGGGGGTCTCACAGAACCAGAGTGTAGGTGTGCAGCCAGATGTCAAGTAGGGTCTCAGTGGAGGTGGTGGGATGGGAACACTGCCAAGGTGACTCTGGCTTCTTTCCTAGGATGGCTTAAGAATACACAAGACTCAGTCTCCCTTTCCTGTATTGCCTCTTCTCTTCCTTTCTATCACATTATTTGCTACCTGCAGATTAACTTTTTCTGCTCTTTTGTCCACATGACAGAATGAAGCTTTCCATAGCTTACCTTTTATCAACCCTGTTGGGGGAGAAAATCTGATGGGTAAGGTCTAGTTCATGGTGGGTGAGGAGTATGCAGACAGGATGGACATAGTTTCCCAGAGAAGTGTCAATCATTTTGAGCTGGTCATATACCCTTAAAAATATCTGTTAAGAAGTGGGAAATGCATTTTCCCAAAGTAACACATCAAAGGAAAGTAGAGGCTGGACTTGAAGTGGGGTCTTCTCTTCCAAATTTTGTGCTTCTCAGACTTCTCCACACATACTCTTAGCGAGTTACCCAAGAAGCTACTATATCCCTTTGAGGATCATAAGCAAGAGTAGTTAGGCTTAAAAAAGAAAGACAAGGGCCTCCCTGGTGGCGCAGTGGTTGAGAGTCCGCCTGCCGATGCAGGGGATACAGGTTCGTGCCCCGGTCTGGGGGGATCCCATATGCCGCGGAGCGGCTGGGCCCGTGAGCCATGGCCGCTGGGCCTGCGCGTCCGGAGCCTGTGCTCCGCAGTGGGAGAGGCCACAACAGTGAGAGGCCCGCATACCACAAAAAAAAAAAAGAGAGAGACAAAATAGGGACTTCCCTGGTGGTCCAGTGGGTAAGACTCCACGCTCCCAATGCAGGGGGCCCGGCTTCAATCCCTGGTCGGGGAACTGGATCCCGTGTGCATGCTGCAAATAAGAGTCCGCATGCTACAACGAAGATCCCGCATGCCACAACTGTGACCTGGCACAGCCTAAATAAATAAATAAATATTTTTTAAAAAAAGACAAAATAAAATAAAAAGGGCTTGGGAGAGAAAAAAATAGCATATAGGGATGGGAACTCTGGTATTCTGAGAGCCCAGCGCCAACTACCATGCTGCTGGAAAGATGGCTGCAGGCACCAGGCAGCTGCTCAGGCTACTATTTGTATCCATGGTGCTGGAGAGCGTAGGGGTAGAGAAGTACATGCTTCTTTTGTGTTGCCGGGGAGTGTGCCCAGTGGAGCCTCAAGGGCACTGGTCTGGCATAATTCTACCACTGGTGAACGTAGGCCTGCTCTGTAAAATATTTATTTATTTATTTATTTGTTGCGGTATGCGGGCCTCTCACTGTTGTGGCCTCTCCCGTTGCGGAGCACAGGCTCCGGACGCGCAGGCTCAGTGGCCATGGTTCACGGGCCCAGCCGCTCCGCGGCACATGGGATCCTCCCAGACCAAGGCACAACCTGTGTCCCCCGCATCGGCAGGCGGACTCTCAACCACTGCACCACCAGGGAAGCCCGTATTTTATTAAATTTATTTCAACTTCATTCCTTTCCAAAAAAAGAATGGAGGCAGCTCAGTACCCCTATTGGTTTATAAAAAATGTAATTTACTTTACTTTCTGCCCACAGTTAATTTGGCCCCATTGTGTCCTTGCCCCAAGTGCATGGAAATGTGACTTCACTATGGAAGAATCCACGTAAAAGGTTGTACACTATACTTTAATGTCAGAAAGGTGGATGAGTTGACATCGTATAATGGAGAGCGTATCACCCCTTTTACTAAGAGATGTAATAGCAGAAACAGTCTTGACTGTGGAAACTGCCATAATAACTGCTATGCTCATTTTTTATTGATGATGGATAAAAATTCTCATAATACTGAAGCACAGTAACTTGCTGGAATATAGCTTCAGGCTGCCCCTAGGGCAGACTTTATTTATGCATCCCTACTTTCACTATTTGTAATGATAATGATGATAATAATATTATTAATAATAATAATAAATATCAGTACTTTCTGAATTACAATAAGAACTAGAAGTTTCAGCTATTTTCACCTCGACCTGCTCTGCTGAATCTTCTTTTAAAGATGTAATGCAAGAAAAACCATTATAATCCTCACCATTGTTCTGGTTGCTAATAGACCTGTGCAAATATTATTGTAGGCTTTTTAAAAATTATTAATTTATAAAGTGCCCTGAGCCTTACAGAATATAAGCAACTGAGCAGGCTGGGGCAATAAAGTTACATAAATCACTGTTAAGTTAGTAGCATAAACCACAGTGACCCTACGGTGGCTCAGTACATTAGTTTCGGAGAACAGGCACAATCAGGAATTTTTGAAAATCTAAAAAAGAAAGTATATTTTAAAATATATAAATTTGGGCTTCCCTGGTGGCGCAGTGGTTGAGAGTCCGCCTGCCGATGCAGGGGACATGGGTTCATGCCCCAGTCCAGGAGGATCCCACAGGCCGCGGAGCAGCTAAGCCCGTGAGCCATGGCTGCTGAGCCTGTGCGTCCAGAGCCTGTGCTCCACAACGGGAGAGGCCACAATGGTGAGAGGCCCGCGTACAGCAAAAAAAAAAAAAAAAAAAAAAAAAAAGTTAAAATATGTAAATCTGTCTGTTGATTTATAAAGGCAGTGTCAAATGGAGATTAATGGAGAGCCCAAAGAATCGGCAAAAACCAATAAGATCAAGATGATGTTTAAAATTCTTGTATAGTTTGATGATATTTTGATGACTTCAGAAATGTTCATCAGAGAATCAAATTGCAGTCAGGATAAAAAGGACAACTCACAAGTGATAATCACTCTTTCCCTGAATTGGGCTTGCAGCCCACCCAGACTTATGAAACTCCTCACTGCATTTATTGTTTGCATGTTATAGAGGATGCTGTTCCTAACACTGTGTACAGTGTAACTTTGTCAGGTGCAATGGGAGAAATTCCTGTCTGATCTTAGTACCAACCACTGTGGTACTTCTGAGTAGTGGGTTTGTTTTTTATTTAATAGGCCCTGGGAACTATGTAATTGACCACATTTCCCTTTTAATAATGGCAGTGAGAGAGCAGAATTCTCATTTATAGCCTTCCCATAGCAGTGTATAGGTCCATATAGGAAGTCTTTTCTCATCATTTCTGAATCCACTTTATGTTACTATAACACGTTTTATTATGTTTAGTTAGCTTTATACATATGGTTAGCTGCCTTACCTAAATCCTTACTGAAAAGAATATGGGGCTTAGGGAGGAAGAGAAACAGGGAGAAAGTTGAACATTTTAAACTTAGACATAAATATAATTTTCTATTACAAATTATAAAATCTAATTTTTCTGTATTTACAAAAGAGATAATTAAATTCATCTTATGGGATTCATATCTCTAATGCTGAATAATAAATAACTTTGATAGTAAATATCAATTTTCATTTATACCATGTTCATGGGTATAACCACATTAATCCACATTGAATATCACCTCAGAGTTTAATACTGTGGGATAGTTGCTTAATAGGTTTGTTCATCTCTGTTTCAATTTATTCATCTGCAAAATGGCAGTAATTGTGTGTACCTTGAAGGCTTGTTGTGAGAATTAAAAAGAATCTCTATGAAGAACAAGTCTTAACCTTCTTGTACCTCAGTGTTTTCATCTGTGAAAGGGGTATAAAACAGTACCTATATCACAGCTAGGTTGTGAGGATTATACAAGCAGGCATAGTAACATGTTTAGGAAAATTCCTAATACAGTATAAATGCTATTATTATTGTTGTTATTATTTCTTACATTTTTATTTTACAAAGGCTCTATAAATATCCAAAATTAATTTCCCCAACTTAAGGGTTGGAAATATTGGTCTACTGAAACTGAATCCATAGTAGGCTTCTTAAATGGGCTTAAAATGGCCATTTTTTAAAAATCACATGGTCTGCCAGTGCCTCCGTGGGATTCTCTGTTTATATTGGTCCTAAATACCATAAGATTAGCGACTGTAGAGCAGTGGTTCTCAACTGGGTGATTTTGATCCCCCCCCACTCCCTAATGCTAAATAACTTTGATAGTAAATATCAGTTTTAATTTGTATCATGTTCAGGGTGCATTCGGCAATGTCATTTTGGTTGTCGCAACTGGAGGGGGTGTGCTCATGGCATCTAGTGAGTAGAGGCCAGAGAGGCTGCTAAACATCCCAGAATACACAGGACAGGTCCCACAACAAAAAGTGACCTAGTCCTAAATGTCCATAGTACGGTGGTTGGAAACTCCTGGTATAGAGTTTCATGGCCAAAAATGGAAAAACAGAAGGAATGGTTAGAGAACTGGTGGAAATCAAAATCTTTCTTACTTAGTTGCTGCTGTTTCTGCATTTTCCCCCCAGATTTTAGCTTTCAATTTAGTTTTGTCAGAAGCCTAACAAATATGGTAAGAAAATTAGGAAATGTGACATGGTGTAGTTTAAAGAGTCCTGGAGACTGCCATTGCCCACTTGCCTCTAAATGTACAAATAGTTCTATTTTCAAAAAGTAACTTAGGCCCAAATTAAGAATCTCAGGAAGATCTGTCAGAGTCCACATCTAGCACACATCCTAGAGAAACTCTTGTGTGTGTGAGCCTGCAGGGCTGTGCAGAACAATATTTTGGTAATGGTGAAAAGTTAGAGACAATCTAAAGGGCCATCAAAAAGAAATGAATAGAGGAAATAAATTTAAAAGTAAGTGAACTAGATATGTATCAGAGTGGATAGAGGTCAAACATAATTTGAGTAAAAAAAAGCAAGTTGTAAAACAGCTTGTTAGGATATCACCATTTTAAAAATCTTAAAAACAATATATCAGCAGTTAGGATTGTGTTTGGTTGCATTTGAAGAAATTTAATGACAGTGGCTTAACCAAATAGAGGTTTATAATTTTGTCCTGTAAGAGTTCAGCTGCAGGTGATCCAGATGAAGGTGGCTCTAAGAAGCCATCAGTCAAGTCCCACAAAGCGAGGGATGGGCCACTTGTACAATTAACCAGGTCTGGTGGTCCAGAAAGGGGATAGGGTATATAACATGTAAATATGTTTAATTAGTCCATCTCTGGTGAAGAGCTTGAAAATTGTTTTTAGGGGTCCTCAAACCTGCAACCAGGGTTCCTTCCCCAGAGCTCATTCTATCTTTCACTCTTTCATCCTCAAGATGACAAGATGAGAGCTTCCACGCCACACAGTTCATCCACGCGTCAGGTCCATAGAGAGAAAGGGTAGAAGATGAATCTGAACCTAATCTCAATATACCCCCTCTTACCAAGAAAATGATGGTTTTTACAGAAGCCTCATCTTCTGAACTTCTGCTTCTACCTCCTTGGTCAAATCTAGGTCACATCGTTCCCTACCCACCCCTCCACTCTTTAGCTGCACCAGAGCCTGGGAGAGGTGAATGAATAGACTTCTTGCTCTCTGCTTCCTGAACAAGAGCAGGGTCCTGATAGAAGGGAAGAGGGGAATGACAAGGATTAGGTGGGCAAACAGAATCGCCTGCCTCAAGTAGTATAAAATGTTTAAAGATGGGTAGTAAAGATGTAAAAACATGGTCTGGGAGAATATATCCCAAATCGCTGAGAGTGTGTGCCTCTAGGGAGGGAGAAAGAATACCATTGAGTAGACGTACAAAGCAGAATTTTCCTTAATTCCTATTTTATTTTTGTATTTAATATGAAAAATTTCTGAAGCAAATATGATATAATATTAAATTTTAAAAATCTGGGTCTTCGATGTATGAATCTTTTACTCTGTTCTTTCATGTAATTTTTCTAAGTTAAGGAAAAATCTCATAACTTTTGCCAACTTACAGAATACTTGGGCTAGTGATATGTGTTCTTTTGTCTCAAGAGAAAGAGAGATATGAATGTATCTGCCCAAATAATGAGACAAGAGGCGACTGAGATGAAAATTCCAGGGAGCAGCATTCCCACCGGCCACAGAGCTGGACAGTTCTTGGAAGCTCTAACTCCCAAACCCATATTGCATATGGCTTCCCCCAGGTGCATACTCTGAAACAGTTAAACTAGGATTTAAGCAGGACCATGGGGAAATAATTTTAAGTATTCATGATTCATCTTGTTCTCAGTGAAAGTCAGCATAAAAGCTTGCATGTACAATGTTTCCAAATAGCTGACTGTCCTAACATTTTCTTTCATAAGAGATAGGTCACACAGGATACTCATACAAGAGGTACTTTTATGAAAGGCACTTTTATCCACCCCACCACCACCAAAAAAAAAAAAAAGTGTAATGAATTATTTTCCAAAGCTGATGGTTTTGGAGCATTCATTTTCATGAAAGTCAAAGTCACCACCACTCAGTAATGAATTCCTTTTGGATGCAATTCAGACTTTCCAAGGTTACCAATTCAGGTTTTACAGAAAAAAATTATACTGGTCTGACAAGAGATATGCCTGACAAGTTGAGGAACAAAATGTTAAGGAAGCAGAAGGCCCAGGATGAGGTGACTGGGCACTTCATGAGCACCTGAAGAACTTATTTTTGTGCCAAAGCAAAGAAGCCAGTTTAGAATAGGTTTTAATTTGTGCAGGTGAAGAAATCAGAGAAAGAAGAAAAAGGAAAATTTAGTGTTTTCGTTTCACGTTTACTTGCTGCAGACTTCTGACCCCCATGACTTAAAGTGCTTCTGTGAAAGAGGAAGAGCTTGGAAGGGAAGAAGTCTGTGTCAGGGAAACTCAGAAGGTCTTCTGTAGAAGAATCCCACATCTTCCCTGTAACGGTGTCTTTTATTATTAATTTGCCTAAGAAAATATGGTAGGGGTTTCAGCGTGGGAAGGAAGAAAAATGAGTTTTATTTTCCCTAGCTCCATTAAATATAGAAAAGTAGACAATAAACGAAAACAGTCTGGCATAATTAATCTCAGTACCACAGAAACAATGGCAGGAGTTTTCTTTGAACAAATCTGCACAATAAAAGTCTCTCATTGGGAAGAAGCCATCAAATTATTTTGATATTCCTGAGGATTCAAGCTGTTGGGAACAAACCAGTTTAGGGCCCAAAGAAATAGAGTGGTAATTTAATCCCATTCTGATTATTCTGACAGATATTGTTGTCATCTTATGGAAGTGTCTTTGGACCCACTTCTGGGTACGGCAGGACAATTTTGCTGGTCAAAGCTAAGTTTGGAAAATTACAGACCAATGGGAAAAAGCAAATCTATTTAGATGTTTAAGTTGCTGCTCGCTGATGGGTAGAATCATTTCATAATGCATTCCTGCCTGGGGATCTGAATCTTTGGACGTGAGCCCCTGTTCAGACCCAAAGACATGATCTTTGCCAGTCTTTTGGCCACGTTGAGTGCTCATTTCCTCATTTGTTTAAGAAAAAAAAAACTTGCATCCAGAGTGGTTGTGAGGATTAAAACAATTTATGTGAAAGCATTGCATAAACTCTAAAATGTTGAGCAAGGAAGATTATCTTAAGGGTATTATAGATACTATGTTATTGGCAGAAAACTTTAGTTTAATTTTTAATTAAAAATGTTTAATTTTTGTCTCTTGTATGTATTTTGCTTTTGTTCACAGGTCATTTCGGTCTTGATTGTGCCATTCACTAGAGTAAAAGTAGGACGCCCCTTCTCTTCTTCCAGCTTTCATCTCTTCTCCTTCAAAGAGGTAAGGAGATCTAACATTCCTTCAAGCTCAAAGGCTCCAAAGGTATGTGACTCAAAGTACAAATAAAGAGCAGAATCTGTCCTGAGTAAAATCCTTGTGTAGGCAAATCTGAAAGGAGATCAACAGCATGACACTAAGTGAAAGAGCATTTTTGAGGCACTTGAAACTGAAAAATAGAAATTATAGTAGTTGATGTTTGCTTTGGCTTCTCCAAGAAGTTGGAGAAATGAGGTCTGTATTCTTTGGAAGATTCTGATTGAAAAGAGGATTTTTATTAAGTTTTAGAAAAGCCATAAGGCAAGGATGAATCCTCTAATAGCTGCTCACACAGTTCCTGCACATTATCCCTTTCGAGGGACTGGAGCTTTGATGAATGTGGCTGTCACCCCCAGAGGTGTCATGCACCGTATAATATGCACCCCGGATCCACACTGCGGTGTTTAGTCTTCTGTGGAAGAACACAGAACACACAGATTCGAGGGGAAGCTGATTCTGCTTGGTGCTGATTTTACATCTGGGCAGGTAGGTGTGCAGTTTTAAAACACAAATTGCCAGGAGGCTATAGATCACCAGCACTGAGGCTGTGAACAGGTGCACGTGTGCAGCAGAGCCAGAGATGTCCGTGAGCTCAGTCAGGTCCCCGACTCCACAGTCTCGAAAGTAGAAGAAACAGCAGATCCAGAAAGACCAGCCATTGCCACTCATGCTTCTGCCTCTCAAGGCAAAATAAACCAGGCTGAATAAACTTTTTTGTCACATCTGGTTCAGCAGCATACAGCTTAATGGGCTGCTTCCCCAGAGAGAAATGGTGGACATCTGCTCTTAAATATGACTGACATTTTCAACTAGCTTTTTCTCTAATGCTTTTTTTTTTTTTTTTTTTTTTCTTTGCGTGGTACACGGGCCTCTCCCGCTGCGGAGCACAGGCTCTGGACGCGCAGGCTCAGCGGCCATGGCTCACAGGCCCAGCTGTTCCGTGGCATGTGGGATCTTCCCGGACGGGGGCATGAACCCGTGTCCCCTGCATCGGCAGGTGGACTCTCAACCACTGCGCCACCAGGGAAGCCCTCTCTAATGCTTTTATGCCATATATTGCTGAAGTATAATCTTAAATTTTTTGAAAAGTACTTGCAAAGAGTTAATGAAAGAGGTTATAATCTTCAAGTAGAGATCAAGTATGTCTTCCTTCTAAGATTGTTTTTGCTGTGATGGAAATTGCTAGAATGTGATGGGCCCACGTAGTCTTCCTTTCAGCCCAGTGAATCTGTAAAAATCAATTTCACTGCTCCCTCACATGTGCCAAATGAGCATCTTCTGTCCTGGACATGTACTGGGAACACACTTTAGATTATTCTGTAGGTCCATATAGTGCTTTCAAGTCTTCCATGGTGCTTTCACATGAGCAGTGTCCCACTACTTTGAGCCTAGAAATATGGCTGAGTTCAGACAGAAGCCTCTCCAGAATAGCTGCCTCCTTTGAAAAGAAGACAGCAGATTATAGCCAAAATGATTACAGGTCCAGGATGAGATCTTGCAATGTTTGAGGGATCCTACAGTGGCCATCCCACAGTGATCAAGAGCCATCACCTACAAAACGTGTTTTCAAAAAATAAACAACTTTCATTTCTTTTAAATCGTCCCTCAGATCTCCTTTTTTTTTTTTTTTTTTTGCATCCCCTCTTATGTGTCAAAGTGTATGTTGGGAACAAGGCTGGAAACTTCAGGTCCTACGCAAAACCCAGAGAGAACCAAAATGAGCTCTTTACAGGCTTGAAGACAGGTGGTAGAGAGCGAAGTTTATGGAGTTTATAAACATTTTTTTAAAAAAAACATAGATATAAATGTCCTCAAAAGCAAGGACAATGTCTTATTCATTTGTGTATCTCTCACATAGCTAACAGTGGTTTGTATGTGGTAGGTATTAAAAGGTATTTGTTGAGGCCATTGATCATTCATAGAGCAAAATATTATTCTACATAGACCATGAGAGTCTCCATGGAGCATAGAAAGATGAATAAAACAAGGTCCCAATTCCAGAATTTCCGCAGGGGCACCATTTGGTCCAGGCTTCAAATTCACAAAAACCCTAAAACAGACACTCTTCATTTCTCCACATGAGGTTATATATGCCTTCATAAAGGTAATGCTGACGAGATTGAGAGCTGACATTATTCATCATACAAATTTAAATTAACCCACAGTTTTTGCAACTCTTTTGATGTTTTCTTACCTTTAAAAATTTCATTAATATATTATCCTATTTCTATAAACTCATCTATCTACCTAGCTAGATAGCTGTCATCTATCTGTCTATCATTTTTCTATCTGAAGTAAAAGATTCATGAAAGAATGATTATTATTAATGATGAACATTACAGTAAGGTGGGATCCCACATGATTTTTCCCCTCTTTTCTATATGTTTGAAATCATTGCATTGAACACATATGACTTGTGTAATCAGAGAAAAGCAACAAAATTATATTCAGTATGCAAAAAAAAATGAAGTAAGATTCAGCAAATGTATGAATGAGTAGAGTCAGTCAAAGATGACAACTTAGCTTAAGCCAAAACGACTGGAAGGATGGTGGTTTTGTAGGCATTGAGCGTTCAAGAAAAGGAGCTGATTTGGGAGAGGACACGTTTTGAATCCAGTTTTGGACATGGTGGGCTGGGAGTGCCAGGAGACCATCGCCATGGAAATGTGGAGGAGCCGCTTGGGGAACAGCTGGTGCTCTAGACGTAAGGGATCATTGATGGGAGTGGAATTGCAAAGGGAGAAATTAGTCCAGATGGACGAGATGGAACTTGTACATTTAGAAAGTGAAGGAGTAGACAGACCCACAGTTAGAAGGAACCAATAGTGAGAAAAGATGAGAACCAGGAGGTGAGGATTTTCATATCACCATGGTGGTGGCCACAAAGAAAAGGCATTCCAGGAACCCAAAGCGGAGTGCTGAGGAGGAGGATGGCTCGGAAAGCCTTGGTATTTGGTGATGAGGTCTTTTTTTAAAATTAATTTTATTGGAGTATAGTTGGTTTACATTGCTATGTTAGTTTCTCCTGTACAGCAAAGTGAATCAGTTATACATATACATACATCCACTCTTTTAGATTCTGTTCCCATATAGCTCATTACAGAGTACTGAGTGGAGTTCTCTGTGAAAAAGACAATGATATCACTTTTATGTGGAATCTAAAAAAATGGTGTTTAGGACTTTTTCTACATTCACACAAAAGAGTAGCTGGGCATTATATTCTCAAAGAATAATTAACATTAGGAAAAGCTCAGGAAATGATAATAAATGAACAAAGCAGAATATACATGTAAATATGTAGTTTGATTTTAGTTTTATAAAAAAAATTATAGGTATAAATAAGCACAGAAAAATAATGTACTCAACAATAGTTTTTGAGCAGCTACTATGTGCTACCCACTTGGGACACAGAGATGAACAAGATAGGTACCCTTGACCTTTACATTTTCATTATAGGTAGGATAGACAGTAAACAAATAAACATATAAAGTAGAGATAATTTCCACTAATGATAAATGCTAGGAATAAAGTAAAGATAGTTGTGATGGAGATTATTGGCAAAGGGAAAAAGTGATGGCCTCTCTGGGGACCTTGCACTTAGGCTGGAATCCAAATGAAAAGAAGGAGCCAGCTCTGGGAAAATGGGAGGTGGAAGTAGGAGTTGTCCCAGGAAAAAGCACCAGCGGGAATGAAGTCCCCAAGACAGAAAGAAGCTTGGTGAGTTCTGGGGACTGACAGACTTCCAGTGTGTCTGGATCTGCGTGGTTATTATAATAGAGTCTAAGACATGGCCAATGCCCTCGGACAGCTCATAGACACATAAACAATTCATTGCATATATTATTGTAACCACTGGGACAGAGACAAGTACAAAGTGCTGTAAATACACAGTAAAGGAGGAGAGTCACTCAATCTGGGAAGCAGGCAAATGTCATCTTTGAGCTAAGCCTTCTGAAGCTTTTGTGGGTTTCTGCCATGATTGGCGATCGCTAGGTGAGAAATACTGCTAGAAGGGGGACTCTTCATAAGGAGCAGGGGAAGACATCTCTGAGGCAATATAAATAGAAGCTGTTAGATTAGTAAATACAGGAGAAACTGACTAGTTCAGCCAGATCTGAGAAGAAGAGGGGAAAACTTCTGGGGACCACTGACCCATCACTTCTCCTGTAGATTCTTCTTCGCGGTCATGATAAGTGACAAATCCCATAGCTCTGCATCCATGTGGTCTTACCTGGGGTCCTCATCAGCTCTGCTGCTTCAGAGGAAACTCCAGAAATCAGTGACCCAGGATTGGAGGATGTCTCTGCTCCCAGAGGAGGTCTGTACTCACTTTCCTGGGTGCTCTTAGGGTGCAGAATAATCTTGGATGATGGGATTGTTCTTCCTCCCCTAACCATTAACTCAGGATGGGGAAATGGGCTGCCCATGAGAAGTGAGGAGTGAGTAGACCAAGGTATCAGTAATGGAGTGTTGGCAATGGAGAGCATCACTGAAAACAAGAAATAGCATGGTGCACAAATACATAGCAATGTAAAGGATAATGACAAGTTTAGGGGGGCATGAGTAGTATATTATGGTGGCAGGTGTGTTTGTGTGTGTGTGTGTGTGTGTGTGTGAGTGCAGTGATTGATGGTAAAAAAGACTGAAAAGTCAGGTTAGGGCCAGCTTGTGAAAGGTCTTAAATGATTTCCTTGGGACTTTATGCTTGGTTTTGTTGAAAGCAAGGCATCACCAAAGTGTTAAATAGAAGAGACATATGATAAACTGTGCATTTTAGAACAGCTCTGAATTCAGTTTGGGATGTTATTATGGGGGATTAAACCAGGAAGTTGAATGACCAGTTGGGAAATGACTGCAGTCAGTGAGGCAAGAAATGATGAGACACTAAATTAGGATGGTAACAGTTGAAATAGAGAGAGCAGGTTAAAAATGGAAAGGAATTATAAGCAACATAACTGAAAGAATTTGGAGATCACTTAGGTAGAAAGGATAAGCAAGAAGAACCAAGGGTCAAGGATATCTCTGGGGTTTTGTTTTTTTTTTTGCGGTACACGGGCCTCTCACTGTTGTGGCCTCTCCCGTTGCGGAGCACAGGCTCCGGACGCGCAGGCTCAGTGGCCATGGCTCACGGGCCTAGCCGCTCCGCGGCATGTGGGATCTTCCCGGACCGGGGCACGAACCTGTGTCCCCTGCCTTGGCAGGCGGACTCTCAACCACTGCACCACCAGGGAAGCCCTCTGGTTTTAACATGGGTGCCTGAGAGGCTAGTGGTGCTACTAGCCATTATATGGAACACAGGGAGAGGGGCATATTGCATGTTAAGTGTGGTACAACTTGTACTCCATGTATACTGAGTGCATATGCTTGCAGAATATCCAGGGGCAGGGGGAGATGCAAATCCAGGCATGGAGTCCAGGGAAGAGGTTGACGTTAGAGGCCAATAGCTAGGTAATGGTAGGAGTTGATTATTGATAAAATAGAGAGCTGATGAAATAATTATAGCTTTGACCCAGCTGTTAGCTGTCACTCAGGTCATATGGGAGCCCTTGAATACTAGGGACGAACACTCATTGCCAGAAGATAGAAACAACCCCCAAGATCCCAGAACCACAACCATCTGAATTCTCCAGCTACGCACTTGGTAGAAACTGAACAACACCTTCCACAGAGAAAACATATTTTGTCTTGCAGATCCAATTTTCCTTGCCCGAAATTCTTAGTTTAGATACAAAGACTATATGATATCTGACATATAGTTGGTTGAGGAATTTTTGTTTTCCTCACTTATTTGATCAGATTTGCATATGATCCATTTGATCACTTATCACAACCAATTATAAATTTAGTAAATACTTGGCAAAAATCTAAAAAGTTTACATAAACAAATTAGATGGGCTGTAAATATGGACTGGGAAACAGATGCACAGATTCTTTCTGAAGTTTTGTGTTTCAGGGTTCCTTTAGTTCTCTCTCTCTCCTGGGGAAATCAGCTTGACTGTGTAATTCAATATGAAATTCCGCTATGGTTTGTCTTCCTCTATGGTTTTCACACTCTGTGGAGTGTGAAAGTGTCAGGCTGGCTCTTGTAAAGTGGTCTCCATGGTGTTCATCAAGACCCAGTGAATCATTTTGGTCAGTTTGATTTTTCCAGGTTCTTTTAGATCTATTCATTATTTCATTTCCTAAGGTTTAACACTTTGTAAGGCAAGCAGAATTTGATATGTTTTAAACCTTTGATTTATCTAAAGCATCCTTAGTTATAATGGCAAAGTCTTTTATCTTCTTGGATGAAAAAGAATGGTGTGCTTTTCCTTTATTTGCAAAATGATATTAGAGTATCTGTGCATAGCAGCAGGCTGTATAAGTTGGTGTGATTTCTTTTTGTTAATAATTGTCTTTAAAATTACAAAAGTAACGCATACTTAAAACTTTCAAATTATAGAAAGCATTAAGGTAAAAAAAAAATGTGGGACTGTCCATGATCATTGGGAATTCAAGCATCATTTCCTCTATTCCTAGCCACCGGACAAGGCATGGATAACATTTATAAAAAGAGTGACATGCTCACCTCATGGTTTTCTCCCTTACTTTGATGTAATAAAGTATCTAAGTGATTGTTCCTTATCAGCATTTATAGACCTACTCCAGTCTCTTTAAAAGCTACATAGTATTATGGAGTATAGATGTTCCGTAATTTAATAATGACCCTATTGATGGAGAGTATGCTGCTATTGTAGAAAATACTGAGAAAATACTGCTCTGAACAGGCTTGTATACATATTTTTGCACCCATTTATCTGCAGGCTACATTCTTAGAAGTTGAATTGCTGGGTCAAATGATAAATGTACCTTTAATTCTGACTGATATTGCCAAACTGTCTTCCAAAGGATTGTTCCAATTTACATCCTCACCACCAATGAATAAGTATGCCCGCTTCCCTTGATCCCCTCTAATACAGCATTCTAAAAGTTTTTTGGATCTTTGCCAACCTGCTAATTGAAAAATGGTATCTTGTGGTTTAGTCTGGATTTGAAAAATGGTATTTCATTGTGGTTTGATTTCCATTTTCTTAACTATATCTTTTGCAGTAAATCATATATATAACCTCTTTTGCTCCTTTTTCCAGTGGGTATTTTTTTTCTTCTTATTTGTAAGTACTGTTTGCTCTGAAAACTAATGCTTTGTTACATTTGTTGCAAAAATATTTACCGTGTTCGTTGTTCAACTTTTGAATTGATTTATAGTATTTTTAAGATGTAAAATTTTTAGTTTTACAAGTTGAAATGTATTACGGTTACTAGTTTTATATCTTGCTTTGAAAACATTCTCACCATTGCAATTGTAAAAGCAAAGTTCTCTGTGTTTTTTATTTTTAATGTTTAATTCTTTGATCCATCTGGAAATGTTTTGGATACAAGGATTGAAGTAGGGATCCAGTTTGATATTTTTCAGACCTGAAACCACTTATAATAGTCTATCAATTCCAGCCCCATGATTTACCATGTATCAAAATCCTTATGTATTTCAATTTATTTCTTGACCTTATTCTGTTCCATTTTTCTTCTTGACAGAATCAGATTCTCTTGCTTATTGTAGCTCTTTAATATGTTTAAACATGCTGAA
Source organism: Mesoplodon densirostris (assembly GCF_025265405.1). Classification (NCBI taxonomy): domain Eukaryota; kingdom Metazoa; phylum Chordata; class Mammalia; order Artiodactyla; family Ziphiidae; genus Mesoplodon; species Mesoplodon densirostris. The sequence continues at coordinate 121,850,931 of NC_082661.1, forward strand.
AGCACTCTCTAATTTTTTTCTTCCTTTTAGTATTTTCTGGCTATTCTTTCATGCTTATTTAATCATAATATCTTTAGAATCAGCTTGTGTAGTCATTAAAAATTAAAATCTTATTGATTCATTATGGAGATGGTATTAAATTTATAGATCAGTTTAGGAGAAATTGATACTTTTTAAAATATCAAGGCTTCTTACCACTCCCCAGTAGAATATGTCTTTCTATTATTCGTTGATGGTCCTCAAAATCATTTTAAAGTTTTCTTCACACAAATCTTGCACATTTCTTATTCAGTTTATTCCTATGTAGTTTATGATGCTAGTTCGTATTATAATGGAAATCTCTTATTCAGATATATATTCTATGTGATGTTGGTTTGTGTATAGAAAAGCTATTGATTATTGTGTGATTTCAGATTATTTGTAATAGTTTCTTAGGTTTTCCTATGCTTTTCCTGCATATTCAAGACTCAGTCTTCTAGAAGTAAGTGATAAATTTCGCTCCTCCTTCCTAATTTCTTTACCTCTCATTTCTCTTGTCTGAGCGCACTGACACCTTTCTCCAGAAAAGTAGATAATAGTGATGTATTCCTGATACCTTTTGCCATTTAGAAATTTTAAATCTTTACATAAGAAAATGTGTCATTCTTTTCTTTCATAGCTTCTGGGGTTTATATCTTGCTTTGGAAGATATTTCCCACTCCCCAAATGCTAACGAGACATTCCATATTTTCTTCTAATATTTTATAGTTTTCACTTTTACACTTAGATCTTCCATCCATCTGGAATTTATCTCTATGTATTGCATGAGATAAAAATCTAACTTCATTTTTTCCAGATGGTTTGCCGAATATCCCAACATCATTTATAAAATTGGTCAGTCTTTCCTCACTAGTTTGAAATGCCACTTTAGTCATATTCTAAGTAGATCAGTTTTCTTTTTAAACCAGAGCTTAAAAAATAAATAAACTGAATTACAGTAGAGAACAAAGACAGGAAATGCAGGCAAAAAACAGACATTAAGATAAAGTTGTACACAAACTATTTAATGTATATAATACAAATGTCATTCATAGCAAAATAGTATAAATATAAATAATTCATAGAAAATTTTCTTATAAAATACTTTTGTAAGAAAGATTCAGAGAATGGACACCCATGAAATATAAGACTGCAGGAGCTGATTATTCAAACATTGTTTAGAGTTACTCCCATCATATAGAAAGTTATTTAAGCCTCAAAGCCATAAACATCGTCCAGCTGCCTAGTTTAACCCCAAATCAGATGTTTCTGAGAGTGGATCAGAATGTCCATTAAGTAAAAAGCGAAGTCTGAAATTAGAGGAAGAAAAGTAACAGTCTCTTCTGTTCTTATAATTCTAGACGGTTTGATTTTTCATTTACATCTCTCAGGCTCTAGATGTACGTCAGCATGTATGTCACATTCCTGGCACTGGAGTAGAGTGAAGGTGGACAGTGGCCCTATGCAATCCTTTCTCTCTTTTAACAGGAGAGGTGATTGAGTCATTGAGATCGAATGCCAAAAATAAGAGTCAGTGTGGATCTCTGAAACCTGTATGGAAATCCTAAAACGTAACACTGAAATGCATGCCTTCCCAGGGCTTTGAAAAGTCCATGAAATAACAAGTTAACAATTAATATTATGATAGTGAATTCTGATAGTTATTGGCCACATCTTTTTGGTCTTAAAAGGCCTGAAGTGCTACTACATGTTAGTGGAACTACAACAGAGCCAATTGATGAATTTGTGTAACAATCTTCATTTTGGAAGATTAGAAAGAATGTTACTGGCCAAGAAAAATTTCCATTTTCTTATGTTATCTGTTCCAGTTTAAATAAAAATTAACACAGTAGTCAAAGAGAAAGACAGGGGCTTCCCTGGTGGCGCAGCGGTTGAGAGTCCGCCTGCGGATGCAGGGGACACGGGTTTATGCCCTGGTCCGGGAGGATCCCACATGCCGCGGAGCGGCTGGGCCCGTGAGCCATGGCCACTGAGCCTGCGCGTCCGGGGCCTGTGCTCCGCAACGGGAGAGGCCACAGCAGTGAGAGGCCCGCGTACCGCAAAAAAAAAAAAAAAAAAAAAAGAGAGAGAAAGACAGTTCACTAATCTTGCAGCGTCAAGTCATGTCCTCGGAGACTCCTCTAGTAAGTAAAGAAAGCCCACAAGATAGTTATGAGGTGTGTTTCTACACGGCATCACTAAAACATGCTCACTGTGTTTTCTCACAAATGGAATGATAGGTTTTTAGGAAGCACATTTGATTGAGCTTTAATCAAGCAATTAAATAACAACAGTAACAATAATGATAACAACAGCACCAGCAACCACAAATAAGCCACTTTCTTCAGTGGTTGGGGATATGCCTGTTCTGTGTCTATGGAGGCTGGTAGAGAGGTATGGCCTGCATCGCATTATATAGATGATCTAAGTCCATTATGTTATTACAGGTAAAATAGAAGCCAGTCCCAGAATGTCAGCCTCTGGGAAGTCACTACTGTCCAGGGCACTTTATAGCAGACACTTGGATGTTTTCAAACATTACAATATTTAGCAATCTACAATAAAAACATACAATTAACTGAATCGATTTTGAGCTTTTCATCAGGGGTCCTAGGCATACAACCTGGACTTAGGTTTTATTTCTCAATAAACTAAATGAATATAGATTTTTTTTTCGGCTCTGAAAAGGGTCCAAGAGAGTGGTAGTACTGGCAGTGAGGTTAACAACTGCTGTCCTTAGCAGAGTTTCCTGGAAAACCTTGCAAAGCACGCGTCTGTTTTGCCACCAGCACTTGCTGAGATGGTCTTGGGCGCTCTTTGCCTTCCTGGCACTATAGTAAAGCTAGACTCTGAACTTTCTATTTCCCAGGCCTTTAGAGGAGTGCTAATTACAAAATGCTTAAATACTGGAAACTCATTCACAGAGCCAGGCCCAGTCTTGGATTTGAAAGCATTTAAAAAATATCCTTGTAACAGCCATACTACTTTATACTTTATCTATTTTTAGAGGCCCAATATTTGTTTGGCTGGAAGAAAAAAATTGGAACATAAAAAGTATGCCCAGGAGCAAATCTGCAAGAATAAGCAGCACATACATGTTGTAGAGGAAAACATTCAACATAAGACAGTCAACATAAAAACAGATTCTGCTGAGGCGTCTTTATAAATAGCAGCTATTATTTTGCTTTCAGTTGCTAAGCATTCTCAATAGCATGCCCTTAAAAGTTGTCAAGTTCTTTATATAAATATAATTTCCTGATCTTAACTTTCATAAAATTATTATGAAAAATTATAAATGTATTCCATTAGCTTCATGTGTAATTTTACAATCATCATATTGTTAAAATTAGAAACACAAGGAAGAAAAAGAAAGAAATAGAAACACAGTCAGGCACTGGAGAAGCTATTAATTGGAAAATAGTAATTTTTCTGTATAAAAACAGAGTTTGCCTATGCAACTCTTTATTAAATTGTTTGAACAGATACCCTCTCACACAGATTTATAGTTGAAATTGTCCCAATTGGTTGTCCATAGGTCACATCCAATTTAAGGTCATACCCTGCCTTATCTTTAATGTCCCTTTCAATTCCTGAGCATAACAACAAGGAAGAATTTTGCTTTGAGCCCTAAAGGAACAGTTTTGGAGCTGTTTGCTTTACATAATTACTGCTATAAAGCCAGGTAGATTTTCACACTGTACCTTTAAAAGCAAAAAATCATTTTAAAAGGTTCTGAATCACCTCCCATCTGGAAAGTACAGAGGCATATCAAGGGAACGTATGGCTATTTCAGTACTGGGGAAATGCGGTTGTAATGCAGGGAAGAAAAGCGCATTTCCTGATTTCCATGATGCTGGGGCATTTTCTGATCCCCATCACTAATCCAGGGCTGTTGGCCGTGAGTAGGGCTAATGCAAGTCTCCATCACCAACATCTTCCCTGAGACCAAAGGCCGGCTCCAGATGTGGCAGTTCAGAGGAGCTACCTTGACCGCTGGCAGACACCAGCGACTATGGTAACACTCAAAGGGCCTAAAACACCTTTAGTCACTGCCGCAGTGCTTTCTTGCATCAACCCACACAATTCGACTTGGCAATATAGAAAATGGTGAAGTGGAGTTAAGGAATATAACGAATACTGCAAATCATGTTTAGAATGGAAATTGTGACTTTGCTAGCATTACAAGTATTTCCTGCCTCTCAACCAATAGATCCGTAACCAGAATGGCTTGCTGTGAATTTTGCAGCACCCAAGCCAAAGCAGTAACACTTCCGTAAGAGCATATGCGCCATGACAGAAGACTACAGCAGCCCAGGAAAATGATTTTTCCTGGGAAGGTCTGTGCAGCGATGAATAGGGCTCTTGATGCTATGGCAGCTGGGCAGAGATTTTCACTGCTTCCAGCCCACAGTGAGGTAATTTTAAAGGCGCTTTTCCCTTCATTTATTCTGCATTCACTGAATGTACATTTTTTGATGTCAGAGGGACATTGCAGGAAAGATCAGATGAGATAGTCTGACAGTAGAGCCAAAGTTCAAAGCTTCTCTATTCTCAGGTAACAGCCAGGACAGTTTGTCTGCATTAAATGTCTTGAGGGCATGTGTCACTGTAACCCTGTCCACAGCTTTTCAAACAGTTCAAGACAAACAAATCACTTAGCGGTTGAACAACTGTAGCATCTGATGCCATCACACAGACGTTGTAGCGACAGCCACTAATCAAAGTTCTTTTCATTCCGTTGAAAAAGAAGTTCCTCGGCTTTGGTTTAAGATCACTTTTTATGTTGTTCTTTTGAAAATTATTATATGCCAAGGTTAAAAATAAAAGAGAGAGAGAGAGAAGATTCTGTCTGTAGGAACTGGAAAGTCAAGCCTTCTGGCGGCATGCTGCTCTCGGTGACTAACTACGGGGTCAGGGGAGAGTCGTCAGAGGTGACCGGCAAGGCCTGTAAAGGAATAGCCAAGCCCTCCTTCGAACCACCTGCCCAGGCCCCAGGTGAGACCCCACTCTCAGCAGGTACACCTGGGCGTCTGTGCTCTCCTTTCAGGCGTTCTTGCTGACTTCGCAAGGAAGCATGGACAACCAAGGCCAACACCACCAGGCGGTAGAGCTGTAACACCACCACCAGGAAATTCTTGGCAGCAAAGAACACCAGCATCTGGTTGATCACTTTGAAATAGGTCATCAGTATGAGTCGCACAACAAGGAAGGGACCGTCTTGTATGAAGATGCTGATTCCAATGTTCCACAGGTCGGCACTGTATTGGCAAAAGAACCGGCTGGGGAACCCCCTTGTTGTCATAGACACAGGGCACACAACATGCTGTACTGAAAACGCAAGAGAGACCAGTTACCGTAGCTCTCTGAAATGCAGAAAAGTAAGACAGAGTGAAGCGGGGACAAGTCATCAACCATGGGGGTTGCACTCGTTCACAACGGGAGTGATTCTGTAATTTCATTCTGGAGGGAAACAAGTATAACCACCCTGCCATTTTACATCCTTGGTCATTTTATATTCAAAATGGATCATCTGTTATAAGTCCAATGAAACACATGGAAAAAAGCCAGCCTCTAGTTTCTGTCCACGTAAAAAAAAATCAGCTCATCTTCAAGTCCTCACTCACACTGGGGAAAGCACAATTAACTAGGCTAGAAAGGATGAAGAGCAGAAGAAGCCGCCCTGTCTTTGAAGTCTGCAGAGTAGGAAGGCAGCACAGCAGGGTGCTCTCAGCCTCAAGTCAAGGAGCCTGGCTTCCTCTCCTGGCTTCCTCATTTTCTAACAGCGAGATGCAGGCCAAGTTACTTAGGCTGCTTGGACCTCAGTTTCCTCCTTTGAAAACTGGAGAACAATGACAGCTTTGAGGAGAGGGGCCCCTATTCCCTGACTGTTTTTGTTTCCATTAGACTAACACCCCTGGCACCTCTCCTTTCTCACTGTCTTTCCCTGAGGATAATTCATGACTTACCTGGCTGCTAAATTTGGGAGATGAAACAGAGTGTCGGTGGCCCAGAGCTGTCGGCATCCTCTCTTTGGTACCTGCCTATTTACTGGTTGACTCACTTGGCCCTCTATGTAAATTGTGCTGTGAAAATTCAAGCCCTTATCTTCACATTCAAACTGAAGTCACGTTAAACATATTTCTCTAGCAGGGGTGGGGAAAGAAAGCCCAAATAAATGCCATTGTTATTTTATTTTGTCTAATTCCTTACGGTTTTGTTTCACAGTTTACAAGAAAGACTGGATATAATTACTGATTTTCCAGTTGAACAAAAGGAGGTCCAATCAACAAATGAACCTTCTTTGTTTTAATTTCTAAAATGTAAATTTAATTCAGGGTCAAGGGCAGAAAATAATCCTTTTATAATAATGAAGACTTCCATTTGGAGTTTTCAAACAAAGAATGCCTTCGTCTACTGTAGCCTGAAAATATTACGAAGCTGCTTTGGTATGGGTGCACATAATGTACCGTTTGTTGGAAAATACAACAGTGATTTAGTCAGAAGTAACATTTGGTCTTTGTTTTTCAAACAGCTGCATAACATTATCACCCCTGAAAGTTTACAGAATTTCTTTCTTAAATAAAAATTTTCTAAGCAAGGCGGTAAACCACAAGATATGGGAGGGTGAGGACCAGCAGAGGGAATGACAAAAGAAAAACCAACGTAAGATCAATAGTCCCCGTTCCTAAGAAGTTAGGGTTGGGAAATGGCTCCCAGAGGACCTCCTAAAAGTATTATTTGACAACTAAACTGAAGGTGCCTCAGAGGACACCAGCTGATGAATGGTATAGAGTACCTTCTGGGGCACATTACGACAAAATCTGTGTGTGTGTGTGTGTGTGTTTGCGCGCACGTGTGCGTGTTATTGGCATGCATTTGTTTGCAATTAACTAGTAATTAGGTTTGGGGCATTTCCAAAAAGCCACAGCCACTCTTTCCTTCTGTTGACAATTTTGTTTTGCAAAGTGGATGCTAAGGTCTAAAATGGCCTTTAAAACCTCTGGGCCTATCAAAGTGGACCAAAAAAAAGATGCAGAAAAAAATTAAATATCTCTGTACAAAGATGAATTCTAACCCTGAGGCCATCAGGTAGGGTACCATAAGAAAGGAGTCAGACTTCAGGAAAATGTAACTATTCAATCCTAGAATTTCTTCAGAGTGAAGTGGCATCCAGGAGAATTTCCAAATCAAAATTCCAGGGCTCCTAGAAGTTACGGGATAACTCCAGGTCAATGCATTCCAATGGAACCATCTGTGTTAGGAAAAACGTTCTATATCTGTGCAGTCTGACATCATAGCCGTATACAGCCACGGAGCAGGCTAGTGTGACTGAGGAACTGAACATTAAATTTTATTTAATTTTAATTAATTTTAATCTAAATAGCCACATGTGGCTAGTGGGTACTGTACTGGATAATGCAGCTCTAGATCATCAGTATGAAATGCCCAGAAAACCGTTTACTTCTTGCAAAGTCTTGGGGGTTTATGTCTTTATTAAAATAAGCCCACTGGGAGTATAAGAGCCAATACTGAGGAAAAATCTAATTTCCCATGTGGCCCTGAAACTGCTCTTATTCCCTTTGAAGTTCTAATACAAGGGTCTGACAAAGGAATGAAAATGGCCCCTTAAAAAATCAGGAGATAACATTTATATGCCAGTAAGTGTGCTGAAGCACAATCGCTACAAACTATGTCTTATTTTTGTCATCACAAGAACCCTCAGTCCTCACTACAATAATTATCATCCCCATTGCATGGATGAAAAACTGAGGCACTGATGTGTTAACTAATTTGCAGAAGCTTTTACAAATTGCAAGTGATGGAACCACTGTATGAAATGAACATAAAGCTGTGCTCTTATCAACTTAATTGTGTCAGGCTCACCATGTACCAGAGTGGATCATGGCTTTCCTAAGTTTCAACCTAGTTTTCTTCTAAACTGCACTGGAACTAACACTGAGATATCGAAGTGATTTAAAAAAAAGTGATAATCCTCTCAAATGCTTCCTTAGCTTCACTGCAGTTCATAATCAAGAGCTGTAATTTTCTGTTTCTTTGAGCAAACATCAGACACTTACCTGCCAGGTCAAGTGGAAACTGCAGCATGCTCCAGGTCCATATAACAAGGATGGCATAGACCAGAGCAGGGCTATTCCTAGAATGCAGACAAAATTTTAAATTAGTGATGAAAAATACGAACACATGCAGAAAAATCTTGTCTCTTTTTGTTCTCATATTTGACTATATCCTAATAAACCTCTTGAGAGTTGTCAGAATATCTTGGTGATATAAGATATCCATGAAAAATTCATGCATGATTAAAATGGAATAATGAAAAAGAAGTTTAAAAAAATCTGGGACTTAAAACCCAACTCCCACATGTGCCAACATCTGTGTGAATTATGGCAAAGCCTCTTGGTCCTATATTGCTGTATTTAGTTTTACAGAATCATGGAAACATTATGGGAGGGAAATGCTAGGACAAAAGTTAGACATTAACCTGGAAATTCAGAGTACTGATTTCAAGAAATCTCAAGGAGGCAAAGTGAAAATTGTTCCAAGATCCCAAGACTCTAGCTTAAAAGTACATCTCAAAAGGGCTAGATGAGGCTCAACAATTAAGAGCTTAGCATGTAAAAGAAAGTTATCCTCAGCTGAAAAAAAAGTAGGAAGATAAATCCAATAATCAAAGATATACATTGGACACTAGGATGTAAATCAAAGAATGTGATTGTTTCATTCACCATTGGATTTCCCCAGTGCCTATAACAGTGCCTGGCAAATAACAGTCACTCAACAAATATTTGTGGAAGGAATTGCTGAATGAATAATCAAAGGATCTGTACTTGGAAGAAATACAAATGTCATAGACCTAGGAAAATGGTCTTGAAGACTAAAGTCAGAAAGGAGAGAGGTTACAAAAACGCAAAGGATCCGAAAGAAGTCTCAAAGTCACTTTTTTACAGCAAAAACCCAAAGGAAGTTATCAATTTGAGGTTAGTGGTATAATAACAGATTTTATTGCCAACTTCTCTGTCAAGGGGGATTTCCAGAATGGAGAGGGATAGAAAAACATCAGGGAAGAGTAACTGAAACCAAACTCAATGAGGTGATTGTAAGGGATATCTTTAAATGCTTCGAGTATTGAGGCCCTGAAAAATTAGATCTTAAAAACTCTGAGAGAATTTGTAAATGAGATTTCTAAGCCATCATTATCTGTCCTGGCAGTTAATGGTTAAGAGAAGGTTGGTGACAAAAAAATGAAGTCTTAACTTTCAAAATGAAGCAGAAGTGTATCTTCAACTGTAAAGGCACATATACTCTTAATCCCTAGTTAGATTATATAACTGATTATTTGAAAGATTTCTGAGAGCCCTTATTGAAGATGACAGTAATTACTAGGAATCAGCACAGGTTACCTGGGAACAACAGCACTCAGCTAAGACTATTTTCTCTCTCTCCCCCCTCCCTTTTTTTAAATAGAGTTAGGATTACTAAGCAAATAATGATACATACATAATAATAGACACTGGATTTAAACAAGGCTTTTGAAGAAAGCCTCCCATAATGTTCTTATTAGCAAGATTAAGAAATGTTCTGAGTGTGGGTACAGTTAGGTGGATTCCTAACTGTGTAAATGACTCAGGGATTTGTAAAGGGAGCTCTCCAAGGGTCGCTGCAGGCTCTGCCTTCGATTCTGTTCTACTTCACATTTCATCACTGAGTTGGTTGCCGACATTGATGGAAGGCTTCTCATATGCACATATGACATTGGGGGCTGGATGAGAAACCAATACCCCAGAAGACATAATCAGGATCCCCAAAGATCTTGACAGGATGTAACTGGGTGACCTAGAATAGGATGGAAGACGTAGCACTTCACAGCAGCAGCCATTAAAAAGGCTCAAGGATTTCCCCTTCCTGTTAACTAACTATGAGTCCACAGTGTGACATGATTTATGATTTTCCAAAATCAAATGCAATCATAGGTCTCTTCCCGAGAAGTTTAAAGTCTAGAATTTTAAGTGAAAATGCCTAGGGAATGCAGTCTATAACTTTTCCCTCTTTGCAAAGTCAATGTCTCTATATAGTAGACCTTCAATAAGTGCCTGAATTTTAAAATAATCTTGCCTGCAGTTTCTGAGCTCATACTGTGTGCCAGGCAGTTTTCTAAGTGTTTAACTCTGCGATCACACTTAATCCTCATACCAGCTTGACAAAGTACGTACACTTATTATCTCTATTTGGCCAGTGATTTCAGCATCCATCTTTTTAACCTTTCCATGATAGTATTTCCATGAAGGAAATGGAAAGTTTTAGCCCTGCTCTATTCTACAATATTCAGAGTGTATCTGACATATTATGTGTTGTTCTTCATGTTTTAGGAGGAACACTGAAAACATTTTTGGTCCAAAAAAGAGAGACTAGGATGGTGAGAGGACTCAGAGCCATGTTAGACACGGCATAGTTCAAGGAACTAAAAACTAGAGAAGACTGCTTTAAAACTTTATTTCATACATTTAAAGGGTTATCATGGGGAGAAGGAATTAAACTTATTTCTTATGACTTCAGAGGGCCAATTCAGGTTCAGAGGATTTCAGTTGCACCTGTAAGAATCCAAATTTCATCACAATAGAGGAAAGTACTTTCTAATAATATTAATTCAAAATAGAACACGTTGCCCCTGGGGTTAGTATATTCTCTATTAGTGAAAGTTTTCAAAGAAAGTCTGGACAAAAACTTGAGAAATTTTTGGAGAGGATTTTGTAACAGATGTAAAATAGGTTTCTCAATAGATGGTCACTTTTGAAGTTTCTTCTCATCTCAAACTTCAGTAATTCTACGAAAAACTCATGTGCAATTTGTCTGCAAGGCAGCAGAAAAAAGTGGTAAAGCATGAGCTCTGGTGCTAAGTTGCCAGAGTTCAAATACCAGCTCTAACCCTCACCAGAGAGACAGGATGTGGGCTTCCAGTCCCAGACTAATCATTTACCAGCTACACGAATATGAACAAGTAATTTAATACCTGTGTGCTTTAGTTTACCCACCTTCAATGTGAGGATGACAGTAATAATAGCTATTGGATTTTATATGATAATTTTTATTAAATATATTGTTTAAATATGTTAAACATATAAAGCTCTTAGAACAGCACTGGATAAAGACTAAGCATGGTATACTACCACAAGTTAAGTATTATTATTTTTTACCATGTAACCTTGAGACTTTTGCAACTTCTCTTGCCTGCCATTGTTCAGCTTATAATATCCTGGTAATGACAGTATCTACCTCATGGTGGTGTTGTAAAGACTAAATAACTTATCACAACTAAAACCCTTAGAACAGTGCTTGGAACACAGCAAGAGATAAATCAATATTATCCACTACTACTGTTAGTAGTAGTAATAGTATTTTTATTTTTATTATGTGAACATATTTCTTAAACTCTTTGTGTTTTAATTTTATTATGATACAAAACAGGGATAAATAATAAACTGACCTTAGCCCTAAGTAAGTCAAACTCTAACCCTCTAATACCAAATATATGTCTTTTGTATTCACAAGTATTATTATCTGAACACACAAAATGTGGGAGAATGTGGGTGTTGAGAAACCTATTACTAAAGTTATCAAAAATAACTTTGGAAAAGATGGCCAGAAAATCTTTGGAGCAGACAAATTTGTATTATTAATTCAGACAGTAAAATTTACCCAGGAAGGTTAAACGCTGGAATATAAATACGTTACTGAGCTTAAATGGCAAACACTCCAAATTTGTGAAGGCATTTTGGAGTGAATTTCTCCAGCATTGTCTCTGTTGTGTAATTGTCTCCCCAACTTGTCTTGCCCCATTTTCTCATGTGTAATCTGTCTTCATAAATGTCAACTGAGAAGCATGTAAGCAGACAATGGGCTCTATTCATATAGAGACAAAAGATCATTTGAAGTATAATTATGTGAGTATCACTTCTCTGCTTGGAAAACTAGGAGGATAAAAGACTGGCATTTGGTAAATCAGTGCACCACAACTATTGGGTGAAAAGTAAAAATAAAGTCATAAATTGCTAATTTTTTTATTAAAGTATAGTTGATTTAAAATGTGTTAATTTCTGCTATACAGCAAAATGACTCAGTTATACATAAATATACATTCTTTTTTATATTCTTTTCCATTACGGTTTATCCCAGGACATTGAATATAGTTCCCTGTGCTATACAGTAGAACCTGTTGTTCATCCATTCTGTATATAATAGTTTGCATCTACTAATCCCAAATGTGAGGATGACAGTAATAATAGCTATTGGATTTTATGTGATAATTTTTATTAAATATATTGTTTAAATATGTTAAACATATAAAGCTCTTAGAACAGCTAAGAGCTGTTCCCACCCCACCCCCACCCAACCTTGGCAACCATAAGTCTGTTCTCTATGTCTGTGAGTCTGTTTCTGCTTCATAGATAGGTTCATTTGTGTCATAATTTAGATTCCACATATAAGTGATATCATATGGTATTTGTTTCTCTTTCTGACTTACTTCACTTAGTATGATAATCTCTAGTTGCATCCATGTTGCTGCAAATGGCATGATTTTGTTCTTTTTTATGGCTGAGTAGTATTCCAGTGTACATTTGTACCACATCTTCTTTATCCATTCATCTGTCTCTGGATATTCAGGTTGTTTCCATGTCTTGGCTATTGTGAATAGTGCTGATATGAACATAAGGGCGCATGTATCTTTTTGATTATAGTTTTGTCCAGATACATGCCCAGGAGAGGGATTGCTGGATCATATGGTAATTCTGTTTTTAGTTTTCTGAGGAACCTCCAGACTGTTTTCCACAGTGGCTACACCACCTTACATTCCCACCAATAGTGTAGGAGGGTTCCCTTTTCTCCACACCCTCTCCAGCATTTGTTACTTGTAGACTTTTTAGTGATGGCCATTCTGACCAGTGTGAGGTAGTACCTCACTGTAGTTTAGATTTGCATTTCTCTAATAATTAGCCACGTTGAGCATCTTTTCATGTGCATATTCGCCATCTGTATGTCTTCTTTGGGTAAATGTTCACTTAGATCTTCTGCCCACTTTTTGATTGGGTTGTTTTTTTGTTGTTGAGTTGTATCGGCTATTTGTATATTTTGGAAATTAAGCCCTTGTCAGTCACATCGTTTGCAAATATTTTCTCCCATTCCATAGGTTGTCTTTTCATTTTGTTTATGGTTTCCTTTGCTGTGAAAAAGCTTGTAAGTTTGATTAGGCCCCATTTGTTTATTTTTGGTTTTATTTCTATTGCCTTGGGAGACTGACCTAAGAAAACATTGGTATGATTTATGTTTTGTCTATGTTCTCTAGGAGTTTTATGGTGTCTTGTCTTATATTTAAGTTTTTAAGCCAGTCTGAGTTTATTTTTGTGCATGGTTTGAGGGTGTATTCTCATGCATTGCTAATTTGCTTAACTGTTTCTTTTTGAAAAAATACTCCTATACATAAGAGATAATCAGTGGATAGAGTTGCTCTAGATTTTTTTTTTTTTTTTTTTTTTGCGGTATGCGGGCCTCTCACTGCTGTGGCCTCCCCCGCTGCGGAGCACAGGCTCCGGACGCGCAGGCCCAGCGGCCATGGCCCACGGGCCCAGCCGCTCCGCGGCATATGGGATCCTCCCAGACCGGGGCACGAACCCGTATCCCCTGCATCGGCAGGCGGACTCTCAACCACTTGCGCCACCAGGGAGGCCCTGCTCTAGATTTTTAAAAAGCATCCCACAAACCTCTTCAGAGGAGCAAAAAAATTAAGGAGAGAGAGAGAAAAGGAAAGAAAGCAAGCAAATGAGCTATTAAGCTAACCTGGAAGAAATGCTTCATCAAGCAAAAAGAGCTAAACTAAAAGAACACACAGTGTAAACATAGAAAAACTCTCCTTTGTTTTTTTGTTTTTTGTTTTTTTTTTCTTTTTGCAGTATGCGGGCCTCTCACTGTTGTGGCCTCTCCCGTTGCGGAGCACAGGCTCCGGATGCACAGGCCCAGCGGCCATGGCTCACGGGCCCAGCCGCTCCGCGGCATATGGGATCCTCCCAGATCGGGGCACGAACCCGTATCCCCTGCATCGGCAGGCGGACTCTCAACCACTGCGCCACCAGGGAGGCCCTCTCCTTTGTTTGGTTAAATATTCACAGTGAAGTAGCAGTAATGCTACGGGAACATCTTACCAAGTGTGTTTTTTCTTTTTAGTAAATGATCTGTGTTCAGAAAAAGACTGCAGAGAGTGATCTCCAAAGGTGTAAATAACTACTAACTCTTCCTGGCAATTATATTGAAATTCAGACTTGTTAAAATGTTGGAGGGTGGCTGTAGCAGAATGAAATGGTCAGCAAATCCTCTCCCCAGCAAACATACATAACACTGGACAAATTGTCAAAAACAACCACTTCAGATCTCTGGAAATAAACCAAGGCAAATAACAAATTGAGTAACATTTATTCATGAAGACCTGGTAGAACTTCAGTTAAGAACAGTGAGCGTCTAAGGCATTCTTGCCCATGGGATGTTCCCTTAAACCTCCAGCGTTGCTATGTGAAGGAAAAATGGCACCAGACAGTTAAATAGGCAATGAAGACTTTATTGAAGTCTACAGTAAGGGAGAGAGACTGAATTCACCCCCACTGAAACAAAAAGCAGAAGAGTTTTTAAACACTGGGGTGAGCTAGTGGAACAGTACTAGAGGTTGTTAGAGAGGGAAGTTGGTCAATGTGATTAGGCCATCTATGTTTGCTAATTGGCACTGATATAAGTTAGGTTCCTGTCGTCCCAGAGAGACTAGGAGATAGGGGTGTTATCTTTCTTGATGATCACATTTCAAAGGGATGGTTCTCACATCCTTGAGAAAGATATTCCTATGCTGTAAAGCTGGAAAGAGTCTAAGAGAAGACTTGCATCTCAAAGGGACATAGAAAGAATTTACAGTTGCAAGTTTTCTAAAATCAATGCTCTGAGGAAAGGGGGAGCAGAGGCTTATATTCAGGAATAGACTTTTTAAAAGTTTAATCAAGCTGAGAGGAATGTTAAGGCTGCCTTGGTCAGTCGGAGTGGTGGTTTTACCAGGGAGAGCTTAGCAATGAAAACCAGAGGCCCCTTGTGACCAGAGTATGCTGACTTGATTTGGAGTGGAGTGTGAAATCCATGGTTAAAGGTGTGGTCAGTAGAAGTAACACATTTAGTTGGAAATGAATGGGGAAGCCCATGGCTTTCCTACTTTGAGGTTGCAGTCCCAGTTGGGGTGAGGGGCAGACTAACTTAACATTTAATGGAGAGATTCCAAAAATAAGAGAGCCATAGAAAGGCTAGGTAATGTCTCTAAGTGTGCCAGACATGTGCAGGGATGATCCAAGAAGGCCCAGTAGAAGTTTAAAACTGGTTATATATGAAAACTTTCTGAACTTGAATGTGCGATCCAGCTCATACACAGATCCATCAGCAGAGGGTGGAACTCAAAAGGGCTCAGAGTGTTTGATCACAAACCCTGCGCAAATCATTGGCTGACCATAGGTGTGACCCTAATAGCCATGCTAAAGACAAAAATAAGAATTAAAAAAACAAACAAACAACAAGTCCAAGCAGAAACATCAGTGACTGCAATCCAAGGGAAGATAGAGTCCTCAGATTAAGTTCAGGCAATTTATTGAGACAACAAAGACGACAAAAAGACTCCTGAGGCATGTGGGGAAGCCTGAGGATAATATATTGCTACAAAACATAATACAAAATGTTCAGTTTTCAGCAGAAAAGTATGAGACATACAAAGAAACAGGAATGCATGACCCATGCTCAGGAGAAAACAACAACAATCAATTCATCAATAGAAACTGATTCTAATGGGGTCCAGATATTGGATTTAGCAGATAAAGACATCAAAGCAACTATCTTAAATATTTTCAAAGAATGAAAGAAAACTATGTTCCATAAACTAAAGAAAAATATGATGACAGGGACTCAACAAGTAAATAACTGAAATAAGAAATATAAACTAAAAAGAGAATTAAATAGAAATTCTAGATTTGAAAATATGGTAACAGAAATGAAAAATTCACTAGGTAAACTCTACAGTTTGACTCTACATATGGATTTGAGATAGTAGAAGAATCAGTGACCTGGAAAATAAATCAGTGAAAACTATCCAGTCTGAAGACTAGTAGGTAAAACAGATAGGAGAAAAATGAACAGAGTCTCAGAGACCTATGGAATGCAACTAAGCATTTCTATTTGTAATAGCAGTCCCAGAAAGAAAAAAAGACAATGGGTCAGAAAAAGTGTTTGAAGAAATGATGGCTGAAAATTCCTCAATTTGAGGAAAAGCATTAATTTACAGATCCTAGATCAACAAAGTTGTAGTAAGTTTAAGACAAAGAGACCCACACCTAGACACGTCACAGACTACTGAAAGTCAAAGAGAAAGAGAAAATCTAGAAAACAGCAAAAGGAAAATGACTCATTTGTACAGGGTAATGACAAAACAATGGCTAACATCTCATCAGAAATAATGAAGGCCAGAAGAAAGCGGAATGATACGTATAAATGCTGAAGTAAAAACTATGGAGCAAGAATTCTTCATACAACAAAACTTTTTCCAAACATGAAGGAAAAATACACACATTTCTCCACAAAGATTAGGAGAATTTGTTGCTAGCACATTTGCCTTAGATGAAACAATAAAGGAAGTCTTTCAGGCTGAAAGAAAATGACACCAGAAAGTAACTCAAATCCACAAGAAGGAATAAAGAGCATCTTCAAATATGTAAGTAAATATAAGAGAACATGTAAATATACAGTCATATCTTTTCCATATGGGGGCAATCCCCATATGGAAATTAAACAGCTTACTTCTAAACAAGTCATAGGTCAAAGGAGAACTCACAGGAGAAACTGGAAAATAATTTGAACTGTATTAAACAAAACGATAACATATCAAAGCTTATGAGATGCACATAAAGCAGTGCTTAGAAGGAAACATAACTTTGAATACCATATTAGAAAAGAAGAAAGGTTTCAAATCAATTAGCTTCCATCTTAGGAAACTAGAAAAAAGAAGTGCAAATTAAATCCAAAGCAAGCAGAAGGAAGGAAAAATTAAACATCAGGACACAAACCAATGAAATATAAAACAGAATAATAGAGAAAATCAATGAAACCGAAAATTAGTTATTTTAAAAGACTGACTAAATTGAGAAGTCTAAGAAAAAATAGAGGAGACACAAATGACCAAATTTGTGGTCATGAATGAAAAGTGGGGGGGGCATAATAAGTGACCCTATAGAAATTTACAAAAGTATAAAGGAATAATATTATGGACAATTTTATATAAAATATAAAATTAGATAAAATGTAAGAATTCCTAGAAAGAAAAATATAATCAAAACTGACCCAAGAGGAAATAGAATAACTGAATAGACTTATAAGAAATAATGATATTGAATTAGTAATAAAATATCTTCCCATAAAGAAAAACCTAGGCTTAGATAGCTTCCTAAGTGAATTCTATAAAATATTTAAAGAAGAAATAACATCAGTCTTATACAAAGTCTTTCAGAAAATAAAGAAGGAATGCTTCCTTAGGTATTCATTGAAGGATATTACCCTGATACCAAAGCCAGGAAAAATATCATTTGAAAATATTACTAAAAATCAGTATGCTCTATGAGTATAGATGTAAAAATTATTAACAAAACATTAGCAAACCAAATTCAGCAACATATAGAAAGGATTATACACCATAACCAAGTGATATTTATCCCAGGAAGTCAAGGTTGAGTTAACATCTGAAAATTCGTTAATGTAATACACCATATTAATAGAATAAAAGATAGCCACCACACAATGATCATAAGAAAAACAGAAAAACATTTAACAACATTCAGTGTCCATAGAAAAAGAGAGAGAGAGAAAAGAAAGAACTCTCAGTAACCTAGATAGGGATTTCCTCCAACTGATCAAGGGCATCTATTAAAAATATCTGTGCAGGGGCTTCCCTGGTAGTGCAGTGGTTGGGAGTCCGCCTGCCGATGCAGGGGACACAGGTTCATGCCCTGGTCTGGGAAGATCCCACATGCCGCAGAGCGGCTGGGCCCGTGAGCCATGGCCCCTGGGCCTGCGCATCCGGAGCCTGTGCTCCACAACAGGAGAGGCCACAACAGTGAGAGGCCCGCGTACCACAAAAAAAAAAAAAAAAAAAAAAAAAAATCTGTGCAAAACCTATAGCTAACATCATCCTTAATAGTGAAAGACAGAATGCTTATCCTTTGAGATTGAAAGGTCCACTCTTATACTTCTGTTGAACATTGTACAAGATATTCTAGCTGGTGCAATAAGGCAAGAAAAAGAAATAAAAAGGCGTACAGATTAGAAAGGATCAGAAATATCTTTGCTTTCAAATGACATTATCCCATATGCAGAAAGCCCTAAGGAGTCTACAAAACTAATAAGCAAGCTTAGTATGGTTTCTGGGTACAACATTGTCACACAAAAGTCAATTGTATTTCTACATAGTGGTAATAAAAAACATGAAAATGATACTAAGAAATTAAGAAAATGATTCTATCAAAAAGAAAAATATTTAGGAATAAATTTAGGAAAAGTGGTGCAAGACCTATATATTGTAAATTGCTGAGAGAAATTAAGGAACAGCTGAATAAAAGATGAGATAGTTTATGTTCATGAATTGAAAGACTTAATATTATTAAGATGCCACTTCTTCACAAACTGATGCTTAGATTTAATGCAATCCTTATCAAAACTCCAGCAGGACTTTTTTTTGTAGAATTTGACAAGCTAATTATAAAACTTACATGGAAATGCAAAGGATCTAGAAAAATCAGAACAATTTTTGAAAAAAGAATAACGTTAGAGGGCTTACAGTATCCAGTTTCAAAACTTACCATAAAATTCCAGTAATCTCAATAACGTAGTACTGGCATAAAAGAGACACACAGAGCAATGAAACACAATAGAAAGTCCAGAAAAACTCCTTACATATGTGGTCAGTTGATTTTTGACAAAGATACCAAGGCAATTTAATAGGGAAAGGATAGTCTTTTCAACAAATGGTGCTGAGACAGTTGGTCCTAGCTGGGACAAAAAATACTGCTGGGATAGTGCCAAAACACAAAATGAAACAAGACAAAACATGAACTTAGACCCTTACCTCATGGTACACAAAAATTAAGTGAAAACATTACATGGGAAAATATTTCTAATTTTTGGTGAGGAGAATATTTCTTAGAATCTATGATTCCCAAAGCACTACATAGAAGAAAAAATGATACATGGGATTTTATCAAAATTCATAAAAATTGTTATTCAAATGACATTAAAAAATGAAAAATGATATACTGGGAGAAAATATTTACATTATGTATCTAATACCAGACTTGTATCCAGAATATATAAAGAACTTTTACAACTCAATAAAAATTAATCCAATGAAAAATGGGCAAAAATTTGAACAGATACTTCACCAAGGAAGATATGAATAGCTAATGAGCACATGGAAAGATGCTACACGCCGTTAGTCATTAGGGAAATGCAAATTAAAACCACAATATGATGCTACTATGAGCCCACTAGAATGGTTATAATCAAAAAGACTGAAAAAAAATGTGTTGGTGAGGATGTTGAGAAAATGGAACTGTCACACATTGCTGATTGGAATATAAAAAGGTATAGCCACTTTGGAAAACAGTTTGGCAGTTTTCTTAACATAAAACCCAGTCATTCTACTTCTAGGTATCTATACAAGAGAAATGAAAACAGATCCATACAAAGGCTTGTAACTGAGTGTTCATAGCAATATCATTCTCAATAGCAAGAAAATTGAAATACACATGTATATTGACTACTGAATGGATAAATAAAACGTGGTATATACATGGGATACTATTCAGCAATTAAAAAGGAGCTAACTACCCACACATGCAACAGTGGAAATGAACCAAAAAAACATTATGCTACATGAAAAGACCAGACACAAAGACCACAAACTTTACAATCAATCCCATTTGCATGAAATTTCTAGAAAAGGAATTTCTACAGAGACATAAAGCATATCAGTGGTTGCCTAGGGTTGGCAGTGGCAGTGAGAATTGACTGCAAACAGACACAAGGAATCTGGATTCTGGTGATAGTTACACAAATCTATAAATTTATTAAATATCACTGAACCGTAGAATCACAATAGATGAATTATATGGTGTGTAAAGTGAAGCTGTTACAAAAAGTTTGCCATATCTCACAAGTCCATGTAAATTCATAAGAATTAGGAAGATGAACTTCATGTGGGCATGTGGAAGGAAGTTGATTTAGGTTAAAACAAAACAAAACAAAACTGGATTTGAGGTATTAACCAGGATGCAGGAGAAAGATGTAGACATCACTGTGATGTAGACATTATTGCAGGTTTTCTCCTAAACCTATCAGTTCAAATTATGGAATAAAATAAAAAGGAAAAGAAAGGGCCTCCCTGGTGGCGCAAGTGGTTGAGAGTCCGCCTGCCGATGCAGGGGATACGGGTTCGTGCCCCGGTCTGGGAGGATCCCATATGCCGCGGAGCGGCTGGGCCCGTGAGCCATGGCCGCTGAGCCTGCGTGTCCGGAGCCTGCGTGTCCGGAGCCTGCGCGTCCGGAGCCTGTGCTCCGCAACGGGGGAGGCCACAACAGTGAGAGGCCCGCATACCGCAAAAAAAAAAAAAAAAAAGGAAAAGAAAATGTTTTAATAAGTGATGCTAAGTCAGTTATAATGAAGTAACTCCCTTTGCTATATTACATGTAAACATCTTTTACATGTATATTAAATTTATACTTCATATTGTCTTTTTGAGGCCAAAGAGGAAAACTACACTACAGTGAGAAGGGTTTAATATTTCCTTTGAAGAGATGGAAATTTGCAGTGTTAATTCTTGCAGTATAGATGGGGCCTGAGATGAAATCAGAACTTGGGAGGTGGGCCTTAGGAAGGAATTAAAAAGTCTCAGTTCTCTCTGGGCCTTGATTCTGGAGTCTTTGGGTCATGATGGAGACATGCAGAAGTCTAGTGGAGACCACAGAAGGTCACTGACACATTGCAGTTATATAAAAAGTAAAATGATTTCATCTGAGATCATGAAACCTGAAAAGAAACTTAAAAACAATAACCTGGGCAGAGTTTATTCAGTTCTATTCTCAGGACATGGTATAAGTTTAAAATGAGAAAAAAAGATTTATAAAACACTCAGATTAATGTATTGGTGGGTGAAGAAATTGCTGAACTGAAATTACCTGGGTTGGGACAGGATTGTGTGTCCTTTATTTCATCACTTGCTCACCATTTGCTCCCCGATCTCCACTAGCACTAGCACACTACCTGGCCCACACTAGATGATCAGTCAAGAGTTGGTGCATGAATGATCCATCGTAATTTTCAAGGTATTTCCCCCCCGGGTGATTGACATTTTAGTCATTAACTTATTTAATATTCAACATCTGTTGGGAAACACTGGTCTATAAAATGCCTCTTGGTGTCACTTGTGGATGGGCCTCATAAACAGGCCATTAAAGGTAGCTGAGTTTGGCATTTCTCACATTTTTATAACCAGCCCCTCAAAACATATTCCTCCTGAACCCCCTCTCCTACCCTATTTCCCATGCGTCTCACTAGATATTTGGCATTTATGTGTCTACTTCTATTTAGGTAGAATTAGTCATCCTTATGTTGTCATGTCCATATCACTGTGCCTGTAGTTATTTATTGTTTTTATGTGCTTGGTCATGATTTCTTCATGATTTTCTTGTAATCTCATCGTACTATAAGTACTCTAATGTATCTGAAAATGTGTTATACAATGTGAAGCACTGACCAAATATTTGGTATTAAAGCTACAAAGCTGAAGTCAGCATTCTGAGGACAATGGGTCAACTTAGATTGGATTCTTTTTAAAATTCTACGTCTACTTACGGTATAAGAAAACTTAGTAGAAATGGAACAGGAAATGATCATGTGAAGGTAAGCTATGGTTACAGATACACTTTGTACTACAATTGGGGTATTAAGTTTGCTCAGTAAGTTAGTGTATTTTGCTCAGCTTTATGTTTTGTTGTTTGAGAAACACAGCATAAAATGTAGAATTAAAAGCCAGCCTCATTGCAATTTATTTTTATAGCATAGTGTAAAACAACCAAAGCTGAAAGTACATTTAGGCACTGAGACTTAAATCCCTAAAGGTAAGAAAGTAGTTCCATAAGCAGCTGTGATCAGGGATTCTGAGTTTATTTGCTTGTGGCAAAAATAAAAGTACCAACTCAATAAGTTTTAATTTATAGGCATCTACACCAGATAGCCTTTGGGCACTTTGAACAAAACTGACTAAAAATAAAATTTAGTAAAATAAAACCTAATCTGCCCCATTCTGCATTCACGTCAGGGAATATAAATTCCCCAACTGGCTAGAGGAGTGATTTCTCCGTGTCATCTCTAGGTTCTTCCCTGGAATGGTAGCTTTGCTCTGCTCTAGAAGAGACTCTTATGACTGGCTACATTCCTGGACACTTGAGCATGTGAAAGAGAAGCTAGGGATGGTCATTTCACCCCCGGAAAGTTTTTAGATAACCACGGCTTCACCTAATCTGTGGTCACGCAAACAGTCAGAGCTTCTCTGTTCTTACCCATGGGTAATATTATTTGCCCCTTTTCTCTAGCAGCAACATCCTTTACATATTCATATATAAAGTTTTTATATATATATGGTATATACATATATATGTATACACATATATATGTATATATGTGTGTGTGTGTGTTAGGGGGCTGGTACCTAACATGTACCTGAACAGCAACAAATTCTATGATTCTAGCACTGGATATATGATCTACTGAAAATCCGTATTCATGCAGAATATAAATAATAGAACAAAAAGACAGGTGTGTGGGCCTGACCTTGAAAAGGTCTTTTCATTGCAGGGCCTTCTTACCTCACATTTTCTTCTTCCAGGGTCTCACTTGTGAATTCCAGTATGTCAGCAGCTGTCCCCACAAACATAAGGAGAAGTTGAGAGAGTTGATCCCGAGTAATCCCGCCTCCAATGGGTAGAAGCCATCTTCCAATTATTAGCATTAGCAGGAATGTCTGATGGAGTCCCAGAGTCCAAACTTTCTCGCATACTGTAGATAAGTTATTTACAAAAACTTTGGCCTGTTTAACAGAAATGTCATACAGACAGAAGGATTTTGAGCTACCACCTTAGAGAGAGAGGCCTTCTTCACCATGGCTGTCAATCAAGAGTTAGCTTTTGTGGAAGGTCATTTTCAAAAAATGATTCTTCACTTAATAAAGAAAGCAAAACTCTTTTCAACTGAACACTCTAAAAAAAAAAAAAAAAAAAGCTAATGTGGTCCTTAAAATGGGGCAGCCTTATAACTGAAAGTAATTTAAACCTTTCACTTACTAGGGGCATTGTACTATATGATATTTTAAAAACCAATTTTGCAGTGTTTTATAGATAATTTATCATTTCATCAGTCTCTGTAACCAGTATAACACATAGCAACATTTTAAAAATTCCATATTAAAAATTTAAAATTCCTGTATTTTTCTTTTATAGATTTAAAATCGGAATTTACTAATCTGGTAATATTTTTAGCATGGTGCAAATCTTCTCTTTTGATTTTTATTCCTATAAAACACTATATCAAAGGAGAAAATATATAATAGTGTTTATTCATTACCTAAAAGTAAAGAAAGAGAATAACTATAAGGTTATTTTTATTCTGAACATTTAACATATTATTCAAAAATTCATAAGCTAGCAAATTTTATTCTGCCCTTCTTCTTGGGCTCTGAGAAAAATTTACATCCCATTCATGTATTCTGGATGCCATCTCTTGCCCACTTAACTTCTAAATAACTTTTAAAGTATATTATTGGCCCTATCAGTTATGATCTTCTAAAGACTACAAGGGTGTAGACCTTAAGTGGATTGGAGAGTGATTCCAACTGATGTATACACGTGACTTAACTATATTTGTGCAAAATTTATTTACCCCTCTTGATCACGTGCTGATGTCAAGTGTAAAGCTTAAGGGAGGATAAAAGACAAGGCAAGATGCTAACCTGATTGAAGCCATGAGTGAAGATCAATAATCTTTCATTTGCACACTTCTTTGAGACTTCTCGTACATTTTATTTAATTCTTGGAGGAAGCATACTAGCAGGGTTAATATTTTCAATTGTCAGATGATAAACTGAGAGACAGTGAGATTGATTTGTTCAAAGTGATCTGGGTAAGCTGTGATTGAAGCTTGAAGTAGCTCTGTTAAACCTCACAGAATCACTAGCCTGTCTTATTGTTGAAAACATGGTTCAGTGGTAGGGGCCTTGGCCTTGAGTCTCTCCAGTATATCATTTTCTAATAGGTCATGGTTAGTTTGCCAAATATCAAGCATGAGAAGAACAAACAAGCAATTCTATTTTGGCTGGAAACCTTCCCTGATTTATTAACATAAACACCTAAAAAATATATAGGGCAGATCCCAATCTTTCCATTATATCATTTCTTCACAAATGTATGTATCTCTCTTTGTACATAGACTGTCTGATCTAAGTGTTAAAGGTTCCTTAATACTGCAGGTTAAATATATTTATTAATGTATATAAGATATATATGCCTATTATGCAAGTTAAATATGTTTGATAATATTTTTAAATACAATTATCTTGTGAATTCCTGAGCCAAACAACTGGCAGATTTCCCTAGGAAAGAATGAGCTGAAAGGTATAGAGTATGTTATCCTCACCAAGTGAAAAGGTGATCTGCTAGATCCTTTAATATGCAGTGAGAAAGCTCTCACCGTCTCAATGAGATCATCCGCTCTGTTGGTTTGTTCAGTTGACAACAGAGTTTGATTGAAGTCTTCTTTGGTGCTGTTGTTCTTTGACATTCCTTCAGATTGGCTACTGCAATACTAAGAAGTGTTTTAAAAAGCAGTATGTCAAAAAATATCACAGTAGGTAGAGTTTAAGATGGCTTCAATGTGTCTAAGAGATTATGAGCAAATATGTGACGTTTCTATAGTATGCATAAACATTTCTGAAAATCAGAATATAGGCTTGAGATAGAAAACCACTTTTCAGTTAATATGAGAAAAGAGTCAACTATACATGTCTTATTTTTCCACAAGTCTATGAGGATGTAGATGCTCTGAGTTCATTGTGGAGAGCTGGAGAATTTATGGATTGATCACTGTGTTCCCTTCCTTGAACCCTGGAACAATTATAAAACAAACCAACAACCAATGAAAGCATGTATGATCCTGGTCAAAGCATTCATTCTAAGATTTTGTTTCTTGTCCAGAGCCTCTTTATCTAAAATACCATTTTGCTAATATAGATAATCCAATTACTTTCAATCATGCCTGGTAAGCACTGTAACAACCCCCCCAAAATAATAATAACTTAACATATTCACCCACCAACATATACATCTTGTGTCACTTTAGAAGTCAGTTTAGGTTTATAAAAAATTTAGCAATAGACCTAAAATAAATGGCACTTTTTCCCCTTCTTGTTCTTTCATTTTGCATGCAATTTTCTACAAGTGAACTGTGGATGATTTTTATCCAGCCAGGTGCTGGGAATCTGAGGTACAGAAAGGGAAGAAAAAAAGTACATAAGAGAGGAAAGGGGTGGTGCTTGAAAATGTAACTGTAGCCAATGATTATTTCATAAATGGGTAAAAAATATATATATATAAGGTTGATTTTTTTTAAAACATCTGCAGAGCAAACATACTTTTGAAACACATACACACGCACAAACACATACACATGATCAAACATTTGGATTTAGAGAGAAATTATTTTTTAAATGCTAACATTGTGAGAAGTGTATTTTTCTTAATTATTCTGGATACTTCATCGATCATTCTATGAGCTACTTGGAAAAGTAGAAAAGAAAGTCTGTCAAGAAGCTATTTTTTTCCTCCCTTCCATCAAAACAACTAGTGTTACAGGTGAAATGACAAGAATAATTAAGAAAAATGGCCATGTGCCATAACTCTAAGAACAAAAATGCAGTTGTTTGTACCCTTTTTTTTTTTTGTGAAGCTAAGGCTCCGAGAAAAGATAATAAAGATAACAAATTAAATCTTTGAACCAGGCAACAAATCCTCATTGCAGAGGAGTTTTGTGACTCTATCTAAGAACCTAATGTTCAATAGGAAACAAATTTGACCACTTCTTTTACAGGCATGAAAGCAGATTGTATATTAAAAATGGTGACCCTGATATGTTTTTTTACATTCTTATCACTGAAAATCCATAGACATCTTGTTATTTTTAAAAAATCGTCATCTATACTGCAGCATAAGATAGCTTGATAGCAAATAGTTTTGTAGTTCATGTTATGGTATAAAGACCTGAGTCCCTCTTTATTCTTAGAACTCTATTTGTTATAAATTGATGCGACTTTCCTTTAAGTGGCAGCTGCCTTAGGACTGCAAAGAACAGTGGGTTTGACTCCTAAGACCTAACCTGACTTGTATTGTTTTTATGGTAATATTGTTTACATTCAGCATTGTATAAGTGAGTTATGTGGATGATCTGGGTGCCAACAAGTCACTTTTTCATGGGCTATGTCTTAAAACTTTTAATAGCTTCAAAAGTACTCCGTTGGGTCAACCAGACTGTGACACCATCAAGACCAGAAAATTTCCATTGCTTTAATTGTGCCACTTCATAAATAGACGTGACTAAGAGTTAAGGTCATAATTGTTGTCATAAGCATTTTGTTTCCATTCAGATAGACCCAGCCAGATTCAGAAATGAAGGTACAGAATTGATCATCTAGGAGAAATGTTTTCATGAAATAGGTCAGGATGTTTTTCAAATGCCAAGTCGTAGGTTAGAGCATTTAGGGTATAGAGTAAAGGGAAAATGTGAAAGGAAATTAAATTATCCTTTCCCATCATGAAAAATCCAGATGATTTTGATGCAAATTCCTGTAACATATAGAACACATAATTGAGAAAGGCAGTGTGGTTTAATGCGCTAGGGGTCAAGACTCAGGTTCTAAGCCCCAGAACTGTGGTTGATTAGCTGTGTGGCCTTGGGAAAATTACTTAACCCTTCTTAGTCTCAGGGTCCTCTTCTATAAAATAGAAATCCATATACCGTGTCTAACTTAAGAAGTTGCTGGGTGTATAAATGAGAAAATGTGTCTGAAAATACTTCGAAATAAAGGGACTATATGAAAAAAGTGATTATTATCATAACCAAAATTTCCTACATGAATGGACTAAGAATTTCTGTACCTCCCTTTATTCTGCCATTTCTTATTTCTTTAAACGCAATTCCAGTACTTTTTTGTCTCTCTCTCACTTTTTTCTACTTCTGTCTCTGCCCACCCTGCCCAATTCAATCACTGGGCATTCATTTTATTTATTTATTTATTTATTTATTTATTTATTTTTTCTTCGGTATGCGGGCCTCTCACTGCCGTGGCCTCTCCCGTTGCGGAGCACAGGCTCCAGACGCGCAGGCCCAGCGGCCATGGCTCACGGGCCCAGCCGCTCCGCGGCATATGGGATCCTCCCAGACCGGGGCACGAACCCGTATCCCCTGCATCGGCAGGCGGACTCTCAACCACTGCGCCACCAGGGAGGCCCTGGGCATTCATTTTAATTCTCAGTGTCAAAATGAGTCAAATCCATTACTGCTAAAGGTCCAATTTCTTTTGTAGTATGAAAATTAGAGAGGTACTGCCCAGGGCTCAAAAATCTTTTTTTTCTTAAAAAGAGAGCTTTTGGTTGCATGCTATTTGTTGTAATAGGATTGGACCTGTATATCAATTAACTGTGCAATGCATTTATATTATAAAAGCATTTGGGGAAATGAATTGTTATTGTGGATGATAGCCACGTTAGATGTGAAGGAAAAAAATGATTCAGATCACCAGAGCTTATTTTCATATCCTTGAAAGCAGTAAGTAGTAAGGAAATTGAAACAGTCCCCTAATCCTTATGGTACAGTTTTTAAAAGCTATGATAACTTGAACCAACCAATCTACTGTGACAGAAATACTTTTGCTACAAACATATAGAGAGTCTTTGACTTCAGTGTTTTGTAAACAGGAGATTTAGGCAGACAAATGTTTTCTTCATGCCTACATCATTGGTACATGCTTGTGGAATTCAGAAATAGTCTACAGAACTAAATTCCCCCGTGTGCCTAAAATTTGGAGCAAGCATTTTCCAGATAAGGTTTGAATATCTGAAACATATATTGGAGGCTCAACTTTGCTATAAAATGACCAACTGTAGCAAAGAAATCTGTGAAACAGTCTCACAGATTTTACCAGTAAATGTCCTAAAATAATATTATAACTACTGTAAAACATATGAACCTGTAACCTGCACCCTGAAGATGTGAAGTCCAGGCTGCAGTCTGATGGACTTCGCCAACTGGCCCCCCCAGTGTTGTACAGGAGCATTTACAGCAATCAATGACCGAATCCAGCCTAGAGTCTGCTACCTAGGGTTTCCCAGGCAAGAAGCAACTCACTTAAAAATCAGTACCTCCCTCTGTATCTCCCTAATATAGATTAGGGACTCTTATTGGAACCCACTGTTTGTTTTCTAGGTCACTGTGGTCTTAAAACAGAGAGCCCACCCTTCCTGACGGTGGGTCCCCTGGCTCCTCTCCTTTACCCTTATTTCGGGTCCCTAGGGTGAAATTCCTATTTTACTGAGACAGTTGATAGGACCCTCAAAAGTGAATCTCCTGTAACCTGCAAAGCCTGTATTTTAAGACAGACTAGTTCAAATAGCCCCTCCAAGTTTGATTGTATTTGTATAGCTGAGTACAGATGATGGGGTTTCTTTTTTGTTTTCGTTGTCCCTAAAAGTGTCATTTTATAGGATGCTAGATGACTGAGCCCTGCCCGTTCTTAGCACAATAACTCGTTGAAGCTGCAAGGGTTAAAACCAAAATATATATCCCCATGTAAACTGTAGCATATTGGAGGGGAAGTCTTAAGAACAAGATCTCTAACCCAAATTGTTAATGAATGATATAGTCTTAAATGAATGCAACATTTTCATGGGGTTGTACAGATCATGGATTCACTTCCTTTTTGCTGAGGCCTCTTAACTTATTCAAATCTTGATAACTCGAGTTCCTTAGAAAAGTGCATTTCTGACAGAAATTGGATTATAATATGAATGTAGTTTATTGCTGAGTATTCCACTTCCCTACTTTCCAAAAGGACATACCTGGGTCTCATGGTGCATTTCAAGAAGCCATAATGATGGAACAATGCTAATCAGATATAAAAATATGGCTGGTGAAAACCTGTGAAAGAGGGAAAAAAAGATAGCTCAGCTTTTACAAAATTTTTTAAAAAGAAAACAAGTGCACATACCCTGACCACACTGAGTCAGATCATTTTATCTCAAGTGTTTATTTCTAAGGGGGAAAAAGCATTATGTGATTCCTGCCATATGGATTATAGAGAAACAAAGTAACTGTAAAAGGCACTAGCAGCTGTCATTCTCACTGAATTTCTAACCCAATTAATAGATGTTAATTTTAATATAGTTTAATGGGATACTGCCAATTAGTTTCAGGCACAAAACTGGATATTTTGCATTTAATACATTTTACAAAAAGCAAATACAGCAATAGTAAATCTTGGATTTTTGAACATTGTACTATCAGGAAGATTGGCTACATTTTTCAACATTAACCTGAAATTCTGAGAGCTCGAATAATAATGTACAAAAAGACAAAAATCAGATGATATGTACTGAACGAAATCAACTGGCTTTGTGTGTTTCTGCTAAACCTAGTGCAAATAAAAATATAGGCACATCTCCTTTTATTACACTTTGCTTTATTGCACTTCACAGATATTGTATTTTTTACAAAGTGAAGGTTGGTGGCTATTCTGCGTGAAGGAAGTCTATCAGCGCAATTTCTCCAACAGTATTTCCTCATTTTGTATCTCTGTGTCACATATTTCAAACCTTTTCATTATTATTATATTTGTTATGCTGATGTGTGATCAGTGATCGTTGATGTTACTTCCAAGACTCACTGAAGGCTCACATGATAGTTAGCATTTTTTAACAATGAAGCATTTTTTAATCAAGGATATGTGCATTGATTTTTAAAACAATGCACACTTAAAAGACTACAGTATAGTGTAAACATAACTTTTAAATGCACCGGGAAACCAAAAAATTCATGTGACTTGCTTTATCGCAGTGGTCTGGAACTGAACCTGCAGTATCTCCAAGGTATGCCTATACGAACAAACAACAGATGAAGGGTTTGGTATTTTTTTAAAGAGCTATCTATATTAATTATTTTCAGACTCAAAATTCAGAGGGCAATTCAAAGAGAGTGCCTTTGTTTGTAGTCAGACACATCAGGTTCAAATGCTACTGTTGCCACTGACCTCTGTTTGCTTCCTCATCCACAAAATGGGAACAGTCAAATATTAGCTTAGGCTGCCATAACAAAATACCACAGACTGCATGCCTTCAACAACAGAAATTTATTTTCTCACAGTTCTGGAGGTCAGAAGTTCAAGATCCTCACATGTCCTTTCCTAAGTGCATACACATCACAAGGAGAGAAAGAGATTTCTCTCTCTCTCTCTTTTTTTTTTTTTTTTCAGTACGCGGGCCTCTCACTGCTGTGGTCTCTCCCGTTGCGGAGCACAGACTCCGGACACGCAGGCTCAGCAGCCATGGCTCACAGGCCCAGCTGCTCCATGGCATGTGGGATCTTCCTGGACCAGGGCACGAACCCGTGTCCCCTGCATCGGCAGGCGGACTCCCAACCACTGCGCCACCAGGGAAGACCCTCTTTTTTTAAAAAAATTTATCTTTTGGCTGCATTGGGTCTTCGTTGCTGCATGCGGGCTTTCTCTAGTTGCTATGAGTGGGGGCCACTCTTCGTTGCGGTGCATGGGCTTCTCACGGCAGTGGCTTCTCTTGTTGCAGAGCATGGGCTGTAGGAGTGTGGGCGTCAGTAGTTGTGGCATGCAGGCTCAGTAGTTGTGGCTCGTGGGCTCTAGAGCCCAGGCTCAGTAGTTGTGGTGCACCGGCTTAGTTGCTCCGTGGCATGTGGGATCTTCCCGGACCAGGGCTCGAACCCGTGTCCCCTGTATTGGCATGCAGATCCTTAATCACTGCGCCACCAGGAAAGCCCCTCTCTTCTCTTGAGGCCACTAATCTTATTATTTTAGGACCCTTATGAACCTCATTTAACCTTACTGACTTCCTAAAAGCTCGGTCTCTAAATACAGTTACATTGGGGGTTATGGCTTCAACATATGAATTTGGGGGGAACACAGTTCAGTCCACAGCTGTCACATTTATCTCACAGGAATTTTTATTATACAGTTGACCCTTGAACATCATGGAGGTTAGGATCACTGACCTTCTGCACAGTTGAAAATCCACATATAACTCTGTAGTCGGTCCTCTGTATCCACAGTTCCACATCCGCAGATTCAAACAACATGGGACATGTAGTACTATAGTATGTATTTCTTGAAAATAATATGTATATAAGTAGACTTGCGCAGTTCCAACCCATACTGTTCAAGGGTCAACTGTACTTTCTATAAAGCACCGCCTGGCAGAGTTGGGCATTCAATAACAAGTAGCTACTACTAATATTATGGGACATTGTGCAATGAAAACATGTCCTTAAAAATTTGAAAGAAGATGAAAATTACATACTTTCCAAATTTATTTCTTCCGATTGCATTTAATTTAGATTGGAATCTTGCTTTATTTATCATCTTAAAGTCAAAATTGTAAGTCAATATAATTTTATTAAAATACTTTTAGTACACATATGTGATGGTTTAAAGTGACCTGAAAAATAGAAATGTTAATTGCTCAAAAATAGAATTGTTTGAGATGAAATGCTACTAAATTCATACTGTTATAATCCAGTGGGGGAAGAAGTGAGCAAACCTAAATGCAGGAAAATTTTTAGAATGGACTTTTTAAAGGCTGTTCACCTTTTCATTAATATCTCCTTTCAACTT
This sequence comes from Mesoplodon densirostris, assembly GCF_025265405.1. Taxonomy (NCBI): domain Eukaryota; kingdom Metazoa; phylum Chordata; class Mammalia; order Artiodactyla; family Ziphiidae; genus Mesoplodon; species Mesoplodon densirostris. The sequence continues at coordinate 121,883,029 of NC_082661.1, forward strand.
CTGAGGAGAAGGGAGAAAGGGCAAAAGAAAGAGAATCTTTTAAAAAAATCAGTATTTCATATGTATAGCTGATTTACTTTTGTTATAAAGCAGAAACTAACACACCATTGTAAAGCAATTATACGCCAATAAAGATGTTAAAAAAAATCAGTATTTAAATGCACACTACCCTACCTTGAATTCCTGCAAAAAATAATTTTGAAACAAACAGGTATGGGTCATGATATTATTAAAATCTGATTTAGACGATGGCTGGGCTGCAGCAAGATATCAAAAGCCCCTATGTTGAACATGCTTTCAAAAAGAAAAGGAACACTTAATTCTTTGACCTTCCATATCAAGGGAAACATCAGGAGAGAATATTTCCTTTGTGAAATTGGGAAAGGAAATGAATTGTGGTTGGAGGGACAGTCGGAATATGTAAATGTCTGTTTGGATACATCAAATGTTGGCTGGAATGCAGTTTTGTTGACTCTCTTGGAATTAATTTTGAGATTAACTCCCCTAACAATACTGTTACAATAATAATCTAGGGAAACTATAGACTGAACATAACATAGCTCTTGAAAGAGGTTAAGAATAAAAAAAAAACCCTTAACATCTTCTATGCATAAGATTTACTTCTATAACTGGAAAAAAATACTATCCTGTTTCAACATATTTCCTCTAATTAGGAATCTAGTTATATTAGAAAACAAAAAACTTCCAAATCCAGGATTTTCTGTGCTGCTTACTACAGAAAATCTAAATTCCCTATCTGATATCCAAAGCCTCCATTATCTAATCTTATCTCCCCTTCCCCTTCCTCTTCCTTTACCACATTCTATCAAGCTGAGCAACTCAGTAGTTTCAACCTGCTGTGTATTTAAAATGAAACAGAACGTTTTAGAAAGTTTCCCTCACTTCAGCCCCTCTTCATCAGACCTCTTTGATGTAAGTGAAAAGGGGGTGGAAAGAGGGAATCACATTGAACACCCGAGAATTAATCGTATTCAGCTCAAGAGCGTATGAGTCCGTAGTCTTCCCTATTTCCCACCCTCTTAACCCTACACCTAAGAGGATTTGCTGGAATTTCCAAAGGCTTCCAGGTAGAATTACCACGAAATGCCTAGTCTGCAAAGTGGTCAATAGCAAATGAGAATCAGGAGCTTCCTTCCCTACTTCCTCTCTCTCTCTCTCTCTCTCTCTCTCTCTCTCTCTTAGCAGGCTGTGGTAGTTGTACAACTGAAATTTCTTTTTATTTTAATAATGGAGAAAATAAAAGTCTCTATAATCTAGAGAAGTATTAAAACATGTATGATAGGTTTTATTTGGGACATGAAGAAGACATTTCAACCATATGTCGCATATGTTTTATTGGACCATGGGTCCCTGTTAAGAGCAAAGGGTTCTATTGCCCCTTCAGCTTGGTCCATCTGAGAAGAGAGGCCCTGACATGGTTTTTGGAGCAAACATCCCTTTAAATTATGACTACCTGTTTTGGAAAGCCCTCCTCTTACATCTCTACCCATCAGCGTCCTTCCTGTATTTTGCAATATAGGAATTAATGGCAGCAATTAATCTTAACTTGTATTTCTCTTGTGACCCAACACATTCTCCACTGTTTTCTTGTTATGTGTATGTATGACTTCGCTTTCCTAATGTAAGTTCCTTGAAGACAGATCCCGAGTCATATATATCTTTATGTCCCTTCCCTCTTCCCTCTCCTTCATTTTTTCCCCTCCTCAGTGGTCTCAGGTGTCTTTTTAAGTCTTTAATTAATGTTTATTAAGCAAATACTTAAATGCTTGAATGCCTGAATTTATAAATAAAGGAACATTGAGCAAATGAAGTGAATGGAGGCTGCTGGCATCTACAAGGACATTTTATTCCCGTTTCAGCAGGTTTGGTAACAAGTATGCTCCTCTTGCCGTGTCCCTTGAGGAACTGTGACACTGTGGTAGACTTTTCATGAACTTGAGAGACCCAAACTTGAATCTTGCCTCTTCTATTCATTCATCTTTGGAAAGTCACTACCTTTCCAGAGACTCAATGTCCTTGTCTATGGAAATGGGTATAATAATACCCACCTCATAGGGTGGTTGTGAGGATTAAATAAGACAGTGTTATGAGCTTGATACTGTACATGCTCAATACATGTGAGTTGCTGCCTTACCCAGGCTCAGCTCTGCAGATACACTCATGGCCACATATTCAGCACCTACACTTAAAGCGGACCCACAGTATACCTGGTTAGAAGACTGTTTCTTCAAATAACTTAAAACCAATCCCAGTTTTAAACTATGGTTCTCAAAACCAAACCTATTTAAGACTCCCTGAATCAAGGGAAGTTGTTTGCAGTGCTGTGGACATCATGTCTAACTTCACGTTCACGGTTAAGGCAGTTACTCTCACACAGTCCCGGTTGGCGTGGGCTGTTTGCTCATCATGACTTATAAAATGCTGTGCCATCAGGGCCCTGCCTACCTCTTGGTCTCTGTTGCTCACATTCTTCCTCACTGTGCTCCTATAATGGTGTTTTCTTTCAGTTCTGGAAAAAAGCTAAGTGGGTTCCTAACTCAGGCCTTCACACATGTCTTTCTCCCCCTTGAAATACCTCTCTCCCTCACTTTTCACCTGATTATCTCCTTCTCAAAATTCATGTCAGCTCTATAGGACTCCACGGAAAAACTTTCCTTGTCCTTCCAGCCTAAATTAGATCTCCTTGTTACGCTTGTCCTATATATAACACTCTTCACTTTCACCCCTTACAGTTTCAAATTTTATAACTATATATATGTATATGTGTATATGTGTATGTGTACCTGTGCTCACTAATTGTCTCCCAGCGATTCTGAGTAATATTGGGTTAACCAAAAAGTTCGTTCGGTTTTAAGTAAAAATAAAGGACGTTTTTCATTTTCATGAAGACCTTTATTGAACAGCTTATTCACTACATGAACGAACTTTTTGGCCAACCCAATACAAGCACAGAGCTGTGTCTTGTCTGCTCAACATTATGCCCTCAGCTCCTTCCACAGTGCTTGGCACATGGTAGGCTCCCCCAAATAGTTAGTGATTTCATAAGGTCCTCGTTGATTTATAATCCTGACTTTCTTGACACTCTGTTGCTGGTTTGACTAGAAATCTCTTTTTGAAATATCATCATAAATTGATTCTTATCAGAAGGAGTTTTTCTGAAGGAAACTAATTATTCTGTTCTTGTATAAATTTGGTATTTTTTGCCACTGCGAAGGATTTTAATATTTCAAGATGACATTTAGCTGTTACTTATTATTTTGAAGGTTTGTCATATTCTTGGTAGCTCATGGTCAATGCAATTCATTTTTGGACCCAAGGAGAATGTGAATTCTAAAAATTAAAAACTAAGCCTGATCCCACCTTTTTCTGGGTAATTAACCAAATTGCATGCCTTTCCTTAGGGGCTGAAAACCATTTTACTCCAGTTTTCATGTCTTAATTGTATCAAAAGTAAGTAGATGCCAACCATAAGCACTAATACCAGAGAGGGGTCTAGCCATCTCAGAAATAAATCAGGTTTCTGGTTGCTTGTTTATAAAATTATGTCACACTATTCATAGACTGACAAAAACTGATAAATATATGATTAAATGAGTAAGGCATGTCCAGGTGGGATATTTTTACAAAATTGATAATACCTGATTACCGATGAGCTACCTACCCTTGGAAACTCAGATTTATTACAGTTCTAACTATCACTACCCTATCACAATATAGAAGATGCCCAACATTAATACTTTAATGCCAAATTGCTTTCCCTCTGCTCAACTAGTTTTTCTAAATTGAAGCCTTCCTGAAGATAATTTTTCTCCACAGAAATTTTTTTTGTTTGTTTTTTATTTCACAGCCCTTAGCCAACACACCAATTCTCTCTAAATATACAGCAGGAGCACCATCTTAAAGGATGTTTTTTCTCTATTTGTTTACGTACTTATTTGTTCACTAATATGTTTGTAGGTCTTCCTACATGCTAGACACTGTTCTGAGCTCTTAAAGAGCTATACTCATTGCTTTATTTTCAGTTCAGTTCATCCAAATATAAAATATCATTTGTCATACAAAGTTGTCATTTCAACATGACAATGTTTTTCACAAAATGATTATGTCATGACATTTAGCAATTTAGCCCTGCAATGGATATCTGCTTCAACTCACCACTAGCCTAGAATTAGGATTCCATTTTCCTCTTCCCAAAAATGATATTTATTATTGTTTTCTTATTGAAAAAGTAACATTTATTCACTTTAGAAACATACAACAATAGAAGTAGGCAAATAGAAGAAAAATTAACCATAATATCACCCACTACCCTATGTAGCTTTTCTCTCTGCAAACAATGAGGATTCTAATCTTGTAATTACATGCATAAATCTGAAGATAGATAATATTTAAATGGAGCAAAAATAATGTTCCAAAATTACTTTGATGCGAACTGTGATTTTATTTATATTTCACTTCTCAGTATTTCCTACTCTACAAGGGCAGCATGGAGTTGTCAGGATATACTAGACCCAGGTTTCAAAACCTCAACGTTAAACAGCCTCGAGGGTCTTCAAAATTTCTGGAGCACTTTATATTAATAGGCTTATTTTCATGAAAATCAAGAAACTAGGTCAAGATATCCTTTCATGAGCCCCTAAACCGTGTCTAACAATTTAAGGACTGTCTGGCCTCCTTACTTGTAGCCTGGTTTCTTGAAGTGGGCCTTAACAGCCACAGTTTCCATCTGGGCTGCTCAGGAGGGCTTTCTGTTAGCACAGGGGGTAAGGGTGGTCAATACGACAGCCTCCAGATAGCACCTACCTCTCTGCCACCCCTCAAAATGCACCCAGTGCTCCTCTAGAACACACAACCCCCAAATGCCTGGAAAATCACTAATCTGTCACCTCCCTCCTAGAGCCCTTTGCCGGTGCCCGCCCATAAGGGAGGAGCAGGGTTGGGGGTGGGGAGGCTGCAACCAAATGGCCGTAGGCTGGTGAGAACTCCCCACAAATGGAAAATTGAATATGGGGTGTGTATGTTTCAATAGGTACCAAGATCAGATGATGGGTTTGTTTTGTCTGGGATCTTATAGGGGAGCAGACTAATAACGAGAACAAAAGAGACAGGGAGGAACTTCAAATGGGTTAGGAATACCTATTGCAGTGGAATCATTCTTTAGATTTCCAAAGCCCTTGAAGAATGCCCACATCTAGGTTTTGTAAAAAGGAGAATACTTCTGAAGCTGAATACTAGGGCTCTTAATTATAACTTTCTTTGTTCATTGTTTTTGATTGTTTTTTCAATAAGGTAACATTCTCAAAGTATAATGTCAACCACTAGCAAAATTAGTATTACATACTTCACTTAAGAATTTCCAAGAGGATATCTAAAGCAAGAACAAACTCCATTAAAATTGAAGTTGCTTACATTCAAACCTCAAGAAAATGCTTCAGGATGACAAAACGAGCTATAGGGACAAAATATCCATCGATTTTTAGGATCTACATTACTGTTATTCTCATAGAATTTCTGAGGCAAAGAAAATTGTGACATCTTCGTAAATGAACTGGTTCCAACTGAAACCCTGTGTATTACCATCATGATATTCCCTCAACCTGAAAAGCCCTTCTCTCTTCTCTCCACTCTTGTAAAACCACCAGCCACTTCAAAGGCTAGGACATAAAGCACATACCTGAGAAACTTTCCATGTCCAATAAGTCTACCATACAGACCGTATCTTTATTCTGAAGCCTTTCTGCACTCTTGGACTTAATTTGTGGAAAAGTATTTGGTTCTCAGACTGTTGTTTTGTCTTGTCCTCATATAACTGCGTATGTTTTATATTCCTTCAAGAACACCATCACAGCACCTACTATAATAAATGATTGTTTAATGAACAAGCGAACTTAAGCACTAATGACTACAGGAATTTTAATGGTCTCTCAGAGGATTAAATGCATTATGGATGTTATTTATATAACACTTCAATTTATTTCACTCTATAAAAGACAATGGTACTTATTTCTGTTCTGTGGAAGAGCTTGGTTCTTCACTTCAGGACCAAAAATGAAGACACTCTAGAATTTTTCCCCTCTGCTGTTTTCTTTTGCATCTGCTTTGATTTTACAGGGATGTCTGCTTGTGCAAGTGTCTCTGAGTCGTGGCCATGTGTAGTCTGAAATTTTCTGCATTCTAAGCAAAACCATCCTAGTACTCATTAGCAAGTCACCTGAGACTTACCTACCCAATTTTGAAACAGAGTAAATACTTTGACCCTTTCTCTACTGTAGGGAATCCTTGACCCCCAAAATGTATGTAGTCGTACTGTCCACAGGCAAAACCCAGTTTGGTTACTGAATGCAGATCACAACAAACAGGCTGATGGAGTTTAATGGAGCATGGGAATACTTCTCTGAGTTTGGCTTCCTCATTTGCAAGTAGGAGCTAGAATAGTAGCACGAGGGCTATTGTGAGGAGTGAAGGAGGTAATCCATTCAGTGCAAAAGCCTGGCTCAATAAAAGTGAGGGCTCACCATATGCTAGGAATTGTTTTTGTGATTTATTATTACTAGTCGTGACCTTAGATAAGTGATCTAGCCTTGCTATGCAGCAGCGTCCTCATCATAAAATAGTAATAAAGATGAAAACGAATTCATGGGGTCGTCGTGAGGATTACATGAGATAATGAATGGGAGTATCGTCAGTAGGCTAGGAGTATCATCAGCAGGCTAGGAGTATCGTCAGTACTCAATAATCAGTAACTGTTACCACCTGCATTATCACCATCACCATCACTTTCATCATCATCCTCATCCCCATTATTAACAGACTGTCAGAAAATAGCGCAGCCAATTTATTAAGAGGCTATTGCTAATAATAAAATAGGTGTGTGGAACAGGAGGCTCAATTGGGGAAATAAGAAAGCAAAGGACTCTTGTAGGACCCAACCAAGGCTGTCAGAGGCATCCATCATAGAGAGGACTTCTTTTTTTTCTAAGAATTACTAATTTTTATTCTAATAAGCATACAACATTAAGCCAGTCATACACCAGCTACCTCTTGGAGGTCAGACAACCCAAAGATAAAGTATAACCCCTCTCCCTGAACAACTATGGGTGGTAAGTTTATATTCAGAAAAAATAAACAAAATCAGCCCAACCTTGGCATTTTATATTAAAATTGTGGATGGTTAACAATCCTTAACGTGAGTTTCAAAGAAAGTTCATTTTTTCATACCTGCATATTAAAAAAAAACTTTATTTTTTAAAAACCACGGGTTTTCTTTAACAAAATGATTTATACACTCCAGGTCTAACACGACTGATATTGGTACTTTAGAGGAACTTCTGGAGTAGGGAGGGAAATGCCCATGGGGAAAATAAACCTCTATGTAAAGGTGAATTTTCCGTTGTTGTAAAAGTGAAGCTATTCAGGTTCGTCCTGATGCTGTATGCATAATAATGTCACTGCTATGAGAAGGAGAAATGCTTGAAATTTAGAAGTAGGGATATACACATATACACTGACTCATGGGAGCTGCCCACACTAATTTGTACTTTGTTTTTCTCCCAGTCAAGTACACGAAGTTACAAAATATTATAGCCTTAATTTTCAGTTTTAAATGTCTCACTTGAACATACTGGTGGAGAAAAACATGGGCATCATTCAGTGGTTCAGTTTCCTGGGGGTCCCATTCTAAATGCAGCCATAATTATTGATTTGATCCCAAGTTCATTGTGAAATAAAGGAAGAAAATATGACTTCTTCTTGGGAGCAAAGCATAGTACTAACTCAAGATAGGTTAAGACTCTTCCTCCTAAACCATGACTCGGATCACTAAAAACAAAGTCATTTGCTGGTAACATTCAGTGTATGCCTACAAAAAGGATGCAAATTTAAGTCACCCTTTTGCATTGAGCTCAAGGCTCAGGATAGAAAACGCATACACACAAACACATGTGAAGATAATGAATATTATAAAGCTCTGGATGTACACTGCAGGCAGTGCTGATAAGTCCAATGCACAGTGGAAAGTGTTATTGGAATAACTAAAAAGTTAAGAAGAGATATCAGGAAATCTGGACAGCAAATGTGAATAAGAAGAGAAACAGTTTATCTCCTGGGAGAATTTCCAGTGCCCACGCTGGCCATATGGAAATCACAGGGTCTCCTTCTAAATGCCTTCATTTCATCCTCTCTGATACTCAACAAGATCAGGAGAAGAGTGCTTTTATTTCCCAAAGTCCTCTGTGGCGTTTTTGTAAGCAGTTTTGGTAGAGGAAGATACATAGTATCAAATACTACAGCATTATAATCCTACAGAGCTCTTCTACACTGCTCAAAACTTGTTCAAGATCAGACTTCATATGATACCTGTCAAGTCTAGGTTTTTCATTTCTGCTGTTGAACCGTCTAAATACAATTGATTAATCAAATCAGATTTCACTGAGTTTTTTACACAATTGGTTTGAATTTGCAATCAGTTTAGGATGGAATCTCTTTTGATGTTTAATTTATCTTTCCTGTTTTTAGTTGGGGGCCAGCCAGACATTTTCAAATACATGATGTTTCAAATGAGATATGGTAACAGATACACACTACTGTGTATAAAATAGATAAACAACAAGGGCCTACTGTATAGCACAGGGAACTCTATTCAATATCTTTTTTTTGGGGGGCGGTGTACGCGGGCCTCTCACTGTTGTGGCCTCTCCCGTTGCGGAGCACAGGCTCTAGACGCGCAGGCTCAGCGGCCATGGCTCACGGGCCCAGCCGCTCCGTGGCATGTGGGATCCTCCTGGACCGGGGCATGAACCTGTGTCCCCGGCATCGGCAGGCGGACTCTCAACCACTGCACCACCAGGGAAGCCCTCAATATCTTGTAATAACCTATAATGGAAAAGAATCTGAAAAAGACTATATATATACACATATATGTGTGTGTGTATGTATGTATGTATGTGTATATAACTGGATCACTTTGCTGTATGCCTAAAACATTATAAATCAACTATACTTCAATTTTTTAAAATGAGATATGGTAAAATATAAAATTTAGAAGGAATTTCTCACTTGGAGGCAGGGGACATGGGGAGAAGAGACAATGAAGACTAGAAGAGAAAGTCAGTATTTCTCTGTCTTCTGGGAGGATGTGAGAAGTGTCCAAAGCACGCATAGCTCTTCTTCCTCTCACTTCTTTCACCGTCTCCCTGGCTCTTCCCTTGCCTGGCTCCTTCTCTCTCTCTACCGGACTCAGCTCACATGTCGCCTCCCCAGCTAGACATCTCTCTTTCCACCCACTGGAACCTTCCCCCGGCCTCCATCCCTCTATAACCCATCCCACTTAGGCCTTCATAGTTCTGATCACTCATTTGTTTACCTGCTTATTGTTACTTATCAGCACACCTGGCTTTTTTCTTCCAGTTTCACTGAGGCATAATTGACATACAGCACTGTGTGAGTTTAAGGTTGTACAGCATTAATGATTTGATTTACATACATCATGAAATGATTATCACAGCAAGTTTAGTGAACATCCATCTCATACAGATACAAATAAAAGAAATAGGAAGAAATAGTTTTTCCTTGTGATGAGAAGTCTTCGGATTTACTCTCAGTAACGTTCATATGTAACATACAGCAGTGTTAATTATATTAATCATGTACATTACATCCCTCATACTTATTTATCTTATAAGTGGAAGTTTGTACCTTTTGACTGCCTTTATCCAGTTCCCCCTCAGCACACTTGTTTATTATTAACTTTATTTTCTGAATCCCTTGACTAAGATACGAGTTCTTTCAGGGCAGGATTTTACCTGCTTTATTCACCTCCGTATTCTTGGCACTAAAAAAAAAACATCTAACACACTTGAGATGTTCCAGGTATTTTTGCTGAATGAAGAATGATAAGGCTCTGTGTTTCCTCCAGAGAAATCTGTTATCGTTTCCCCACACTCACCTCCCTCAGGATGTCCTTTACTTACCCAGCCTTGGCACTCTTCTCTCTCATATCTGCTTTTCCTCCTCCAGCTCAAATGCTGTAAAGCCCCCTTTCCCTCCCTACTCACCATCCCCTACCCACGTCCCCACCCTGCCCCATCACCCCTCCTCACATCCTTTTCTCCTCTAAATTGTCAGAGTCTTAACATCCCTGCTTTCCCCATCACCAACTCAACGATCTTAAAATGGTTTAACAGCTCTGTGCCTCAGCTTCCTCACCTAAAAATGGGAGAAAAAACAGAAACAGAAAATAACTACAGCTGCTGTCAGGATCAAGTGGGAAGTTCTGTAAAACACTTGAAAGAGCCCGAACGTCACAAAATGCTAAATATTCATAATTATTCTTATTCCCACACATTTGAACACTTCATTGAAATGCTACGTTTTATTTTAAAATCTCAAATGTGTCTGTTTTCTGTTTCTTCACAGTGTCTAGCATGTGTCATGCTTACTTAGTAGGCAGGTCAACAAATAGTTGTCTGATTCAACTTAATAGAAGAGAAGGGAGGGGACTTCCCTGGTGGGGAAGTGGTTAAGAATCCGCCTGCCAATGCAGGGGACACGGGGTTCGAGCCCCGTTCCGGGAAGATCCCACATGCCGCAGAGCAACTAAGCCCGCGAGCCACAACTACTGAAGCCTGTGTGCCTAGAGCCTGTGCTCTGCAACAAGGGAAGCCACCGCAATGAGAAGCCTGCGCACCGCAACGAAGAGTAGCCCCCCTTCGCCGCAACTAGAGAAAGCCTGTAGACAGCAATGAAGACCCAACACAGCCAAAAATAAATAAATAAATTTATTTTTTTAAAAAAAAGAGAGAAGAGAAAGAGACAATGCAGAAAGGTGACCATATAAGTGAGGTGTTTTATTAACTCAATGATATTTACCTTGTATTCTTGAAATTTTGATGAAGAAAGCTCAGTGCTTAAAATTCTACAGTTTTATCAATAAATTCAACTTAGATTTCTACTTATTCTCAGATACCACCTGCTTTTAAGTAAACAGGCTTCAAATTTGTCACAATCTTGATCGTTTTTCTATTTCCTGAGGAATATTTTATCAGTATTAGCTAGAAAGCAACTGGAAATCTTATCTTCTGTTTGACTGTACCTAAATGGTAATTCACAGATCCTTTGGATTGTTGCCCAGACAATAGAAAACAAATCAAGAAAAAATAAAGCAGTGATACTAATTTCCATCTTAATGAAATGTAAGTGAATAGCAGATGAAATTAATAAATACTAGGGGAAACGGGCCAAATTCCACCAGCACACATTTGTTGGACTTAACAAGGAATGTGTCGTTGGCTTACCCTCTTTATTCTATAGGATTCCAACAAATTAAGCTCCTCCAACTGGCAAGTTCTTAGTGTTGATGTAATGTTGCCTGTCCCTGGACAGCTGAGCTCAGCAGCTCTAGTTCCATTTTTCCTATCCAAAGAATAACTAAAGAAACATTCTTTGGACAAGTGTAATATGTTTGCTACATTTCAAGAAATTTTTTTCACATTTTCCTCTATAGCACTGTTTATTGCACCATGATTTCTATAGATTTGATTTATTTGGGGCCAGGTGCAAATTTTAATAAAAGGAACAATGTTCAAACTAGCCTAGAGCAGTCTAAAGGAGTTTCATGGATCTGATATTCCAGAAAAGAAATTTTCACTTCATGTGTAAACAGGGTTTAGTCCACCATTCAGGCCTTGATTGATTGATTGATTGATTTTCAGTATGAGAGGGTTGTCCCTCTTCCTCCTCCTCTTCTTCTTTCTCTTCTCCTTTTTCTTCTTCTTCTTCTCATTCTCTTCTCCTTCCTCCCCACCTCCCTCTCCTCCTCCTCCTCTCCCCCTCCTTCTTCTTCTTGACTAGTAAATAGACAATGTATTCAATTGATACAAAGGGTAGTTCTTTGACAAGTTTGTTTTTTTTTAAATTGAGGGCATAATATACATAAGTCTGTAACTTTATTCTTCTGACAACATATCATGGACATCCCTCAAAGTCAATAGATAAAATCTAGCTCATTATTTTTAATACCAGCAAAATATTCTATAGTATGGGTATATTACAATTTTTCAACCAATCTGTTGGTGAATAATCAGGTTGCTTTTAGCTTTATTTTCCACTAACAAGATGAAAATTAGTATTTTTGTATGTGTGTCTTTGTATATGGGTACTTTTGGTTCTATAGGGTAGAGTCAAAAATGTAAGACCAATGGATCAAAAGATACATATATAGGGACTTCTTTGGTGGGACAGTGGTTAAGAATCCGCCTGCTAATGCAGGGGACACTGGTTTGATCCCTGGTCCAGGAAGATCCCGCATGCCGTGGAGCAACTAAACCCGTGCGCCACAACTACTGAGCCTGTGCTCTAGAGCCCAGGCTCCACAACTACTGAAGCCCATGCACTCTAGGGCCTGCATGCTGCAGCTACTGAGTCCATGTGCTGCAACTACTGAAGCCCATGCACCTAGAGCCCGTGCTCTGCAACAAGAGAAGCCACTGCAATGAGAAAGCTGCGCACCGCAACGAAGGGTAGCCCCCGCTCGCCGCAACTAGAGAAAGCCCACGCGTAGCAACGAAGACCCAACTCAGCCAAAAAAAAAGATACATATATCTTTATATTATGTAGATCTACATAAAGATCTCTGTAGTAACATTTTCCTACTTAGAGGTACAGATACTGCCATCATTTTTACTTTATCTTTTTTTTCATTCCATCAGCCTTGATTTTCTAATGACAACTTTTTTGAGCGTTCAAAAACAACAAAAAATTATGCTTTGCCTCACTCAGAAAACTTCAATCCAGAAATGAAGTATGTCCCAAATCAAACCCTTCTTAAGTGTCACCATGTTATATCCGGGATAATTTTCTATATTTTTTTAGCATTCCACTTTCTGATTTTTTTCTCAAACTTATGAAAGAACAGCATGTGACCTTTGTCCATCACGAAAATGACGATATTTGTAGACTTGGTTTTATTTGGTAACATAAGTAGAACAAAGAATTACTAATCACATTTCTGTTTAGATCATTTTACAAAGACTCATTTGTTCCTGAAATTTTATAATAGCCAAGTCTATCAAGGATTTTTTTTTTTTGCTAACTCTCAAATGTAATCTTGATATTGAGCCAGCAAAAATTTTTTTCAGTTAGTGCTATAATATACAATATACATCGTGGGCGTGTTCTGAAATAAAGATGAGAATTATTTTCTGCTTTTTGGCCCTGAACCCTGGTTTATTGGCCGGTCTCTCAAGTAAAGTTTTTTGACTTTTACAGACAGAAAATATGTCCACTGGACACAGAATATTTTTTAATAAGAAGAAAAATAAGAAAAACTCTAGGATCTAGAAAAGACCATTTTTTTTGTATTCATTGACCATCAACATATATTATTTCATTTAATTTATAGCAACCTATGAGATAAGTATTTATAGATGAGGAAACTGAGACTCAAAAAGGTTATGTAACTTATTCAGTGCCTCACAGCAAGTAAGTAGGAAAGCCCAGATTTTTACTCCATTATCTGTCTGATTTTGAATCCATGCTCTATATACAAACATGTCCCCAGTTTCTTGTTTAATTTGCCATATTGACAATCACCAGTTTTTGGCCCAACCTTTTTTCCTCTTTCAGTTTTAAGTTACATGTCAATCTGAGTCAATCAGCGGTCAATGGTGATACAGACATGAAGGTTCCATTGCCTACAGTATTTCTACACAACTGGCATGGTATTTTGACTTAATGTGAGCTAAGCCCTCACTCTTGGAGAAGAAGGAGGATATTTCAGGGCCAGTTGAGCTGGTCCCTCTTCTGAGGTTGACATTTCTCCCAGAAGCTCTGATGATGGCTGGTGGCAGGACTACTTTCCATGGAACATATTTAAGCCTCACAGTTCATCCTCATTGTTACTGAAGATATTTTTTACCCTAGCACGTTAAAGCTACTCAGTAAAAACTAAATCAATCTCATGCGATCTGCTTGCTGGGTGAACACTTTTCTCCCTTTTGTTTCTTATTTGGGGAACTAATACTATTTTTCTTTGAGATTTCCGAAAGGCATACAGGAAAGTTCCTCAGATCTCTCTTGCTTGATAAGCTGTTAATGGGGGGAGGGGCAGTGACATTCCTCCAATCCTTGTTGTATTAAATTAAGATTCTACTTGAATAATTCCTTCATTGTAGTTCTAGAAATTTTTCGACAGTGGAAAATTTAAGCAAGACTCACATGATTTTAAGAGACAACGCATTCTCTCCCTTGGATTGTCGTGAAATACACAGCCTTTTGTAGTTTAATATGTAAAACTGTCCAGAGGGGTTTTTCTTTTATTTTTTCTTAATATGCCACCATGTATATAATTCTTGAATTGGCTAACTATTTTCCTCTATCTCATAGCAGTCGGTATTCTTCTTAAATATGGCATATATGAAAACACAGACTCATTGTTTTAAAAAATAATACTGAAAGAGGCCTAACTCAGATAAGTTTGGGCTGAAAATTTCCTGGGAGTGGAGCCATAGAGGTAGAGGCTCTTTGTAAATGGCAGGGAGTCTTTTTCTCAATTCTTTGATTGCCATCCAAGTCTTTGGGGAGGAAATAAAACATCACAAAAGAGTCTGCGGTTTGGCTCCTTGAGGTGAAGGCTGAACCACTGCCTGCTAGTACCTTCACCAGCATCGTAACCCATCTTTTTTTTTTTTTTAACGTTGTAAATGCTATATAAACTTTATATGAGCAAACAAGCTCAGAAATGCACATTCAACTCAAAAGTACCATCTTAGTACAAGTTAGAGCAAATTAAGATCTAAGCAGGTTATCTAAGCAGGTTAAGTGAATCTAAGCAGGTTAAGTGAAACCAATGTCAAAATCACACATTTATATCTAAGATAACTTCCCAAGGTGATATAGAACAAATCTAAGTGAAACTAAGCAGACTGTTTGCAACAAGCAAGAAATGACACATTTGACAAGATGGGCTGACCATTAACCAAGGCTCGGAAGCAACCAAGCTCCGAGGACACCTGAAGTTAGTGCCATGCTGGCGCTGGTTTGCGGCGAAGCGGCTGAAACCACAGACGTGCTGCAAGTGGCTTCTCACCCCGGGAAGCGCTGCCCGCAGTGCTGCCCAATGTGCATAAGCCCTTACACAAGTCGCTGATGCCCGGCGAAGGGCATTCCCATAACTGCATGCACTCAGGCTAAGCCGTGCACAACCACACCCCAAATTCAGAACGCAGAGCACATGACACTCCCGTCGCCCCACTACTCTCCCACTTTGGAGCACTTTCTGCAGAGCATGCAAGCGCTTCCCTTCTTTTTTCCCATCTTTCAAGTTGCTAGACCTGGGGTTGGGTGGCGCGTGGCTGCAACTGGAGCCTTCCCCTTTCCCGGGTTGCCCTGGTACCCTGGGGCACTCCGTTGTGTCCAAGCGACGCCCAAGCATCCCGCGCTCCTTCGACGCTCCCAGCGAGGACAAAGGGGGTCCGCATCCCAGTAAAGAATCCTCGGGGAGACGGGCTCTTGGGCCGCCTGAGAGTGCCGCAGGGGACAGCGCCCGGGGACTCGGCGTGCCCTCCCTCACCCAGGGTGCGCTCACCACTTGTAGCCTCTGCCGCGCTTGAATTTGAGGGTCAGCGCCGTCTCCAGAAAAAGCAAGAGGTTGAGCAGCGCCAGCAGCCAGTACCACGGCTCCTTCTTCACCTCGGTCACTCGCCAGACTCCAACCAGCGAGTGTAGCACGAAGAGCAGCCGGGTGGCCAGGGCGTTGAGCAGGACCAGTCCCTCCATGCCGCCCGGCGCGCTCTGCCCGCGCCCCGCGCCCGCGCCCCGCAGGCCCCGCCGCCGCGAGCACCCGAGCCCGCCCGAGGGCGGGACGCGACAGCTCCGAGACCTGCCGCTGCTGTCGTCCTCCCTCACCCTCCCGCGCACAGGAGCGAGCGGAGCGGAGCGCCCCTCCCCCAAACTTCCTGAGAACTCTTGAAAGAGAGGCGATTGTGTACCCAGCTTTTCGGGCTTTTCGGGGAGTCTGGGGCTGCGCTGCTCGGGCTCCCAGGCGTTATTCTCCCGCGCTTGCCCATCCCCCTCCCAATCCCGGGGAGTGGGGAGGCCTCTCTCCGTCCCTGCCCTCGACCCCCGCCGCCCGGCCTCCGTGGGGTCCTCGAGAACCTCGCCGCTCCGAGGAATTGGAAAGAGGGAGGCGGACTGAAGGTCGTGGGGCTGCATAGCCAGAGAGGGGGAGGGGGACGTCGGGGGCTGGGGGGTTCCCTTACTTTTCCACTGAAGTACTTTAATTCACTCGCACTTCTTGCAGCAACAGGCTCTCATAGTGACTCTGAGATGGGACGCAGGAGAGCCGGAGAATCTGCTGCGCAAGCAGGTTTAGAAATACGGTTCCAGCCCAGTTTGAAGAATTAAAACTTCCCCGGACTAGAGGAAATGAGGCGCCCTGGGCTTTCCCAGAGCTCCCTGCCCCTCGCTTAGCGGACGGGTAGCCCGGGTCACTTCCACTGTTTGGACCGGGTGTTATTAAAGCAAAGAGATAGTCTTTATTATGTCTCGCCCCCCCACACACTATTTTTTCTGAAAGGAAGTAAGGTGGCAAGACAAGAGGGCAGAGGGGACAGTGAGGGGGAGACAAGATAAAGCTAGGTTTAGGTTAGACGGAGAAATTCATGGAGTAGGGAACTGTACCCTTGACATCAATGACTCATGAAGTAAACTCCGACTTGCCAGCATCTAAGGCAAAGAGGAAACTGAAGTCAGCGTTTCCCAAAGCACCTTCATGATTTTTGTTTCCTTGTTTGGTCTCCTACCCCCTGTACCACTATTTACTTAACATTTTTCCTTAAACGAACTCAAATTTTTGCTGAAATAGTTTTTAAAGAAATCTTTTTATCACTTGTAAATGGAAAATCAGTGTAGTAGGCTACAAATGGAAGGTAATTACCAAAAATGAATAGAATAAAATGAAGCTAAGTTATTGAGATCTTGCTAGATATTAATTATTACCTTCCAAGCCTCCGCGCCTCAACCTCCCTCTTTCTGGGAAAATAAAGAAATGCTAGTCCTGGGACTTTCCTGGTGGTCCAGTGGTTAAGACTCTGCGCTTCCACTGCAGGGGCCTCTGTTCCATCCCTGATGAGGGAACTGAGATCCCCCATGCCTCATGATGTGGCCAAAAAAAAAAAAAAAAAAAAAAAAATGCTAGTCCTCTTACTACCAACCAGGAATGCTCTCTTGACCACATTAGTAAAATTGAAAGTAAAACTCAAAGAGAATGTCTTTCTTGCTTAGGTTTATTCAGTCTAAAATCATCCCATACCTGTCTTAAATTAGGTTGAAATCTCTGACTTATACAATTACTGTCTTCATTAGGTGAAAAAACATCCAGTTACTTAAAAGAAACTCAGTTATTTCTGGTGCTGTGATTAAGGAGATTTTTTTTTTCTTCCTGTAGGTCTGCATTCTTCCAGATCTTACAGGAAACCTAGCAGTGATATCCTGGGGCTGTTTATTATAGTGCCCTTCAGTGTAGGCTGATGGCACAGTGACCAGTGACTGTACAGCAGTGATTCTGTACAGCGGGAAGCATCATGGTGTGGACATTGGAGCCCTAGCACTGGCTCAACTGGCTGTCCTGGACTCCTGGCTCAGCCACTTAGTTGTGTGTAACCTTTGTACCTCAGTTTCCTCATCTATAAACGGGGTACTAAGCCTCTCAACTCGTAGGGCCATTGTGAGTTTAAAATGAGTTAATTCATATAAAGCTCCTGGCACGTCCTAAGAGCTTGGTAAACCTTGGCAATTACTGCCTGGACCAGGAAACTTAGTCCAGGGGAGCTGTTCTTTGATGATCTGAGACAAGAAATAATAGAAATGCAGAGAGAAACTTGACATTCCTAAGACCTGTCAAAATCCTCCACCCCGACACCACCAGGAACACATCTATTGCTGAACAAGTTGGTTTTATTACGTTTTTAGGGAGGGAGTACACACTCCATGGAGAACTGTGGGGTGTCTCACTAAGAAGCTGTCAGAAAGGTTAGAAAAGACTTACTAGAAAGGATTGGGCTTGTGTTAGGTGATTTTAAAGAGGGCTGAATATGGTGGGGCTTTACTCTAAATTGGATGCTATCAGGAAGTAGGGTTAATAATTCTACAATTGAGTGTCTTAAAGCTGATTTAGATAGGTGGGGGATGTTTGGTCATTTTTGTGGTTTGGACAATATTCATGTTTTGTCTGTGTTCAGACGTGATTGTAGAGTGGTCCTATCTTTTGTCTTGATCCATCACGTTCACAGAGTGGCCTTGCTTGATGTGGATGTGCTGTGAAATTTTTGTGTTCACCAGGAGGAGACCAAGACCTGGCTGACAGTGCCAGACCAGTTGCCTGCTTTAGGGGGTTCCTTTTCTCTTTCTCAGGTCTCCTGAGAAGGGCTCTCTGGGGGAAGAGGTTAACAAAAAGAAAGGAGGTCAATCTGACATCTTCCCCACATCTTTGTTTTTCTCTGTTTTGAAGGTTTAGATTCAGTATAGGTTCTGTTGTCTCTGGATCTGAAAAACAAAACTGTCATTAACGAGCACTTTAAGGTTAGTTCTTTTTAATTTTCTCCTAAACCCGTTTTAGAAAACTGGAAGCTTTTCAAAATATTTTGAAACCTTCAAGCCAATAGTCCAATAATCTTTAAAAAAGAGAAAAGCATTGAGCAATTAAAAAAATCTCCTACACCTACAGTGCTAGAGATGTCCCTGCCTGATACTGTCCAAAGAGTGTGCGTGCAATTATGGTCCCACCCATGGCGTCCCAATAGTGATGCAATCCAAAGTCATGTCTACATCCAGAGCCACCAAAGTTGCAGGTTGGTCTCAAAAGCCACAACCTCCTAATAATGTTCATTTCTCCCATAGCCCCATTTTGATCCTATTCAGACATCACTCTGGCACACACACACACACACACACACACACACACACAGAAGCAGGCAGTGGTGTCAGTGTAAGGAGGGTTCCCCTGAGCCTCTGAGAGCTAGTGCTTAGTGTGTCTCACTCAGGCCTTGGTAGAGCTGCCTTGACTTCTCTCCTCTACCCCATCCCCCAGCCCTGGCTACTGCCAGAGCCACATCCACCCCCAAGAGTGTTCTGATTCTCTTTACACCCTTACTAGAAGTCTCACCCAGCCCACCCCCCTCTTTCCTTAAAGAACACTTCTCAGATTTTAACTTGAGATCATTGAGGGCTCTAGGTAAGGAGTAGCGATGGTCCCCAATATAGACGGTATGAATATAGTTATTGAATAAATACCTTGAGCACAGCTGCTCTTTACACTTGCTGGTATGACTTTAGCTTCTTAGGAGCTCTCATGGAAAGAGCTGTGCTCACCTCTGTTCTCTTAGGCTGTTTTCTTCTGCTCTACTTTTTCCATTGACCCTATCCTCTCTGTATTCTATCTTCCTGAAATTCCTCAAAATGCCTGGTCTGTCCCCCCATGCTTTCTAGCACTGTTTTAATTGCATCCTTTCTGGCTTTAAAAATCTTTTCTATTATTTCAAAGGTGAAGTCTTAGCTGCTAGATCACAAATTTGAACCAGAAAACTCACAGATTTATTTACGGTTCTGAAACATAAGGATTAAATAGGAGCTCTAATTGCAGATATTTCACATTATATATAATAGTAGAGGAAAAACAGATCTTTGCTAAGTTACTAATAACGGTAATAATTACTCTTATTTTTAAAAAAGGAAAAGTCAGAGGTAATTATCAATCTTCAGACACTTTAACAGCTAGCAAGGAAGAGAAATCTGAAGTATAGGCAAAGGGTCTGGAGTGAGGCTGCCTTCAAGTTGCCTTCTTCAAGCCTTGTCACCACCTCTTAAGTGATTGGCAAGTTGCTTAACCTCTTTGAGCCTTGGTTTCTCATCTGTAAGATAAGAATAATAATAATACCTTCATGTATTATGAGGATTAAATTGACTGATATTTCTAAAGTGCTTAGAAAAAATGCCCAAATTATAGCAAGCACTCAGTAAATATTTGTTGAATAAATAAATGAAGATACGAGTGAGGGCTGAATAAGCAACACCCCAAAACAGAAATATGTTATTCTCCAGCTGGCATCATAGCTGAGTCCTCTTCTAAGGCCAGCTGCTTGTAAATGATGGGGTAAATAATAAAGTAGTAAATGTTATTGGTATGAGCTCAGTGCTTCATTCTATCACATGGAGGGAGATCACAGATCAGTGGAAACACTGCATGATTGGCTGTGATGATACGTAAGTCTAAAAATTCTGGTGGTTTGACTACCCTGAAGGTGTAAGATTCATTTCCCAGGATAGCTAAATAGTTAAGATTTTGGCTTGGGAGTCATGCAGCTTGGGTTTGAGTCACAGTTCCTGTTATGGGCTGAATTATGTTCTCCCTGTATCCATATGTTAAAGTCCCAACCCCTAGTACTGTAACTCAGAATGTAAGTGGATTTCAAGATAAGTTCTTTAAAGAGGTGATTAAATTAAAATGTAGCCATTAAGGTGGGTCCTAATCCAATTTGAATGGTGTCCTTATAAAAAGAGGAACTTTGGGTGCACAGAGACAACGGGAGTGCACATGCACAGAGGAAAGGCCATGTGAGGATTCAGTGAGAAGGTGGCCATCTGCAAGCCAAGGAGAGAGGCCTCAGACAGAAGCAAACTGCTCTCTGTGATCTAGGACTGTGAGAAAGTAAATATCTGTTCTTATTTATTTATTTATTTATAAAATTTATTTATTTATTTATAAAATTTATTTGGCTGTGCCAGGTCTTAGTTGGGGCATGTGAGATCTTCGTTTCCACGTGCAAGATCTTCATTGAGGCATGCGGGATATTTTAGTTGCGGCATGTGGGATCTCATTTCCTGACCAGGGATTAAACCTGGGCCCCCTGCATTGGGAGCATCTGGAACACTAGGGAAGTCCCAAATATCTGTTCTTTAAGCCAGTCTGTGGTATTTTATTATGGCAGCCCTAGCAAAGTAAATGCTTCAAGAATATGACCTGTGTAAACTCTGGTGTTGCTTTATCTCGCTGAGCCTCAGTTTTCTCATTTGCAAAATGAGGATATAAATCTATGGGTTAAGTAGCACTTAACCCATAGATTTTGGTGTTGAAATGAGATTATCATTTAGCACAGATTCTGCCTCATAGTAAGAGCTAAATATGTTAGCTATTATTATTATTGCTATCATTATAATACCAATGATTATTATTGTTACTAGTGTCTCCAGAGGGACAGTTATCAGGCCCCCTTCCTATCATATTGAAATACACACCCAAAATATTGTATCTCTGTGTAAATCACAAGCCTATTTTACAGATGAAGAAACAACTTTCTTTTAAAGATTTTTGGGGTCTGGTAAGAAGGCTTGAATCTTTCAGAAAATAAAGTATGACTATCAAACACCAAGTAATCCGTTTGAAAAAAGTTCATTCCAAATGTGAATTTAAATAATGATTAGTCGGTTACTTGCTTGGTTGATTGGACATGTTGATCCATTTTGGATTTGTCCAAAGAAGCCTAGGATTATAAGCCTAGAATTATAGCTGTAGTCATGAAGATACCATGTAACATTTAATCATGAAAATTCTTAACCACAGGAGCACTAAAATGAATGTATACAGGAAAGCATCGTAAGATGCTTCTTATAAATGCTTCTTTTAGGTGTGACTTAGAAGAGATCGTCAGGGGGCTAGGGAGAGGTTGATAGGGTGACAGTCATAATGCCTTGGCTCCAACCCCCAACTCAGGATCTTCCTTTGTAATATGGAGCTGGGGATGCCAGGCTTGTATATGCCATGATCCTTAAAAGAGTCACATGAGGTAACGAATATGAAACTGCTCCATAAAAGGACACTGAGGTTAAGGTTCACATTACAGTGATAAGTCATGTTGGTATACATTCCCTTGATATGATGTGATGAGAATAGCACTGTATCTCTGTGGTCTTCCTCCCCAAAACCCATAACCCCAGTCTAACCATGAGAAAAACATCAGACAAACTCAAATTGAGGGACATTTTGCAGGATACCCTACCAGTACTTCTCGAAACCATCAAGGTCATGAAAAACAAGCAAAGACTGGGAAACTCTCACAGCCCACAGGAAATTAATGAGACATGATGAATGAATGTGGTGTCCTCACTGAGATCCTGGAACAGAAAAAGGACAGTGGAAAACTAGTGAAGTCCAAATGAGGTCTAGAGTTTAGTTGGTATTAATGTAAGATATTAACAAGAGGGAAACCAGATGAGGGGTATACAGGAACTGTCTGCACTATCTTTGCAAACTTTACATAAATCTAAAATTATTATAAAATTTAAAGGTGTATTTTCAAAAAGGAAATTGATATACTAATATAAGAATTTATCTGAGTATTTCATTTAATTTGAAAGCAGCTTATAAATTCAAAAGCTCACGTTAGAAATGTCAGGTAAGGGAATAATTATGTGATAATTTGAAAATACTTTTAGAATAGCAGAGTCAATTATTTTTCTGCTGTCGCCCAGGCCTAGAGCCTCTGCTTGATTATCATTGTCATCAGACAATCACCTCATTACTGAAGAGTTCACTGAGCTTACCAAGTCCGGCCTCCTCACTTTGCAAACTGAGGCCCAGAATGGGCAGGTGACTTATTTAAAGTGTATAATAGTGTTAAGAATGGAAAACAAAAGATATTTTTTATTGCACATAAAGTACTAGAAAAATTATGAATATGTATGTGTATATGTATAAATATATATATACACACACATAATATATGTTATATACTGCATTATCTATAAAATCTTTGTTTTTAATAGAAATGAGATGTAAAAGCATAGGACATCCTTATTGAGTCTGTTAGTCTGGTGGGGTTTTTTTTGGGGGGGATTGTTATGTGTTTTTTTTGGGTTTTTTTGTTTTTTTTTTTGTCTAGACTGTTACGGAAACACATCCAGCTCACTTAAGGAAGGAAGTTGATAACAAAAACAAATCAGTAAAACTGTGTCCCTTTTAGGTGACAGGCCTGCACTACATTGAAGATTTAAAGGTGAGAAGGATCAGGTCTTTGACCTTGGGGACCTCCCAGCCTGGTCCAGGCAGCAAACACCTAAGCAGCTTTACACTAGCACGTCAGAAGTACGAGGGTAGCTGGGAGTCACCTGACCCAACTATGGAACCATCTCGACAGAGCCTGTCTTGGAAGAGTGACCATCTGAGATGCCTTAACAGAGGAGTGAGGAGTTAGCCGAATGGAGAGATGGGGGAAGGGATTCCAGGCAGGAGAAGAGACTTCTTGTCCTCTGAGATTTCAAGCAAGGAAGGAAGCATGTGGATTTAGATAAGGCAAAATCTGAAAGGAGACGGGAAGTTGACAGAGATCAGGCTCAAGGGGCTGTCAGTCACAGTGAAGTAAGGCGTGAGGCTGCGTGCTGGCAGGGAGGGGAGGGCACTGGGTGGGGATCTTTAGGAGTTTGGTAAAGCCTTGGGCCTGTATCTGAGGGAGAAGAGAGTGGACTCTAATCAAAGGCAAGTCAAGGGTTAATGAACATTCCAAGGTAGCATTAGCACCAACATACAGGAATATGCAGCTTCCTCTGGCAGCCTTCAGCTGTCCAGCTGTAGAGAGAGTACAGAGAAAGTAGGTTGTAGCCTTCATCTTTGGTTCAGTTTTCCCAGACAGGGTGAGCAGAGTGTGGGGTTCTAAGAGAACCAAGGATGGTGAATGTTTCCTGTTTGGACCTCAGCTGTAAAGGTCATGGGCAGGGCAAAAAGGGAAAGGAGGAAGTCAGCAGAATGGAAGAAAATAAAGGCAACATGAAAGCCAATGTTCCTGTAAGAATAAGAGAAAGTCACAGTCTCTTAAAACTAAATTTGTTAGAAAAGAAAACCAATCCATGTGTCAAGGTTCTGAGTAAAGAAAGGAGATGTCTGGAGAGTTAAGAGAGGCAGAAGATGTTCAACCCAGATGGCATTGACAGAGGATGACACTTAGCTGAAGGCAAAAGCTCGATGGGGTGCCAGGAGAATGCACCTGGGGTGTTGGGATTGTTCAGGGGTACAGAATTGAAGAACAGTAGGGGGTAAAAATAACACCAAGGAGAGGAGATGGAGTGGCGATACCTTTTGTTCAATGACCAAGGATTGCAGAAATGGGAGGAATGGTCAGAACTGATGCTTCTAATACGGCCAGGAAAGAAGCAGCTCCCGGTGAAGGGCTTAGGTACCAAGTGACCTAACTATGTAACTATAGACAAGTACATGAATCTAGGCCTCCCTTTCCTCATTCTAAGAGTTCTGCTCTAACAGGCTGTTGTGGCACTGGAGAAGGTAATGCACCTGGACCACAGTAAGTGGTACCTAATAAAGAAGAACCAACTTTGACTGTGGCTGAGAATCCTAGGTGGTCTGACCAGTCTACGCAAGACCTGCACACAGTGGACAGAGAGAGGTGGTGATGCCCAGGTGCCAGGCAGGCAGAGCAGCAGTGGGAGTCTGATATGACCAAGAGCTTAGGTTTGAAAACCCATAGCAAGAGTTTCATGTTGAAGCCTACTTTGAAATACAAAAAATAGTGGAAGTTGGTATCCTAAATCATTACTGCAGATATGTGTTCTAAAAAAAATTCCCTTTTTGGCCCTGATTGCACCCCAAAAGTCTAATCTATTGTTTGTAGGTCAAGAGGAGGCATATACATGGCAGAAAATAAGTAGAGGGAAAAGGCATTTAATTGAGTGAGGGACAGGAACAAAGAGACCAGGAAAACCTGTAGAGAGGCAACATTGTCAAGTGAACTCAGTCGAATTCCAAGGCTCTGGGCTCAGACTGTGTTCATGAGGAAGGGCCGTTCATGAGATCCATGGGGTCTTTCGCTCTCATTATTCCTAATAAGTTAGTTATGTTTATAAAATAGAATCATAACTACATCTGGAACTTTTACACAGAAATTAAGGTTGACGTATGTGCCAGAATGATTTATATTCCCTGATAAGATGGTAAAGATTTACTTTACTTGCACTCTTACAGCTTGGATTATTATTCATACTTTATTTTGCAAATTGGTAGTAACCCAACTGCAGCCAAATCAAGAGTTCACATGCCAAGTTTCGGTCTGAAAAGTTTTTGCATCCAGTATATACTTGGCCAGGAAAATAAGGAGATTGAATAAGAGAAGAGAAAAGAGAGTGTTTTATGTACTCTGGAGGTCAGAAACAGATGTGAGTAAGGCTCTCACGGAGTGTGGCTAGCTAACATCTGGTAATCCCTAATGCATTTCACTGCCCATTTGTAAGTTTCCCCCAATGTTTAACATCAACAGCTATTCAGGAACATAGTGACTTGCACAAAAATAAAATTTATAGATATGAAAGACAAAGCCAGAAAATTACTCTGTTCTTGGCATTCATCCTTCCTGGGCAAGGAGTTCATATTTTCTTTCGGTCGATGCTATGTTTAATAACGCTATATGATTGGTTAGATTTTGATTGATCTGAATGTGTTTTGTTTCTTTTGTATGACTCAGTGAAAAAAGAAACATAAAACCTTAGGCTAACTTTAATCAGAGAACTCTGTTTTTTTCTGTGTAATCTGAAGAAGAATTGGGAAAATAGCCCCAGAAGGACTAGTTGTGCCTCTAGTTGGGGAGGAAGACGAGTAAGGGTTGGTGAGGAAGGTGGATAATTTAGCCTATTTTCTTCTCTTGGCACAGTGTCTCTGATTTCTTGTTCCCTTTCAAAAAAACTCTCTTCTACAAAGACAGCTCCCACGACCTGCAGAATTTGTAAAGAAATTTGCAGAGGAGAGCAGACATGTCTGTATTTACGAACACAAAGGTCACAAAGGCTGTGGGACACAGCTGCAAAGTTGGTGGCTGCTAAATGCAGCAATTAAGGTTGGACATACGTTCCTCACTCTTCCATAGATATATGTTGCATTATATAAATTAACAGTAATCTAGACATGCCTTTGGCAGGTCCATAGGGCCCACAGAATTGATTAATTAATAACTAATTCAGAGACGACAACAAGGTATCCATTTGTGTGCCTACTCAGGTCCACTGGTAGTGGCTGCCAGGAATACAGGCATTAGAAGAATTCTAAAGCTCTTCCCAAGCTCAGTGGTAAAGTGCATCCCTGGTAGACTTCGGATACTGGCCAGGGCAGTGGGCAGGGAGGGTAGCAGCACATGAGCCACTTAGTAACCATCCTTCATTTAACCTAAGGTGTTTGTCATGATAAGAGATAAGGTCTGTTTCCTAAGGTTTGGGAATTTTTAATTCAAAATAAACCCGCAGTTACAAATGCATATGCATGTCATGCAGTAATAGTAATACAGCCAGTGATGTGATGACACTTTGTATCTTTAGAAGAGCTTTTACGAGTCATTCCATGAGATTCTAAAGTGATCTCACAGTATAGAAAGGGGATGTATTTTTATCCCCATTGCCAAATGAGGAACTGGATTTCAGAGCAGATAATTCATCGTAGTTCGTGCAGCTGGTAAGTTAGAGAATTAAGGAAATATTTTGTAGTCATCTGAATATTTTATAACCACTCAAATTTCAGACTCAAATTAGGAGTCATAGAACTGTGGGAACTCTGGCTAGGATTGTCTGATTCCTAAATTTTGCAACAACAAAAGTGAACATGACTACACAGGAAACATTTACAATAAATGTGTGTATACATGATTAAGTGACAAGTGGGCAATAGCCAGCCTTTGAAATGCATGAATGACTATTAGTCAGAGTTCTCCAGGAAAGAAAGGATTTATGTATGTACGTATTATGTGTGTATGTATGTATTACTTATAAAGAATCGATTCATGTGCTTACGGAGGCTGGCACGTCCAAAATCTGCAGAGTCCATGTCCCAGTTGGAGTCTGAAGAATGGCAGCCTGCTGTAGAACCAGGAAGAACAGAGGTTCCACTCTCAAGGCTCTCAAGCAGGAGAATTCTCTCTTTTTTGTAGAAGCGTCAGCCTTTTGTTCTATGCATGCCTTCACCTGATTAGATGAAGCTCATCCACATTATGGAGGGCAATCTGCTGTACTCAGTCTGCCAATTTAAATGTTAATCTGAACCCAAAACACCTGCACAGAAAAACCAAGAATAATGTTTGACCAAATATCTGGGCACCCCATGGTCCAGTCAAGTTGACACACAAAATTAATCATCACAAGTCCACCTCTTGTCAACTTGTCATCCATATACGTCTGCTTAAGCCATATTTAATCTCCAAATAAGGTAAATAACAATGTCATCCTTATATGTAACATGACACAATTGTCCTGTGTACAGCCAAACACACTAAGCCTTTTCCCAGAAGAGGACGGAAAACCCTTGAGTGATATTTATTATTCTCACTGATATGTCATAACTTAAGTACTATGAGGGTGGAATGTTATGGACTGAATTGTGTTCCCTCAAAATTTGTGTACTGAAGCCCTAAGCTCCAATGTAACTGTGTTTGGAAATAGGGCTTTTAAGAAGGTGATTGGGGTTAAATGAGGTCATAAGGGTAGGGCCTTAACCTGATAGAACAGGTGCCCTTATAAGAAGAAGAAGAGACACCAGAGGTCTCTCGCTCAATCTGTGCATGCACAGAGGAAAGCCCATATGAGGACGTAGCAAGACGTTGTCCATCCACAAGCCAGGAAGAGAGGCCTCACTAGAAACCAACCCTGCAGACACCTTGATCTTAGACTTTCAGCCTCCAGAACTATGAGAAAATAAATGGCTGTTTGAACCACCCAGTATGTGGTATCTTGTCCTGAGCTGACTAATGTAATGACCACAGCCTTACCTGAGGACATTTGTTACTATCACAGAAGAGGGAATTTATTCAAAGTATATCAGTCCAATAATTGTCTGCATGTGCTAATCCATTCTGTTAAACTTCTAGGCTGGGCACAGACCCAAAATACCCTTCCTGATATTTTGAGGGCTGGATTATAAATTATAAATTGCTGAATCTTCCCATACTGTTTCAGGAGCAGCATGGCAAAGTTGCTAATAGTAGGGGATGACTGGGAAAGAGAGGAGAAGGTCAGTCCATTTTATGGAAAGCTTACCATATGCTGAGCCTTTGTGACACAATGGGGAAAAGATGCAGGTAGTATTCTAGCGAGTGACCTAGGTTCCAGAGTGGGGCTAGGGGACTTCTTCCTCTGAATCTTTAGGGTTGTAATGACAAAAAAAACATTGATTTTAAAAAGTTTATTTGGAGGTTCTAGCAGAAACCCAACTATACATATAGACTTACCTGGAGGTTACTCCTCCCTCACTGGGGAGAGTGTATGCTTTTACACTTGTCATCTTTGGCTGTCGGCAGGGCTAGCAGGTGCCATGGCCTGGTTATCCTGTTGTCTTGACATTGTGCCACCTGCTGAGTTGTAGAAGATTTGATTTAGGTCTAAGGGGTTTGCAATCGACGCATGCCTAGAACATAAACTAGACTGACAAACACAGTGTCTGGTGTCTCTATGTATGTGTGTGTTTAATCACACAACTTCTAGGACCCTAATTTGTTGCAAGGCCCCTATATTTGTAAGGAGTTGGTTTTCATTCTTTGGGCAAAAATACTTTTTTGACAAAGTTGAAGAGAGCTCTTGAAATATTTTCAATGTTAATATACCACCTTTATGCTGTAAGTCCTAAAGAAAAGCCAAGCAGAGTCTTGGGGTCTACAGCATCCCCCACTGTTTCAGTTTTTCACAGTACTGCCTTCATAGCTTTTGGAGATGACCTGTGAAACTGTAAATAAAAGCAGCACAATTTTTCTCTGACACTATTTCTAAACTCTCCAGTAGGCGCAGTGATAGATTCATTTAATAGATTGGTATAGACTTTCCTTGGGGAAACTAAAGGGTGTTTTGTTTTTTGTTTTCCTTTCTGAGTCAGAAATTGATAATGCAGAAATATTGTGCAAATACCATGACTACGGCATCTTTTCTTTTTATTAAACAGCAGTTGTGGTTTGAAGAGTAACTTTCTTCAGAAAATTATGGAGACTTTGCCGCAATGGCTGAAGGTATGCTCTCCAAGTTACCTAGTAGAATAGGTAAGCTTTATGCCTTTAAAATGAGCCGTATGTTCCTTTTTTTTTTTCTTTGAAGCCTCCAGAACTTTTCAGTTCATAACATTTTGTATTGAGCATGAAATTGACTGCAATTCTTACTGCTGCATTTTTTAAAAATCCCCAATGTAGGGGGAAAAAGAAAGGAATTTTTTAACAAGCCCAAGATCCAAGAATTATACCAATGCTGCCTTTGTTTCCCATAGAGCCTTGAGAAAAATTGTATCTCAGCACAGCTCCTGCTCAGTTACTCACTCCTATCAAATTGATGCCCTTCTAACAACAGCAACAAATTCCCTAAGATGGGTTGGTGAAATGAGTGATGAATGATGAAACAGTAGGGAGTAGGTTAATAGACAGTGGTACTTTTAATAAGAAACTCAAGATTAAGTTCAAAAATAGTCTCTTATGAATCGACCAAATCCAATTTTGAGTCAAGGGCATTCAAGACAAGTTTTACCATTTTCTCAAACTACTAAGAGCTGAAAAATTTAGTCACAGATGAAAATATCCTTAATGGAATAAGCTAAAAATTGATTACAAGGAATGAGACCTTGGTGTGGCTGGCCACAGAAACCTATCAAGGAATCCTGAGGGCAGAGCTGAGACTTAGACATGCTGGCACGGAAGGTGGATGACTGTTCCCTTTCCTGCACACCTCGAACTCCCTCTCTATCCCCCTGCCACTGCTCCACCCCTTCCCAGCCCCACGCTGTACAGGGCTGCTGAAACTTGCTCTCCTGACTTCAGAGGGAAAGAGGCTGTTCATTCTTTCTTTTCCACAGTCACCCCCAACTCTGTACATTCCAAACTCATAGACCTAGCCACGCTCCAGGCTTCTGTGGGACCTGTAAGTCTCAAAGGACTTGACTTTCATCCACATCAGGGATGTAGCCTGATGCGGCTTGGGGTTGGAGGTTGTGAGTTTAAATTCGGAGACAAAGTGTAGGAGGGCCCCTGAGAGAAATCACTTACCAAGCTGGATGAAGGATTCTGCCTCTGTGAGTCAGACTCAGGTGAGCAGCCCAAGTAGGGGAGGAAGGAGAGGTCCTGGGTGTTCTGTAACTCCTCCAGCCCTGAGTCACCTATATGCTTTGGGTGAGTATTACAGTGGGCTGTCACTAGTGAATCAGGCCACTCCACCATGGGGCATCCCCTGTAAGCATAGGGGTGAGAAAGGAAAGGTGTTTTCCTGCTGTCTTAAAGAAGAGAACCAGAGAGTCCGAGGCAAGTGGCAATGAAGCTCTAAGTGCAGTCCTGGCACTTCTGGAGATGATCGTCTGTCTCAAGAGCACTGACCCTCCAACAGGGTGGAGGGAGTATCAGTCATGCCTGAGAGCCATCGGCCCTCGGAGACTTGAGGAAAGACTCCTTTGGTGACTTTACTATAAGCTGGAGAGCCACAGGCTGGAGAGACCTGGGAACATTTGAGTTACATATGACTTAAACCACACTCGATCAAGACTTGCTCATGATTACAGAGCAAACCAAGGCTAGTGTTAAGAATGTAATTTAGACATTCACTGCTAGCTTGATGGGCCACCTGCTTCCTTTCTCTTTTTTGTTTGTTTTGTTTTGGGTTGCTTCCGTTTTCATCAAGAAAGGGCAAAAGTGAGTCTATTTAATTTTTAATTCTATACCTCTTCATAGCAAAAGAGAGACCTCATTTTAAATTCTGCACTCCTAATCAAATACTGTTCCTGTGAATTATGACTTGCCTTGAGGTCAGAGCCCACAGTAGCATAAAGGCAATAGTTGAATTCTGAGAATAGAACATAAGGAGAAAGAGTTGAGGGTTGAGGACTCAGCCTTTGGGGACTCCGCTGCTAGGCATTGGAGGGGCCCTATTAGAAGTAAGAGTTCAAAGCCAGTTGCCACACGTAAAGATCAACCAGCCTAGATATCTACAGTAACTAGTACAGACATTGATTCTTCTGTTTACTTAAAATATAGACCAAAGTTGACTTATACATACATATATACATGCTTATATAAATATATATGAATGAGGAATTTGTCTCTATAATTTATATGGATAAGAGATCAATATAGATAGATAGGTAGAGAGATAGGTAGATAGATAGATATTGGGTTGGCCAAAAAGTTCGTTCAGGTTTTTCCATAAGCTGTTACAGAAAAATCCAAACGAACTTTTTGGCCACCCCAATAGATAGATAGATAATGTGTGTATTCCATAGATGTGTATATATGTGAGATAACAGCAGGAGACAGGAGAAAAGAAAAATAGGAGAATTTATTCCTTCTGATCCCTTCCTGTCTACCTCATTTCTGCCAGGGACTGCCTTCTAGGATTACTGCTTCAATCAAATAGACTCTGTTCCATGGCTCAGATCCTTCTCTGGGCGCCTTGCCCTTGTCCCTACATGTAGGCTTAAAGGAGATAACAGCTTCCCAATGTTACCAATCCTTGGGTGCTTCAGCATCAGGTATTGGCTCCATTAATTCTACCCACACCTCTGCAAACTGTCTTCTCATTAAACTTGCCTGCTTAGACAAAAGTTAACCTTCAAGGATGCCAGATATCCCATGATGAGACCCTGACTATAAGAGGAGCCGACTTCATGTTGATCTTCCTATTAGGCGTCCAAGTGAAGATATAGACAGGCAAGCCAAAAGGAGTCTGGAAAAACCTTAAGGCTGGGAAAGCCTGAGCTGGAGAAAATAACATGTAAGAATTTGCAGCCTTTAGATGCAGAGGGGAATAGTCATGACCTCTTGCTCTCTGGGAAAGCAACCATCCCCTCTTGCTGACGCCCACTATCTTGAATTACCATCTTGTTGGATTCAAGGCAGTCCTGGACTGCCCCATCCTCACGCTGAGGAAGGCTGACATCTAGGGTTAAAAGCTGAACTAATTACTCTCCTTCTTCTAAGTATCCATCAACACCAGTCTCCCCATGCATCACATCACTGCTTATGAACAGAAGCCCAAACTTCCCAGGCATCTACTTTTGACAGGATTCTCATCTGTGTACTGCTGTGTACATCCCCATAGGGTGAACTAATTCTTCTCTCCTTCTCAAAATCTTTTACTTTAAGCAATTTTAGATTCTTAATCATATATTATTTAGTCTGTGACCATAATGGACTATTCAAAAAATGGATAACATTTGTCCAAGAAGAGCACAAAATAAATTCACTTAAGCCATTTGTTCGTGATTACAGTAGACACAATGCACTTCATCACTGAGCAAACTCCAAGATAAACATTTGGCCATGGGGACAATGAGCTGAATTATATGGATCACTTTTTTTTTTTTTTTTTTTTACTATTTTGGGTTTGCCCCGACATACATGGCCATAGACAGTTAATTGGATCTATAAATACTCCCAGTTAAGTTTAATTATTTCTCTGTGCAGAATCTTAGGTTATGTTAACTCTGGTGATCATTTGGGATAATTTTTTTTAATTCCACAGAAGTTTGTTTTGAAAAATTGACCTAGAATATGCTCTGAGAGAAAAAAAGAGAGAAAAAAAAAGAAATTGGATAAAGGACTGAGAAATAAGAGTATGAAAAAAAGAAATTGGATAAAGGAGTGAGAAATAAGAGCATGAAAAGATTACTCTGTAAGAAGCCAATATAATTGTAGAAGTATTAAAATCCCTATAGGAGATTTACAGAGAAGTGTGCCCTGGATTAGAATTTGATATCAAATAACTTAACTGAAGTCATACAATTTCAGTGCCATTTGTAGTTGAGTTAATAGCATATGTTCCTGGAGGATTACAGCCAATGATTAAGGAAATTAGGTTTTGTTTGAATTTAATTTAGTTATATAAAGCTGCTACTATAATTTACAGCTTTGCTATTTAATATTTAATAAGCCAGATCTTAGAAGAATACTAGATATAGCTGTGTCATTATTCCTTGAAATATTATTCCCATAAGTCATTTATATTTGCTGGCTGATAAGGATGTTCATCAAGTAGATGGACTCAACTCGAGTCCACTGATAAAGCAAATGCAGGTTTACAGTTTGCTGAGTCCCTTGTACGTTTCCACTCCATTTCCCACACCTGTAACTTACTGAATCATAATTTATCTGGCCGGTCAGTTATCATAATAAAGAAACATTGCAGCCTTTCCTTCAGCAGCCAGCTGTGGGAATGACTTAACTCTGCCTTTCTCTCACATTTTATCTATCTGTGGCTTTTAGTCATTAAAAATCACAGGAATATCTTTGTACATATTGCACCCTCTATATCTTTCTTTCTTGTTTTTTTTTCCTGCTTTGTCACATTTTTTCCCTATCCATCTCCTTGACTTTTCCTTCCCTTTCCCTTCCTTTTTCCTTCATTTTTCTGAAGCTCTGTAGTAATGATTCCAATTTCTTTCCTGCATATATCTATAGCTCTTTGTAGAAATTTAATTTTTCTTTTTTCTCTGATTTATAAAAATTAATCCTAAATTTATAATCCCATTAGACTAGCTTTTATTTCCTAACATTCCCAATTTTTTCTCCCTAGATAAGAACATTTGTACTATGTAAACTATTTTTTTTTAGTACTTGTGTTTTAAACCTTTTATCTCACTTATTCACTTGCTTTCATTGTCCGTACACCTACTGAGAATCCTTCTCGTCACTGCTCTGGTTAGTTTTGTTCCTCTCACTCTCTTTTAATTCCTGGTTTGGGCTTCCATCAAAGACAGGTCAAGTCAACCTTTCAGAAAATTCACAAGGCACACTCTCTAACCTCAAAGATTTTAGAGGTCTAAACAGAGGACTTATGCAAGAATATCTCCTTTAACAATTTATTTTATATATGTGTACATATACACATACACACTTTAGGTAGGTAACAAAGTGTAGAAATTAATAAAAATGAAATAAAGTTGGCCAGTGCATAAACATGCAAGTTGAAATAGCAGGAGTTTGTTTGAAAGGAATAAAAAACGCATTAATACCGTCTAAGACACGAGTTTCTTTTGTGCTTTCCTGACGTACCTCTAAAAATTCCAACATGGTGAGTACATTTAATAATAATAATAATATAATAGTATAGTGAATAAGTGTATAGTTTTCTGGAGCTAGATTGGCTGACTGGCAGTCTTGGCTTCACCGTTTAAAGCTGTGTGACTTAGGACAATTACTTAATGTTTCTGTGCCTCAGTTTTCAAATATGTAAAATGAGGATGCCAATGGTACTCTGTTGACCAAGTTTTTGTGCTAATACATGTAAAATGTTTAAAATCATGCCTCAGACATAGTAAACTCTCAGTAACTGTTATTGTTATTTACTATTATTTTTGTTACTGCTACTGTAAAATAAAGCACCAATTAATAGAAAATAGCAGATCAAAGTGAACATTAAGAAACAAGCAAGCATCACTGCAGTAATTGGAAAGTCATTTACTTAATCTATATCTTTTCATGTTTTTTTTGCTATATATCTGGAGTTAAAGATTCTTAGGTACTCTTTGGATTAGTCCGCAAATAACACATATCAAAATCACCAGTACAGTATAACAATCACTCTTCTTAGCTCAAAAGTAACCCCTGTAAGAAGTTGAAGGAACCCCTGCATCAAGCATATTTGAGATGGGAAGGTTTTTTTTTTTTCCTATACCTATAGCTGCTTCAAATCCTGCAAAGTTTGAAGCTCTGGTGATTGTTAAAAAATTCCAACTCGAGAACTAGAGAAATAGTATGTTTGCACTAATATAAAAATTAGAGCCATAAAGCAACATCCAGAACTAAATCAAAAGATCCCACAGCTCAGATTAGACTTCCCTAGTTGATTTGAAGAGAACTCAGTGAGTGCTGGCTGTACAGAGGCCCTGACCTCCACCCAGTAAGGAAGTTAAAAATAGAGGACAGGGTAACTGGAACAGCAGTTCTAAGCATTCACATGTCATACAAAGGAAGGGAAGGAGAGAGTTTACTGTGTTCCAACGAATCATGAAATAAACCAGACCACTCCATGAAAGAAAGAAAATTCAGATTGATCAAGGAGAGAAACAAGGGCACTTCCTCTAGCTGTGTTTTTATCTATTCACAAACTGGACCCCATAGAATACTGGGAAAGGGGGAAAAAATCTACATAATGACTAATACCAAATAAAGCATCTTCAGCTAAAGGAGAAGACAGGCAGAATCTGTAAGACATGAAAGTACAGCAGCAGGGGCTATAAGAAATATAAGTTTAAGTTATCAAGGGAAGAGAGAAATAAAGTGGTTAATGATGGGCATTCCTAGTAAAATAGTGCTAGTTATAGGAAATAAAGCAGAACGAGAGTCAAATCCAGGTCTATTACAAAATTATTTTTAATTATGTAAGACTTTTTAAATAGCCTAACAGTTATAAAGTTTTAGAAATTGTCAATACTTCTGAGTCAGAAAATCTGAGTGTGTCACATCCATGCCATTTATTAGCTTCACGATTTGAGCAATCATTAAACTTGCTGAACTTCATTCCTTCCATAGGAAAATAGAAGTAATAGTACCTACACACTACCACCTTATAGCATTTTAAGAGTAGTCAAATGAAATTATACTTAGAAACATAAAGCATTATTGGAATGTAAATTGTTAATATCACTCAGCTTTTACTCAATTTTAATATTGGTGAGGATATTACTACTTTATCATATTATTATGAACAGCTCTAATTGCTAAAGAGAAAAAGACTGTAAAATATATGAAAAAAATATACAACTCCTACACTGATTCAAGCTATATCCCCTGGTACATCAGAATTAAACTTGATCTACTATCCAATGGTATTTCTTCAATAATGATAGTTATCATAATACCCTTTAAGTTTTCTATTCTGTATATTACAGAGGAAAATTCAAGGGTTGGTTAATTCGGTTGTTTAATGACATCAAGTCTGGATTTACCTCGTTCCATTTTCTACTCAAAATATGATGCATTTTCCAGCCCTGGAAATCCTGGTCCTTTTCTTCCAGACTCCTTTGAGTTTGTTAATATCCTTCTCAAAACGTGGTGCCTATACCTGTGACAGACTCCTGCTCACCTAGCCCATACACATCTCCATTCCAATTGCGCCTTCTCTTTGCCAGCAGAGGCCTATTCTGTTCAGATATTGGAGGGTGTAGTAGTAGTTGCTCAAGAAAGGCAGCCCCGCCCCCAGACCCAAGAGGTGAGTGTGTATATATATGTGTATATATATATATATATTTTTTTTTTTTTTTCTTTTTGCAGTATGCGGGCCTCTCACTGTTGTGGCCTCTCCCGTTGCGGAGCACAGGCTCTGGACGCGCAGGCTCAGCGGCCGTGGCTCACAGGCCCAGCCGCTCTGTGGCATGTGGGATCTTCCCTGACCGGGGCACGAACCCGTGTCCCCTGCATTGGCAGGCGGACTCTCAACCACTGTGCCACCAGGGAAGCCCAGAGGTGAATATTGATTAGTTTAAGTCAATTATGGCAATTTTATTACCCTGCCACCTTCATGTGATGCAATCTTGGCCACTAACATACAAGAGGAAGTCTTCAGGAGAGCCTTTAACAAAGTTCTCTTCACTCTTTAGAAAAGATCTGAGAGCGGGCTTCACCCCTTCCCGCCCATGGGGTGATGTTTGGATGTGCTGCAGACGACCTGAAATGATGCTAGGAGGAAAGCCAAGATTATTGTAGAACCACCAACCCAGGGCTCCTTTATTATGAAGCCACTGAATTAACAAGTGTTCATTTTTTCCATTTTGCAGACATTTTTATGTAGGGGAGTCCATTTTAGTTATTACCTAAGCCCTATTTAGGACTGTAGCACTGTGTTTTGAAGCCCCTACCCATCCCTTTTGCCCACCTGAGATGATCTGCTCATAGCCAGCATTCTGTTAGTTTTCCACCTCAGATGCCTGAACCTCTTCTCTTCTTGAAGGTCCTGTGCTAAATGTGGTAGGTGAGGAGGAATTTAAGTCCCTTCCCCCTGAGCCTCAATCAATAGAGAATGGGATTTAGTGGAGCTGGGGGGTTAAGTCTCCCCCCACTCTGGTGGCCCATCTCTGAAACGCATTAAACATGGTTTCTCGAAGGGCTCCAACAGAGTCCAAGTTGCCCACAGCAGAAACCCACTTATCAACTCACCTTTTGCTGGGTTGTCTCCCTTCCTTGCCTCACTTTTTTTTTTAATAGATTTTTTTTAATTTATTTATTGGCTGCGTTGGGTCTTCCATTGCTGTGCGCGGGCTACCTCTAGTTGCTGTGAGCGGGGGCTGCTCTTCGTTGCGGTGTGAGGGCTTCTCATTGCGGTGCCTTCTCTTGTTACGGAGCACAGGCTCTAGGTGCGCAGGCTTCAGTAGTTGTGGCTCACAGGCTCTAGAGCACAGGCTCAGTAGTTGTGGCACACGGGCTTAGTTGCTTCACGGTGTGTGAGATCTTCCCAGACCAGGGCTCGAACCCGTGTCCCCTGCATTGGCAGGTGGATTCTTAACCACTGTGCCACCAGGGAAGCCCCCATCTCACTTTTTTTTCCCCTCAAATTTCCTTTCCTTGACCTTGGGATCACCTTCTAAATAAATCACATGTGTCTAAGACCTTGTCTAGGGTCTGTTTTCAAGGAACGCAAATTAAGACAAGTTGTATATTCTGTAACTTACAGCTGAAAGCTTTGTGTTGCAAATGTGCTGGAGCAGTTGTCCAACAGAACTCTCTGTGATGGTAGAAATATTCCCTAGCTGTGCAGTCCAATAGCCATTAGTCACATGTGGCTATAGTGTGTGTGAAATGTGGCTGGTGTGCCCGAGGAACTGAATTTTTCATTTCATATCATTTTAATTCATTTAAATAGCCTCATTTTGCTAGTGGTGACCATATTGGACAATCTAGCTCTAGAAGCAGTCCAATGAGGACCAAATGAATGAAAGAACTGCATCCCTGTTGTTTTAAACGTCAGAATTATATTCCACAATCATATATTTTGCACAGTGAAGATTCATACTAGGCTAGGCTTTGTGAAGAACACAGAGATGAATAAACATCTGCCTTCTAAAACACAGTCTAGTTAGGAAAACACACACATAAAATATAAATATATTCATAAACATAAATAAAGCAATATGCATGTTAAAAGTGGCATAAACAAACCACTCTGGAAAATAGAAGGATGCACAATTAATTTCTGCTGTGGAAATGTAAGACTACTTCTCTGAGGTAGCATTTGAGCTGAGTCTTGAAGATAAATATACTGTCTTTAGAGAGGGACAGAGGGAGAATTATATTTATAGACAGATAAAGATACATAGAAAAGCAGTACCAACAAGAAGAATGGGAATGCAAGTGGTACAATAAAGCTGGGCTATAGAACAAAATTCTAGGTGAGGTCAAGAGTGCATGGAGCTTTGAATTCCATATTAACACACTTAGATTTTATTGTTCTACGAATGATAGAGAATCATCAATGAGTTTGAGCGTAGGTGGTGATGATGGTGTTGTCACTGACATAATTGGTTATAGACAGGAATAATTGGAGATATAGAAAGCAATTAGAATTTTACAACATTAGTCCATGCAACAAATGACATTGATGTGAACTTTGTCTATATCATTGAGAATAAAAACAAGAGGCAGGTAGACGTGGTAAATCCTGACCACAAACTGAAACTAGGCTATGAGGGAGAACAGTTGGAGATGCCCCAAGAAAACACAAGGGAGGACTGGGTTTGAGGGAGAAAGATAATGAATATACTGGGATGGAAGAGACGTTCAGCAGATACTTGTGCAGCCAAATGCTGGGTGTTTGTTGTTAGCTACATCAAAAGAAGCAGACTTGGGCTTCCCTGGTGGCGCAGTGGTTGGGAGTCTGCCTGCTGATGCAAGGGATGCGGGTTCGTGCCCGGGTCCAGGAGGATCCCACATGCCTCGGAGTGGCTGAGCCCGTGAGCCATGGCCGCTGGGCCTGCGCGTCCGGAGCCTGTGCTCCGCGACGGGAGAGGCCGCAACAGTGGGAGGCCCGCGTACCACAAAACAAACAAACAAACAAACAAAAAAAACAAAAAGAAGCAGACTTAGCAGGAAAAAGAAAGAGAGGAGGCACTTAACGTTTACTTCATCACCCAAGGAGTGTGCAAAGAGTTTAGAAAAACTAAGTGAAGCAAAGGAAAGAATTGGGTTTTTTTTAATGGCCACGTTACACTTTTAGCGAACGTTGAATAAAAGATGGTTGTTTATTCCCGTTAAGTTCCCTTGTTGATTTGGGCTCATTATTCCAGTCTACTGAGTTTATTTTTTGACTAGCAGTCATTGTACAGAAAAGTTACTCAGTTTTTCCAATTGTCTTCTTTTGTATTTTTAGCCTCAAAAAGTTATTTAAGATATAAAAAAATTGAATAAAAGGAAAGGCTAATCATCTCCCTGGAAAAGGAAGCAGTATTGTGAAGCTTGTGCAGTGGACACTGTGGTTTCACCACCCATATCCCAGTTCAGGATCGAGACTCTCACTTCCAGAGGTTGAGTGTTGGCGCCTGACAGCTCATAGCTGAGTCCTTCTCTAAGAACTGGCCCTCAGCCTGTATCTATTGCCTGGTTAATGTAGCCCCTTTGTTTTAATTCTGGTCAATCTGGAAGAATCATCCTAGCCGTATAGCCTCTGATGGGATCGGCTGGAGCCTCTGTTGTAACTTCATCATAGCTGGACTCCTCCTCTGCAGCCTTCACTCTCTCACAGGTGTTATTCCCACAAGCATTCTCCATAAACTACCTGCATGCAAATCTCCATCGTAATGTCTGTATCCCCAATGAAACCTACCTAAGGTGAATTTCAAATCAAAATCTCAGTCGGTAATTTTTGACTTGACAAAACCATTTTAGACATCATTTAGAATATCAGGATCCTTTTTACATTTGAAAAAGAAGATTAATGAGGATGACTGGTTTTAAGTTATGTTAATTTAATCAGCATGGCACTGGTGCAACAATAAAGAGACAGATGAATAGAGGAGAATAGATATCTCAGACACAGATCCTACTACATACAAGAATTTATTATATCATAAAGGCCATTGACATCACAAAACTATGGTAAAGATTAATGGCATAACAAACCAAAGAGGAAGGGAAAAATTATTCAATAAATGGCGCTCAGACAACAGGATTGGCAAAATAAATTAATTCTTATTTCATGCATTAAAATAAATCCAAGATGGATTAAAAATTTTCAATTTTACTAATAATCCAGGTAGCAAATTTAAACATCAGTGAGATACAATCTTTTGCTTGTCATATTGGTGGGAAGAGTTTATTGATGAGGGCGTGGGGATAAAAGAGTAGCTTCATATACTGTTGGTGGAAACCTAAATTGTTACAGCTTTTGAAAGATAATCTGATATTTACTATGAAAATTTTAAAATGTGTATCTTTGATTTAATTCATTAAACTTTTAAATTAAAGAATAAAAAAGTAGTATAAAACATTAAGAATAACATGCATATATGATAAACTTCAGAAATCTTCATTTTTATAAATTTATATGCTTGTGCACATGTAAAAATAAATATATACAATCATGTAACCACCACCCAAATCAAGATATGAAATGCTTTCAGCACTTTAGAAGTTTACCTGGTGTTCTATCCTGGTTAATATTTCCTTTCCACTAAGTGACTAGAACCTCTCATGGAGCTTATGGTCTACTGGTAGAGACAAATATTAAGTAAATAAGTAGACAAATGATTATTAATACTTGGTATTCATATTAGGAAAAATGAAAAGTGCAAGAAGAGAAATACTATTTAGATTGGGGAAACTGTGGGAAGACAAATCAGAAGGAGTAATACTTAACATGAAGAATGAGTAGGAGTTAGTCAGGTATAGACAATAGGGAGGGAAGAGCACCCCAAGGAGAGGGAACAGTAGTGGCTTGAGTTGAGAAAGAGCTCCAAGGACCTGAAAAATAAAAATAGTGCTGTAAGCCGAAAAGAATCAAAGCAGGAGACTGGAGCAATAGACATGAGCCAATCCCTGCAGGGCATTTTATGCTGATTAAAGATGTATATTTTAACCTAATTGTAATGGAAAACCACTCAATGGCTTTAAAGGAAAGCATTTTTTTTTTTTTTTTTTTTTTTTTTTTTTTTTTTTTTGCAGTATGCGGGCCTCTCACTGTTGTGGCTCTCCTGTTGCAGAGCACAGGCTCCGGACACGCAGGCTCAGTGGCCATGGCTCACAGGCCCAGCCGCTCTGCGGCATGTGGGATCCTCCCAGACCGGGGAACGAACCCGTGTCCCCTGCATCGGCAGGCGGACTCTCAACCACTGCGCCACCAGGGAAGCCCGGAAATCATATTTTTTAAATGATCATTGTGGGCAACTATGAAGTTAATGGATCGTTGGGAAGATGGAGTGGAAGTTGGGAGACCAATTATTAGGCTGTTGCAAGAGAGAATGATGACTTGGACCAGAAAAGAAAACAAAAAGAAATGGAGAATTCAAAATGTATTTTGAAAGTTACATCTACTGAGCTCATTGGCTGATAGGATGAGAAGGATGAGGGCAAAGGAGATTGTAAATTCATGTAAAAGAAAAGCTGTGAAGGATAAACATCAAACTGCTGGCCGTTATCTCTGCTTTGGGTTTGGATGAGGGGAGACGTTGGACGAAGACACATTTTCACTTTTTATTTGGTGTACTCCAAACTAAAATGGTAGTGGTGGTGCTGGTGATGGTAGTAGTATTAGCTTAGAGTTATTTAAGTGACCTTGCATTATTACCTGTGATTAATTGCATCGTTTAATGGAAATAAAACAAACAATAAAGGAAATGGCCATTCATTTGATTTCATAAAATACTTTTTATTCTATAAATGAAAGAAAACATAATCCAAATTAAAAGGCAAAAAAAAATCTGGAAGCAATGTTATACAAGTATGACAGTGGGTTGAGATAATTTCTATATAAAATGTCAAACAAACTATTAAGGTTTGTATAAGATTTTCCATATTAATCAGCAATTCGCAAGAGAAAAAATAGAAATATTTTTTCTAGCTTTATTGAGATATAATTGACATATAGCATATTGATTTGATACATTTATATATTGGAAAATGATTATCACCATAGCGTCAGCTAATACGTGCATCATGTCACATAATTACCATTTCTTTTTTGTGATGGGAACATTTAAGATTTACTCTCTTAGCAAGTATCTAATACAGTATTATTAACTGTAGTCACTATGCTATACATTTGATCCTCAGAGCTCATTTATCTTATAATTGGAAGTTTGTACCCTTTGACCAGCATCTTACCTTTTCCTCCACCCTCTAGCCTCTGGTAGCTACCACTGTAGTCTCTGTTTCTATGGGTTTGGGCTTTCTTAAAATCTACATATAAGTGATACCATACAGTCTTTTTCTTTCTCTGAATTTTTTCACTTAACATGATGCCCTCATGGTTCATTCATGTTGTGGCAGATGGCAGGATGTCCTTCTTTCTCATGGCTGGATAATACTCCAGTGTATGTATATATACAACTTCTTTATCCATTTGTCTGTTGACAGGCACTTAGGTTGTTTCTATATCTTGGCGACTGTGAGTAATGCTGCAATGAACACAGCAGTATAAATATATCTTTGATACCCTGTTTTCATTTCCTTTGGATATATACTCAGAAGGTGGATTCCTGGATCATATGGTAGTTCTTTTTAAAATTTTTGAGGAACCACCAATGTACTTTCCCACCAACGGGGCAAAAGGGTTTTCTTTTTCCCAATCCTAGACAGTGGCTGTTATCATGACTCTAACAGCTGTGAAGTGATATCTCATTGTGGTTTTAATTTGAATGTCCCAGATGATTAGTGAGGTTGCGTATCTTTTCATGTGCCTTTTCATGCACCATTTCATGGACCATGGACCCTGATGGTTGGTGATATGGAGCACATTTTCCTGTACCTGCCATTTGTATGTCTTCTATTCAGTTCCTCCTCTGCCCATCTTAAATCATATTGTTGTCAGGGGGGCGGGGTGTTTATTTGTTGTTTTGCTATTGATTTGTATTGGTTCTTTATATATTTTGGATATTAACCAAACCAGGGGTGAGGAGTCAGAGGGGAGGTGGAGGAATCAGTGAGATGGGTCATCTCAAGCATCCATGCTGTAAGTGAAACTGTTGTGAGTCTGGCAGTTAGGCAATAGTGTATGTAGTCATTACATTTTTCATATTCTTTGACTTAAACTTTTACCTCAGGGACTGCGCTCTAATGAAATGAGCACAAATATGTAGAGATCTTTATGCATTCCACGTAGCCATTATTTATAATGCAACATTAGTAACACAACAGTGGTAAATGGTATCTCCATGATTATCATATAGTCATTTAAATTTACATGGAGAAATGCTTAAGCTATAATTTTAAGTGAAAGCATGTTTTATGTCTTCTTGATGCCTTACTCTTTGATGACCCCTGCCTGTGCAGACCAAACATAGCCTTAGTCCTGTCA
Organism: Mesoplodon densirostris; assembly: GCF_025265405.1. Lineage (NCBI taxonomy): Eukaryota > Metazoa > Chordata > Mammalia > Artiodactyla > Ziphiidae > Mesoplodon > Mesoplodon densirostris. The sequence continues at coordinate 121,926,535 of NC_082661.1, forward strand.
GTATCAGCAACCAGATTTTACCTCGGTGTAGCATCTCCATACGGATAATCCTTGTATAATCTTTGGCAGGCTCATTTATAGCACTGTCTACCTTATCTTGTTTCTCAGATCTCTAGCTACTCCATTTAAGATGGATGGAAATCACTATCTTTGGGAAACCTGCAATAAAATTAGGTACGTTTGATTGCTGTAATTGAATTGACTTCATATATGTAATAAGGAACACATTCCAGAGGAAATAAATTACAAAGTTGGAACTGTAAGATAATCTTAAAATCTATTAAAAATAAAAAGAGGGATGCTATAATGGTCAACATAGATAGAAGAGAAAAACAGTCTGCAAGAAGCTTAGCAAAAAATAGAGCTGAGAATTTGTACTTGTCAGTGTATCCAGTACCCTGCACCGTGTCTAACAGGCACTCACAATCTGTCTGTCAATGACAATATTTTAAGTTAGTTTTGTCTTTTTACTAAAAGGCAAAGTATTTGAAGGCCCTTACCTGCTAAACTACTTGTGTAGAAACTTACCTCGTATGGAACAGTTTACATTCAAAATGTATATATTCTATTCCTAAAACAGCTAGCCTTGAGAGCAGCAGACTGAAAAACAGACTCAAAAGGGGAATGGAATTGGGAGAGAATAATACAAGACAGTCATTCTTCTGTTTCTTCAAATACTTTACTTTTTACGTTAAAACTCTATATTATTTTTTGACATTTTTTGTAATTGATATGTATTAATTTTATTAAAAATAAATACATAAAAGCATATTACCACACTCTCCATGATCTTTCATTGTTTTTAATTATATAGGTGTGAGAGGAATGTACATATGTAGTTTATCTATCTATCTATCTATCTATATATTAATCATATGCAAACCCAGGATGAGAAATAGCTGCTTGAAGCAAATCCAAGAAAGAATAACGCTGTTAGCAGTGGTGGTAGCCATTGTCATAGCAGTAATAGTAGTAAAAGTAGTATTAGTAGCTATAGTAGTAGTAGCTGAGCCTTACATGTGTGCATTCAGCCCTTGTGAGTCTTAAATGAACTTCATTATCACCTTTGTACCAGTAAAGAGCACTGTGAAGTCATTCCCATTTAACTAAAGGGAAAAATGAGGCTCAACGTTTTTGCCTAACAAATGGTATACACGTATCAAATGTGATAGAACTAATACAAAATTCTGTCATTTGATTCCTAGACCTGTGTTAGTTTCACTGTTTTTTGAGGCATTTTATATTCAATCATCCCAACTCAATATAGACAACAAATTGGCACAAATGTTTAGGCTAGCAATATATTATAATTTGAAAGGTGTTGTATTTCTCAATATGAAAAAGTGTAATCTTTTCATTATTTGATTTACCCTAATCAGTGAGCCTAATAGTAGTAGTGATGATTATGGGATCTTATGATTTTATTTATCTCATTGTGAACGACCTTTTTCACGGAGAAGGTAAAATTGGGCAGGTATAAAAATAAAGTCCAGTGTGTCCTTGGGACATATTATAATTTTGAAGTAGTTCTGAGTAGGAAATGAAATGATTTACTGTAGTGGCTAAAAATGAAAATTGCTTGCAAGGTCATCTGGATTACAAAAATTATTCTAATGAATCCTAAGCTTAATATAAACTTTATGTGAGTTATCACCTTATAGCCACTTGTGCTAACAGAGGACATCCCTAAATGCTATTATTTGTTGACAACTAATAAGCCTTATAAAAGTTTTGTTCCTAAGCAACTCACCTCCTGCTAAAGAAACTGTAAATCTTCACTTTAAACTACAATTTCTGCTGAGACGCACACTTCAGGAGTTGAGTTGGTGACCATTTTAGAACTGTGAATTTTAACATCCATGAAGTCTGATGGTTTGTTACATTCCTGTTGCTGTGAATCACTTCTGTACTGTCATTTCCACTTACTTCTCCCGTCATTCCTAAAGATTTGCCATAGTCTGATACTCACTGGGATACTTAACACTCTGTTGTTCCTCTCGTGGCTGCACCCTGTTTTCTGTGACATGGGAACTTGTCCACGACTTCAGCACCACCACTACCATCACCACCACCATCAGCCAAGAGACACTTATCCAGCACCTTCTTTGGAGCACAGTCTGGGTAAGACCTGCTTCTTTCCTTGCATTGGGACCAGGCCTCTTCTTTGAATGCTCAAATATTTTATTCTTCTTTAAAGGATTTCAGTAGCAGTTATACATTTCCTTTTTGTGTCAGTGGACTCTTATCTTCCATTTAGATTTTTTGTTTTGTTTTGTTTTTTGTTTTATGTTTTTCTTTTTGCGGTACGCGGGCTTCTCACTGTTGTGGCCTCTCCCATTGTGGAGCACAGGCTCCGGATGCGCAGGCTCAGCAGCCATGGCTCACGGGCCCAGCCACCCCGTGGCATGTGGGATCCTCCCGGACCGGGGCACGAACCCGTGTCCCCTTCATCAGCAGGCGGACTCTCAACCACTGTGCCACCAGGGAAGCCCCCATTTAGATTTTTAACTCATGAAGATATAGGAAAAGATGAGACTAAAACTACTGATGATTTTGAGATGCTGACATTGTGTAGTGAGCATTTTACTGGGATTAAACATTTATGCTTGTGTTTAGTTTGAGCAGAAAGATGAGAAAGTGAAGTGTCAAGAGAGAATACCATGAACAAGAATTCTTAGAGTCCAGAAATAACTTCCAGCATAAGACCTTTTGGAAAGGAAAACTTGAGATGAAATAATCTCCTCTTTAACTTATTCAGATATAGAACTCTGTTTGGGATAGTATATTTTTCTTAATCTAGCATCTTGGGGGGGATTTATTATATACTAAGAACACTTCCAATTTTTTTTTTTTTTTTTTTTTGCGGTACGCGGGCCTCTCACTGTTGTGGCCTCTCCCTTTGGGGAGCACAGGCTCCGGACGTGCAGGCTCAGCGGCCATGGCTCACGGGCCCAGCCGCTCCGTGGCACACGGGATCCTCCCGGACCGGGGCACAAACCCGTGTCCCCTGCATCGGCAGGCGGACTCTCAACCACTGCACCACCAGGGAAGCCCCCAATTATTTTACATGCAATGTCTCATATAAATGTCACAGTAACTTGAGAGAGATATTATTTTGCATATTTTATAGGTTAGGCACAAAGGCTTAAGGAATTTAAATAACTTATCCAAGTCAAATAGCCATTAAGAATCAAGAGCCAAGACTTATACACAGATCTTTCTCTAAAGAGAATCCAGATATTTAGTCAAGTTTTGGAAAAGGTACCAGAAACTTCTACTAAATTCAATAAAATTTTTTTAGTGGGAATATTGACTAAATGTATTTTGAGTTATTTCACTCAGTAAACATATCTTAAGGACCTGTTGTATACTGGGCACTATGTAGATGTTGGCATTAAAGTTCCAGCACTCTGGGTACAGAGAAAAGAGTAAACAGAAAGAAAATTACATAGGATGAACGATAAGGCAGTAAAAGTCACAAATTATGTCATGAGAATAAGAAGAAAACTGTCTACGCATAAAAACTTTGGAAATCATACGGGGCTTGGAGCAGATTACAGGTTTAACATATTGGTCAGAGATGCAATGCCATTTGACAGTCACACAAAGACATAACATGCAGTAACTGCAAATAATCTTCTATCTGTACTTAGTTTTGGCTGAGATTTTATGAGGACAAGTCATTCCACTGTGACCACATTATAAGCAAGATATGGGAGACTTGGAGAGGGTCCAGAGGTCTATAATGAAAATAATTAAAATTTAAGAAGAAAAGAAATCCTTGAGGAAATGTTGAAGGATGTGGGGTTATTTTGTCTGAAGAGAGCAAAGATGTGAGCAAGGAGAGCCTTAATAACTATTTCAAAATACAAAAAGACTTTTTCAGAGGACGGGAAACAGTTGTTCCCCTTTTACACTAAAGAAAGAGCAAAAGAAATGTGTGATCCTTAGAGGATAATACCATAAACGTGATAAAGAGGTCATTCTTTATCCTAGTTAAGAAGAGTCATCTTAATTCTCCCTCTTGGGACTTGTAAGTAGGAAGAAACAAAAACTTTAATATGATCAGAGGACAAAAGTTTCTCTTCTCACACTGTCCCTGAAACACACACTGCCAGAGAGTATCCATCCTCCAACCAAAGACATAAACAATTGTGCACTGTGAATGTTGCACATTTATGGGGTTTCTGGGAGGAATGTACAGCATAGGCCAAAGGTCTGAAACTCTTTTGGTTGTCCACGTGTTTTATAAGATGGAATTATTTACTAAAATTAAAAATATTTTATTGTAGATAATAATAGAAGTTTAATAGATAATAGAAATACTAGAAATTTAGAAGTAATAGAAATTTAATAAAGTGTTAATGATAGTTTTATAGAAATCATAGAAATTTAATAAAATATTTTTAATATTTTCAATGTTGTACATTAAAGAAGAATGTACAGCATAGGCCTGAAACTCTTTTGGTTGGCCATATATTTTATAAAATGGAATTATTTACTAAAATTAAAAATATTTTAGGGCTTCCCTGGTGGTGCAGTGGTTGAGAGTCCGCCTGCTGATGCAGGGGACACGGGTTCATGCCCTGGTCTGGGAAGATCCCACATGCCGCGGAGCAGCTGGGCCCGTGAGCCATGGTCGCTGAGCCTGCGCATCTGGAGCCTGTGCTCTGCAACAGGAGAGGCCACAACAGTGAGAGGCCCGCGTACCACAAAAAAAAAAAAAAAAAATCAGGATGCCTGGCAAATCTGGACCCATTCTTACGGGGCTGGAGGTGTGTGGTGCAGCCCACATTAAATAGCACATGTGCCCGAGTCCCCAACATTTCCTACCTGGCTTGGTTCATTCATTCTTGTTGCCTGCCTTGTCTCTTTAGATATTTGACTCCATAACTATGGGTTTAAATTAAAAGCAATGAAAGGGGGACCTTCAATGGCTTTGCCAAACTTATAGAGCTTACAGAGTTCCCCCCCACCCGCTCCCTGCACTCTCTTACTGTCATTTTATTTTAGAGCTATGTAACCAAGTTCGGACTTGTATAGAGTTCCTGGACAATAGTGCATGAAGAAGAGATACAAAAAGGAGATAATCCTCCAGGGCCTTCCAAAAGTATTCTATGGAGCCAGGCTTCTCTAAGATTGGGACAGTATGGTAGGAACCACTTCAAGTAACAAAGAATTGTAATTACTGGGTCTTCTTGGAGCATCATTTATTTTCAATGAGGAGTCATTTAAAACATGATTTTTGTATTAAAATATAGTATTATAGTTTGCAGAATTCAAGAACATTTACAAAAGAAAGCATGAAATTTCAAAGGCATTTGTCACTAGTACCAGAGAACCAGGGTTCTCATACTTCTGCCATTCTTGGGTATTTTACTGGCAGAGTTTGAGCAGCATAACTAGATTTCTGGCAACTCCAAGTCATTGCAACTTCTATCCCCTGTGCCTTCAGTTGCTCCTCAATCTCTTCTCAGAAGTTTTATAAGCATAAGCGTATTTGTCCAAAGCACAAGTAAATTTAATTAAGATTATGTCCACCAAAATCAAGCAACTCTTCATTTGAAATATTATTTTTAAAATTATCCCCAATTAAAGCACTATTTCAGCATACTATCCTGGTTAATGACACACGTCTGAAGTCAGATTGTCTGGACTCTCTACCATGCGACAGCTGTGTGACCTTGAATGAGTAACTTAACCTCTATGTTCTTCAATTTCATTGTCCCTTCATAAGATTGTCACAAGATTTAAATGGGTCAACATTTGTAAAGCATCTAGAAAATTACTTGGAATATAATAAGTGGTACAAACCTTGTTGTACAGAGCCCTGAAGTTTTATTTTTCTAAAGCTTTATTTTGAGGTAGGAGTATGGCTATCCATATAAGGAGTTTCATAACCTCATCTTGAGGTGATAACCTTGGGTGGAATACACCTATCGGTCAACTTTCTAATGATCCAACCTTTAGTAGCATTAGAAGGGAAGGCAAAGTGCCAAAAAAAAGAGAACTTCTAACCCTAAAGAGCTGTTTAAGGGTGTTTTGACATTGCAAAAAGCAATAGAAAGACTAGGACAAATGGAAGCCCTGCCAAATAGCATTTATTTCAAAAATGTGAGAGACTTGATCTCTAAATTTTATTTTGAAGAATCACATTTTAAACAAAGGGGCAAACATTAATACTGCATTCTATTCAGTGGCATTTAAATAAGACCAACTACATTTACTTAAGGGTGTTTTGGGGAGGTTGTTTTATTTTTTGTCTGATAGATTCTAAAAGCATAGATTCTATTCCAGATACCATATCTAAGAAATTACCTAAGCTTCTGCCCAACTAGATGACAGAAGCTTATTCTAAGAGTGAGGATCCATGCTTTTGCTCTATTATAATATACCCATAATTAAATGGCAGTAAAAAACTAGCAATCTTAAGTTTTTCTGATAAGCCTGGCTTAGTAATTCTCAAGGTTTTAGTCTCAGGACCACTTTACACTCTCAAAAACTATTAAGAACCCCAAGACCTTTTTTTACGTGGATTATATCAATAAATATTTACAGAATTAGAACATTTGAAATGGAAAAATTTTTTTATTTCTATTTTTATGCCATTAAAAATAACATTAAATCAAACGCATGCTAAAATAAATGACATACTTTTAGGAATAAATAACTATGTTTTCCAAGGCCATAAATAAATAAAATCATTAGTGACAAGAGTGACTTTGTTTCACATTTTTACAAATCCCTCTAATGTCTGATTTCAGAGAATATAGCTGAGTTTTTATGTCACCTACTACATTCAGTCTGCTGCAATATATGTTTGGTTGAAGTACAAGAAAACAATCTGGCCCTCACAGATATACTATATAGTTTGAAATGGGAAGAATATTTTAATAGCTTTTTTTGACATTTCTGGATATTCTTCTTTGATACTACACTCAAACCTAACAAGTCGTAATTTGTTACAAGTTTATTGCAATATGGAATCTGAAACCATATCAATGATATTTTTGTACATGTTATAGTTAAATCTATAGGTCTGTCTTGCAGTTTCATTGGGTGTTTTACCCATGCATAGTTTTGTAACACTATGCATTGGCCATCTGGAAAATTTGAGTCACTGAATTATATAAACCACCCAGATGATGACCAGCAATGTGGGAAAAATCACATTTATTAATATAGCTTCATTCTCATCAGAAAAGCCTTTAAAAATTGAGATGCTGTGAAGCTCATGGTGACATAAACATTTTCAGAAGTTCTAATTTTGCTTGAGAGCTCAAACTTTATCATTAAAAATGAATGCTATCATTTGTTTTCTTGAAGTAGGTTTACTTGTTTATTTTAAAGAAAATGTTCAAATACCCAAGTTAGAATAACTATAGTTTATCTGCTAGTCACTTTTTCAAATAATAAATGTTTTCCATTAAAAAAAAGTGGCTACTTCAGCTTATAACTCAAACAATCACACAAGTACTTTTCCTCCCGACACCATTATGCTTTGGGATGCAGCAGAATTGTTTTATGTGTAATTCCCATTTTACCACACAAAGTATTAAAAAGACTGAATAAAATCCAGGCTTGGGCTTTCATAAAAATTAATAATTTTTACTGCTTCATTGAGGTCATTCTGAAGTGAAAGTGCCATTTCCTTTTCTTTTCATGAGAACATGGCCATGATAAATACTATGACTACTATACAATTTGATGCCCCTGTCTTGATTCATGCCCAGGTGCCATCTGTTTGATTCATCATTGCTTTTACACCATTACTACATGTGCTAACAGGAAACAGTCAAATAACATCTTAGGATTATCATTAAAAAACAGTTTTGACCTCATGGACCTCTTGAAAAGGTCCCATGTCAAACTGCAGACCATGGTTTGAAAACTGCTGATGTAGCTTAAGGAAACTCTCTCTTCTTTAAAATCCTAAGCTACCTATGGCCTTTACAGTTTGTGTGACATTCCCTTTTTCCACATGTCTTATGTCATCATCTTGAATTACCATTTGTACTTTTTATTATTATGGTTATCTTCCCACATGCTGACCTTGGCTCCCTCAATAGACAATATAGCGCTTTGCTGCTCAAAATGTGGTCCATGCAGCAGCAGCAGCAGCAGTATTACCTGGGAGCTCATTAAAAATACAGAATTTCAGGGCTTCCCTGGTGGCGCAGTGGTTGGGAGTCCGCCTGCCGATGCAGGGGACACGGGTTCGTGCCCCGGTCTGGGAAGATCCCACATGCCGCGGAGCGGCTGGGCCCGTGAGCCATGGCCGCTGAGCCTGTGCGTCCGGAGCCTGTGCTCCACAACGGGAGGGTCCGCAGCGGTGAGAGGCCCGTGTACCGCAAAAAAAAAAAAAAAAAAAAAAAAAAAAAAAATATATATATATATATATATATATATACAGAATTTCAGATCTTACCCCAACATTACTGAATCATAATCTGCATTTTAACAAGATCCTCAGGTGGTTTTTTTTTTTTTTTTTTTTGCGGTACGTGGGCCTCTCACCGCTGCGGACCCTCCCGTTGTGGAGCACAGGCTCCGGACGCACAGGCTCAGCGGCCATGGCTCACGGGCCCAGCCGCTCCGCGGCATGTGGGATCTTCCCGGACCGGGGCACGAACCTGTGTCCCCTGAATCGGCAGGCGGACTCTCAACCACTGCGCCACCGGGGAAGCCCTGATTTTTTTTTTTTTTTTTTTTTTTTTGCGGTACGCGAGCCTCTCACTGTTGTGGCCTCTCCCGTTGCGGAGCACAGGCTCCAGACACGCAGGCTCAGCGGCCATGGCTCACGGGCCCAGCCGCTCCACGGCATGTGGGGTCCTCCCTGACTGGGGCACGAACCCGTGTCCCCTGCATCGGCAGGCAGACTCTCAACCACTGCGCCACCAGGGAAGCCCCTCAGGTGATTTGTATGCACTGGTGTAATGGAGATCTGATATATTCACCTACCATTCTCTATTTCAGAAAATCTATCATTTCCCTATTTCAAAAAATACCCCAACTCCAACACATGAGGATGGCTCCACTTTTTCTACTACAGAGATGGATGTATAACTCAGGTAAGCTATTGACTTACCCTATCCCTGTGAACAGAGTGGTCCATGGCTGGGCATGGGTAAACCAAACCCTTTTTCTGAATCATAAGGATGCTGGGAGACACGACATGCTCTTTTCTCTGGGATTATTACTTGTAAAGTCCATGTAAACCTAGAGTTGGTGCTGGTCATCTTTGGTACAACATGAAAGAAAGCTCTCTGAAATGAGTCCAATAAGAGAAGGTCAGAAGTCAGAGGTGGAGATAGACCCTTAATGACATAATTTGAGCTCCTGCATCCAGCTTGGCTTGAAACCATTTATCCTGTGATTATCAATAGATTCTCCTTCTTTGGCCAAAGTTACTTTGAATTGGCTTTTTGCTCCTTGCAACCAAAAGAGTTCTGACATAAGATGAAAAAAATATAAGGACAAATGTTTAATTTGTATTTTTAAACCTCAAAATATTAACAAGTGTCTTGAATATAATGGTCACTTGTTCAGCATCTCAGCTTCCATTTAATTGAATCTCCTCATTTTATACCTTTCTAAAATGTTCATTAGATTAGGTCAAACCTGGCTCAGATGCTTCAACTGTTCCTTTCCTTGGTGGGAAGGGGAGTATTTTTTTAGTTTTTCACAATATAGTACTACCCACCCTTACAGCTTCTCTGTTAACTCTTCTTCACCTGTGCCCTTTATCCCATTTGCCAGTTCTTAAAGGAGCCCTAGACTTTCTTGCCTCAAAGACTTTGCACCTGCTTTTCCCACTAAACCCTGGATATCTAATTGATGATCTCCTACTTGTTCTTGAAAAGACTTTTCAAGGATCACCTCTTTCAGAAGTCTTTCCTAATGCCCACTCATTTCCTTCCCTGAGATTGTGCTCTTTCTGTGTTCTTCATTAAGCCTTTACAAACAGTATTAAAATGGTTTGTATATTTGTCAGTTTAGCCTGGAAGATTGTGAACCTCTTGAATGCAGAAATTTCAGTTTTCACCCCTTTATTCCCAGGCTTAGTACAAACCCTGACTCTTAAAAAGCACCCTTTAAATATTTATTGAAAGCAAAGAATAACTGAAAAAAGACTTTAGTCATTACCCTTGGATTATGCCATCTACTTGCTCTTGACCTGGGTTAAATCACTTATACTACTTAGATCCTGCATTTCTTCATCTGTAACACTGGGATAATAGTGTTCTCCTTGTCTAGTACAATAATTCCATGAAATGATAGGCAGAAAGGTGTCCTATCCCCAAAGATGTCCATGCCTTGATCCCTGGAATCTGTGAATATGTTATGTTACATGGCAAAAAAGACTTTGAGATATAATGAAGGTTACATACCTTGATATGGTGAGATTCTGGATTATCCAGCTGTGCCCAATCTAATCACATGAGCCCTTAAAAGAGGAGAATTTTCTCAGGTGGGAAGCAGACAAGCGATGAGGCAGAAGGGGAGATTAGAAAGCTTCATAGCTTAAATAGGCGTTGATCTACCACTTCTGTCTTCGCAGATGGAGAAAGCAAGCCGTCAGTGTAGGAGTGTGGGTGGCCAGTGAAACTAGAGAATAATCCCTGGCCAACAGCTTCAGAGAAACGGGTACCACAGTCCTACAACCACATGGAACTGAATTCTGCCAGCAACAGTGAATGAGCTTGGAAGTGAATACATCCCCAGAGCCTCAAGAAAAGACTACAGCCCTTACAGGTACCTTGATTTCAGCCTTGTGAAACTTGATGCAGAGAACCAGCTAATCCAACCTGTGCCTATACTTTTGACCTACAGAACTATGAAATAATAAGGTGCTGTTTTAAGCCAGTAAATTTATGGTCATTTGTTATGGCAGCAATAGAAAAACAGTACATATGAATTTTATAAACTAAAATGTCAGACAAATATGTGCTGTTATAATTTGATACTGCAATCTCTTGGAGATTTTGGGTTAAAGAATGTGCTGACCCAATGTTGTATCTTACAAGGAGGATAAGGGTGAGAGAACAAAGGAAGTGATGTTAAAGTCATGAATTTAGTTTGCTCTTCAAATGTTTAACTTTGAGGGTGCCTTTTTCCAAATCCCTGGAGATTTGGCCTTGCTGCATGCAGAGAGGTTTTATTAAAGCTTTTAAAAGCTTTTAATAGCTTTCTTTTAAAAAAAATCATTCTTAACTCTCTCTTCTGTGCTATTCCCCTAAATGTAAGAAAGCACAAAGATACTAAAGAAACACAGGAGATCAAATTAAATCAGGGGCCCTCCTAGCTCCTGCATTATTCAAAGCACTTAGTGGACTATAAATGATTTAAGAGTGATACAACCAGACATTCCAGAGTAAATAATTTTCATTTTCCTGATTGGTAGGCAGGAGAAAGAAGATTCCATATTCCCATTAGCAAAGATTTTTGAGTCATCTTTTGCCAAAAATAAGAGAGCATCTTTCTTCCTGTCTAGTCTACTTTTTTTAATATGTGAAGGCAAATCAAGAGAAAAGGAAAGGAGATTACAACTTTATTACTGCTTTTATTGGATAGTTATGATATGCCGGCAGGCTGCCGGGCACTGCACAGAAAGTAGAAATGAACCCCTGAGTACTTGATTTGTGATGTAAATGAAGTCAATCAGAATGTAATATTACTACAAGGTTCACACCAAAGCTGTGGTGTTTTTTATAACTGCGCTTGGCACTTAGAGCAGTTGAGACTAAAAACGTGCTTTATAAACATTAATTAATTATGCTGGGCTTAAATTTAATTCCTCCAGTGGATAGAACGTGTGTACAGAAGATGAAAGAGTCAGCTGTAACCTGGTGCTCATTTTAATTCTGGATTGTAGGATCAGCTAATAATAATCACTGTAATAGCTGACACCTGTAATCTTCAATGCATCCTTTAAGCATTTATTAATCAACCATCACACTGCCCTGTGGGAAAGGTAAATTTTATTCTCCTTATTAATAGCTTAAGAAATTGTAGCTTCAAATGGCATGGTTTTGCCTAGGACTCCCCCAAAATACTTCAACTGGAGAGTTGAGAGTTAAGAGTCCCTGTACTGGCTAGGAGCAGACCATAAAGTTTACCAATACCACATTATGAGAGGAGCTTCAAAGTGGTGAAACTTACAGAGGACTTCTGTTACTAGAGAAGCTGTCCCAGGGTACATCTAGAAAAGAGGGAAAAGGGCAATGAATCAGAAAGTTGGCCTGCTCCCAGAGAAAGTCTCCTGCTCAAGGAGTTTCCTTAGACTGCAACACACGTTTTCCCAATTTCTCCAGCACAGTCAGTCCTGGAATGTTCACTAAATGGGTTTAAAATGGGGGAAACAACTTCCAGCCCAAAGGCTTCATACAGCCCACAGATGTATCCATCTGGCCTATATATAGTGTTTTATTTTTAATGGCACATATTTAGGGTGCAGACGTCCTTGCACTCTCTCCACTGGGTAGGAGACAAATGCATTCGACACCCCTGGTTATTGACACGTGTAGAGCACACCGTCCAGAGATGCCTTCTTACACCCAGAACTACCACCAGCTCGGGGCAGACAATGGTTCCTTTCTTGGAACCATCCTGGGAAAGGATAGCAAAATGAGGGCGCTAGAGCATCTCCAGTTTGTTGCCACCATTGCAATCTTTATTCTTTGTCCCACCTCTCATTCTGCTTCCTTTTCTGCCTTAGGCTTTCTTTCCCCCGATGTGTCTGGCCTTCTTACTCCCAGTTCTGAGCTTTCACACTGACTTTTCCTTCTGCTAGGAATGGTCTTATCTCTTTATCTATTCAAGTGTCATTCCCACATACTCCCCCCATTCCTTCCCCTGCCTTATATTTCTTCATAGCAATTATCATTCCTGAAATTACATTATGTACTGGTTTAGTTTTTAAGTTTTTGAATCTCTCACTGTTTTCTTTACTGCTGAAACACTTAGATCAGAGCCTGACACATAACAGGCATGCAACAATATTCGGTGAACCAATGAATTAAGAAGTAGTGAACATATTTCCATGTCTCTCTCTCTCTATTTATGTCTTCATTGTTATTTTAATAGTGGCATAATAGTCCCCTAATATCTAAATGTATTAAACAGCCTTTGGTTTTTGGAAATTGAGGTGGTTTTCCACTTTTTTTTTTTTTCGTTTAAACTAGTATAACATGAAGATCATGTTGGGGAAGGGTGAGTGTAACGAGGAGGAAGGGATCTGGGTGAAAAATCAAAGCCAACCTGTGTCTTGGCGGTCAGGGACTGCTCTGCTCACTGTGACCCAGCTGACTTCTAGGAACCCCATCTCTTTTAACCCTGAGTTCCTGCAGGAGCCCTCCCAGGTCAGATGCCTTCCTTCTGCTACTTGGTTCCCGTATCTGGCTGTGTGGGTCCCAGTTCCTGCTTAAAGATGATGAGGAACTATAGGCATGAGGCGTGTTCTCTGTAAATGTCAAGTCCTTTCCTACCCACATTGATCAAAGGGGAAGGCACTGAGTTCATGATTCCTTTTCCCTCTGGTCTCATCCTGTGTTTTATCCCTTTCGGGAGCTAATCATGGATAGAATAATCTAATTACACTAATTTAGGATAATGCATTAATGCAAGAGGTTTTGAACAGCCAAATAATTTTCTGCTAAATTTCTGCTAGATTATCATGCACTGTGATTTTCAAAAACAGTTGTGGGAGGGGTAGGAGTAGTTAAGGGGCCGAGTGAGGGTGTTTGTGGTTAGTATCAAACGAGTCACATTATCTGGAAAATGGAGTGCTGAGTTCACAGAACAATCCAATGCGCTGTTTCCCCAGTTCCTCACTTACAGTATGTAGACTCTGCCATAAGAGTATTTTAGGCCTGTCCTCAATTCTGCCCTCAGTTTTCTTGACTGCAATTCAGCCTGGGAGTAACTGATGGGAGGTTAGTGCTCAGACTGTGTCTATATGTCACTGAGAATGGATTTTAATCTTACATTGCTAAGAGACCCTGCCATTCCACAATGCATACTGAAGTACAGCTTCTGCTCCTCTTATAATTATAAAATACAAGATTGCTGGGTCTGTTTCCTAGAGGCAAACAGTATTAATCTACACACCTGAAATGCTGTTTCAATATTCATCTTCGTAAAAGCATCTGTAGGTTTTGTCATAAACACATAGTGTTTAAGGAAACTAAACTAATTATATGCACTGTAGTATTATAGTACAAAATAACAAACCTTACCTTGAATGCATATTTTATCTGTCTTGCTGAGAGGAAAGACAGATGAAAGAAAAAGGTGAACTTAAAAATTCATTTAATAGTGTAGATGGTGAGGGGCAAACGTGTGGATGAAAAATGAATTCTATAATCAGATAGTTTTGAAATAAATGAAATAGAAATATTTATGGCTAAAATACAAGCATAATCTCAGGAACTGCTGAAACAAATACCATTACTAATAAGATATTTCTGGAGGCTCACAAAAATATAATCAATGTTTCAGTTCATAAAATTTCAAAAAATTGAATTTACATTTGCTAAACCAATTAACAAATTCTAATTTACACAGTGTTGGTGCTTCTAATTGGCAGCCGTGCATTTTTATGAGTCCTCTTGTTAATCTCTTATGGTAATCAAACTCACAAATTTAAAATTCATTGGTGTTCTTGATACATGTAACTAGTTAAAATTCTTAATTAAATTAGGGTGACTAAAAGAAAAGTCATTTTAAAAGTAAAATCATAAAGCGTTATGACTCATGCTGTACAAATTAACATAAAGTAGGTTTGGGGAGAATCATTCTGAAGACTTTGCAATTAGGAGCACCTGCTATTAGTGCACTTGTTAAACTTTTATCAATTAATCATTACTCTCAAATAGCAAGAAGAATTGAATGTTGTGAATATGAAGAGAGTGATTAATTGCAAGTGGCAAATTGCGGACTGGCTTCATTATTACCTGTGCTTTAAGGATTTTTAGAAATAGATGTCTATTATCAGTTTTATGAATACTAAATTATACTAATGTGTTCAGTATTGGTTGGTTTTCTGTCTTCCTTATTCAGTAATGATTGTTTTCTCAAAGTTTTAAAAGTGACTTGGAGAACATGGATTCTGTAATAGGATATTATTATGGCCTCATCAGAAACATTTAATGATTGCATTATTTAATCTTATTGTCTAAAGACATGCCATCCATATTTTTTATTAAAAAAAAAGCATGGAAAGAGAAAATAAGGTTTTTTTGGCTCTGGTGTAGAAATCGATGCCTATTTGAAGTACAATTTAGGATTAAGCAATATAGCACTATGGCTTCAAAATGTTAATTAATTCTCAATTTGGCCCGCTGTTACTCAGACTAAGCATTTAGATTGCAAAGGGCACTTTCGTTAAGACTCATTTTATTACAAGTTAAAATTGCAGGGAAAAAAATTGATTTAGAAATGTGTTTCTAAATCAATGCAGCAATAGTAGAATACCTAAAATATTTGCTAAAATGTACTTTTCATTATTTCAACATTCACACAGGGATCTCTAATGGTCCCTGAAAATCTAGAGATTATCAAGAAATGTGACTTTAACTACCATGAAATTGCCATAGCTATTTGTCTTAGCTACTCATAGATAAAGCCATATAACTGTGAGATGGAAAGAGTCTCAAATATAGGCAAGCCTTCAGCTATATACTTCTAAAAGTAAAACTGTCACTGTTTGCAGATGACATGATACTATACACAGAGAATCCTAAAGATGCTACCAGAAAACTACTAGAGCTAATCAATGAATTTGGTAAAGTAGCAGGATACAAAATTAATGCACAGAAATCTTGCATTCCTATACACTAATGATGAAAAATCTGAAAGAGAAATTAAGGAAACACTCTCATTTACCATTGCAACATAAAGAATCAAATACCTAGGAATAAAACTACCTAAGGAGACAAAAGACCTGTATGCAGAAAACTATAAGACACTGATGAAAGAAATTAAAGATGATACAAACAGATGGAGAGATATACCATGTTCTTGGATTGGAAGAATCAACATTGTGAAAATGACTATACTACCCAAACCAATCTACAGATTCAATGCAATCCCTATCAAACTACCAATGGCATTATTCACAGAGCTAGAACAAAAAATTGCATAATTTGTATGGAAGTACAAAAGACCCTGAATAGCCAAAGCAATCTTGAGAAAGAGAAACGGAGGTGGAGGAATCAGGCTCCCAGACTTCAGACTATACTACAAAGCTACAGTAATCTGGACAGTATGGTACTGGCACAAAAACAGAAATATAGATCAATGGAACAGGATAGAAAGCCCAGAGATAAACCCACACACATATGGTCACCTTATTTTTGATAAAGGAGGCAAGAACATACAATGGAGAAAAGACAGCCTCTTCAATAAGTGGTGCTGGGAAAACTGGACAGCTACATGTAAAAGAATGAAATTAGAACACTTCCTAACACCATACACAAAAATAAACTCAAAATGGATGAAAGACCTAAATGTAAGGCCAGACACTATCAAACTCTTAGAGGAAAACATAGGCAGAACACTCTATGACATAAATCACAGCAAGATCCTTTTTGACCCACCTCCTAGAGAAATGGAAATAAAAGCAAAAATAAATGGAACCTAATGAAACGTCAAAGCTTCTGCACAGCAAAGGAAACCATAAACAAGATGAAAAGACAACCCTCAGAATGGGAGAAAATATTTGCAAATGAAGCAACTGGCAAAGGATTAATCTCCAAAATTTACAAGCAGCTCATACAGCTCAATATCAAAAAAACAAACAACCCAATCCAAAAATGGGCAGAAGACCTAAACAGACATTCCTCCAAAGAAGATATACAGATTGCCAACAAACACATGAAAGGATGCTCAACATCACTAATCATTAGAGAAATGAAAATCAAAACTACAATGAGGTATCATCTCACACCAGTCAGAATGGCCATGATCAAGAAATCTAGAAACAATAAATGCTGGAGAGGGTGTGGAGAAAAGGGAACCCTCTTGCACTGTTGGTGGGAATGTAAATTGATACAGCCACTATGGAGAACTGTATGGAGGTTCCTTAAAAACTAAAAATAGAACTACCATTGACCCAGCAATCCCACTACTGGGCATATACCCAGAGAAAACCATAATTCAAAAAGATTCATGTACCACAATGTTCATTGCAGCACTATTTACAATAGCCAGGACCTGGAAGTGACCTAAGTGTCCATCGACAGGTGAATGGATAAAGAAAATGTGGCACATATATACAATGGAATATTACTCAGACATAAAAAGAAACGAAATTATTTGTAGTGAGGTGGATGGACCTAGAGTCTGTCATGCAGAGTGAAGTAAGTCAGAAAGAGAAAAACAAATTCCATATGCTAACACATACACAGAATCTAAAAAAAAAAAAGGTTCTGAAGAACCTAGGGGCAGGACAGGAATAAAGACACAGACGTAGAGAATGGACTTGAGGACATGGGGAAGGGGAAGGGGAAGCTGGGACAAAGTGAGAGAGTGACATGGACATATATACACTACCAAATGTAAAATAGATAGCTAGTGGGAAGCAGCCGCATAGCACAGGGAGATCAGTTCGGTGCTTTGTGACCACCTAGAGGGGTGGGTTAGGGAAGGTGGGAGAGAGATGCAAGAGGGAGGAGATATGGGGATATATGTATATGTATAGTTGATTCACTTTGTTATAAAGCAGGAACTAACACACTATTGTAAAGCAATTATACTCCAATAAAGATGTTTTTAAAAAAGTACTAAAAATGAATAAACACTGTAAATTAAAAAAATTTTTAATTATAGTAGTTTATTTACAGTATTGTGTTAGTTACAGCTGAATATAATCTTCAGCTAGATCTTATATTTTAAAAAACAATAGGACATTGTTCTAAATTAATGAAAAGTGTGGAGGGTAGTTGGGGAGAGATGAACTATAAACAAGACCTTTACAAATTTCAGATTTCACCAAAAAATAATACGTATCAAAGGAGAATGCTCTTCCTACCTTCTGGGAAAAGAATATTCCACATTGTGTTGCCTTTCATAGAAGCTCTGGGAACATGTGCTGCCTCTTTACGTTTCCCTGAGCTCTTGTGCTGGCCTTTTAGGTCATGTTTCGTGATGAGTGCCTGAGCTATTAGAAGGGAGTCCCTGATTGACCTCAGAACCGCCCTGGCATGGAAAGACAGGTCTAGGTCGGTGTTTCTCCATTGACATTTTGGACCAGATCATTCTTTGTTGGGGGTCAGGGGTGTGGTGCTCTGATGTGAAGGCTGTTCAGCCTCATCTCTGGTTTCTGTAGCACATGTGAAGTCATGACATCCACAGATGTCTCCAGACACTGTCATATATTCCCTGGGCGGCAAAATTGTCCTCCATTGAGAACACTGGTCTAGGCTGATTTAAAATTCTAGATATTTTTTAATGTGGTAAATCAGGTAGATTCAGGTTCCAGAAATGGTGCCCCCCTTTGGGTATTGGCAGCTATACTGATCAGATTCAGTGTCTAGTTCTGCCCCTCACTATCCATGTGCTTTTGGTCATTATCTCTAAACCTTGGTCTGTTCACCTATAAAATGGGAGTAATAAAGAAGTTCCAATTTAATAAGATTATTGTGGAAAATAAATAAGATAATGAATATAAACACAGACCACAGTGCCTGGCACGTTATTAGTCCTAATAATTATTAGTGCTAATAACTATTAGCTCATTATTAGTAAAAGTTGGGTTTTTTTTGTATTATTAGTTTTGATTGTTAGTGGTCCAGTATCAGTCTAAAGTTATAGACTCCTAAGTATCTAGATGTCTTTTTGAGTTGCACTAGAGAAAGCATCAAACATAAATAACGGTAAGAACTTATATTGTTTAGCCCCTTAGAGGGTCTAAATCCTATCACAGAGGTTATTTTTTATTTTCCCATCAAAGACTATTTTTATTTTTTATTTATTTTTTAAATTTAGAATATTTATTTTAAATTACTTCACCTTTCTAAAAATATTTTAAAGATGTCTAACAAAAAATTACATTCTTTATTCTTTAGCTGACTTTACTTTTTTTTTTAACATCTTTATTAGAGTATAATTGCTTTACAATGGTGTGTTAGTTTCTGCTGTATAACAAAGTGAATCAGCTATACATATACATATATCTCCATATCCCCTCCCTCTGTGTCTCCCTCCCACCCTCCTTATCCCACCCCTCTAGGTGGTCACAAAGCACTGAGCTGATCTCCCTGTGCGATGTGGCTGCTTCCCACTAGCTATCTATTTTACGTTTAGTAGTGTATATATGTCCATGCCACTCTCTCACTTGGTCCCAGCTTACCCTTCCCCCTCCCCATATCCTCAAGTCCATGCTCTAGTAGGTCTGTGAAAGACTATTTTTAGGATCAATATGCCCCATAGTCCACTGAACATAGTGAAGGTAGTCAAAGGAAATAAAAGTCTTTGGGGGACTTCAAAGAGCTTAAAACCTGGTGAAGAAAAATCATCTTCTATACATAAAATCATTAAAGAAAAACAGATGCTGCTGTTTCATATGTATTTACTGGATTGCAAACTTGTTGAAAATAGTAGTGTCCTAGACACCTCTTTAATTCCCCCACTGGTACTTTAAACTAAGAAACAGCTCCATAAATATTGGTGGGATGAAGGAAAGGAAGGAATGTCAGAGTAAAAAATGTATTTTCTTCCAAATTGTCCCTGACTTATTATATGGCCTTGGTGAAGTCAGTTCTGTAAGTTGGTCCCTCAATAAATGGAGAAGATAATAATGCCTAACACTCGACATTTATATAGCCCCAAATAGTTTGCAAAGTATTTTCATTTACATTATTATATCTCATGATAATATATCATCAACCCCATTGTTCTTGGAGAGCTCAGCAATTTAGTTACTGCAGCTATATCATGGGTCTTGGCCCTGGAGTGTTTCTCAGCCTAGGATATACTTCAGTCCTTAAATGACCCTGATCCTACAAGACTACTTTGAAAACACCAGACCAATTTTATTATATGTAAGATTCAGTTACAAATATAAACCCCTTAGAATTTTTATCTGATGGCACAGAATCATGGAACTAGGTAGAGCCCCAAGAATCAGTTTCATCTTATCTTTTACAGATGAGGAGATGCAGGCCCATGGGTTAAGAGAATTTCCCAAGTTCTCTTGGTGAGTCACCAGCTGAGTCAGAATTACAAGCTGATTACTCTTTCATTGTCTCATGGTATTAATCATTACAAAAGACAGAGGGTTTAAATCTAACTCAAATTAGTCAGTCTTCCTTTGGCTCTGTGTAAATATTTCACTTTAAGAGCATGTACATTTTTTAGCCTCTCGTTTATTAACCCAATAAACTAATGAGCACATCATTTAGTTAGCCAATATGGAAAGCAGTAATGTAACGCAGCTGACATTCCTTCACCAGTCATGTGTTTATGAAGTCCAAATGAAGTTTCTTTCTCTTCAATTTCTGCTTTAACATCTAATACACATCTTCATTGTAATGTTGTAACTATCATTAAGTGAGAATGAATCAACTATTTTCAAGCATTATATGTACCCATCATGAACTTTTCTTTTTATCTTACTGTCACTTGATATTTTTGGAGCTCACATCAATCATGCAGCAAGCTTTATGTGCTGCTTGTGTGATGTCACTCCTCATAGATTTAGACAATGAGTCTGTTGCTCCGTTTGGACACAGCATGTCAGAGGTGGCTGATAAATATTGAAAATGTGGGTGGCTGCTTGGTAAGACTTAAAGAGCCACCAATTATAATTATGCACTTCGTAAGGTGAGCCTTCTTCATATAATTTGAATGTTTGTAGGGTTTTTTATATATAAAGTCTTTAATAGTAAATATGTAATTGTTGGTAAACTATGAAGCAGAAGTTAAACTTTCTTTTAGCACTTTGTGAAGCTGCAGGTGCTCTTCACAGTCAAGTTTGGCCGAAAATAGAAAGATAATGATCAGCTGTAAATTTCTAAAAGACAGAGACCATCTTTTATCCATTTCTATGTATGTTAGCATGCAGAGGCATTTAATAAGTTTTTGTTAACGGAACCAATGCTATCTCTAGAATATTAAGACAGCTGCCAGTCCTGCCCTGAAATCTAAGGGTGGCACAGGTTCCAAGGAATCTTTTGCTTGCACCTATATGCACAACTAGGTTTAACCATTTGGGTTACTTACGTGTATGCTGACTAGTTACTAAATGACCTGTAGTTACTAGAAGCTGGGTTGGCTAATCCTGTGCCACTCTTGAGCCTTACTACTGTTTTTTAAGCCAAGAAAAAAAAATGATCTGTGTAAATAGAAAATCCCAAGTCTTAAACCCCAAATCAAAAGAAACATGATATTCTCAAAAATACCTTGACACCAGAGCCAGTTGCTGCAGGTACCTCAGCTGTATTAATAGTTCTTAAGGAGAACTTGAACAGAGTAAAATCCTAGTAGAATTTTGTAAATGAGATCAGTTGTGGAGGCCCTCTTAATTTATCAGAGTCCATGATGGACCACTCAAGGAAACACAGACTATCAGAACTTAATGAGGAGAGATCCATTTTATCAGAGTCAACAGGCTTATCTCTCTTAGGAAAAGGAGATAGCTTTGGCTGCTGCTTGCCAATCCTTTGTCTATATCCCTAAGGGAGAATAGGTTAATGACCCATAGGAGTTGCCTTCTCTGAAAGGTGATTTAAACAGCCTCTAATGCCTCTACCCTAATACTAATATTCATCTCATCCAGAAACTTCTGTCATGTCTCCTTACAAGATTCTACCAATGCAGAGGCCTGCTTTTTCCTATGAAAGCCCTGACACATGATTATATAACCTTTGGACCAGTACCTAGCTTCAGGAACTGGCACCCTCCCTTCTCCCTTTCCAGATTAAGGAAAGGTACATTCTTGCTGTCATCCCTCTCAGCCCAACATTACTCCCCTGAGTAAGAGTCCTTCATCATTTTCCAGGCGTGACTAACTCACCCGTATAGGTAACCATCCCAGAAACTCTGAAGTTTCAAAAATGAAAACTCTTGCTTAGAAATGTTCTCCATAGACAAAATGAGATTGGTTTGCCAGATGAACTCTCCACCAGGAGCAGTGGATTCAGGGAATACCCACTCACAGTAAATCCAACAGTTTCAATGCTTTATGCCTGGTAGACTCACTTGCAGGTACTTCTTGAAAGGTAAAGTTTCTGTTATGTAAATCAGCATGTTGTGGGTCCCAAAATTAAGGAATCCAATGGATTGAGCCTGATAGCTATTAACACAACTTCTGTACAAGAGATCTAAACTTTAGCGCAACCATCTCTCCAGAATCACAGTATTTGATTCTTTACCTGTTGGGGAAAAATAATTTTAGAGCATTGTCCATTCTTATTCCTGGCTTGAAAGGACTTTCTGGTAGCAGAATAAGCCACTAGCAAAGCTGGGAGGAACAATTTTAAAGGGACTGCTTTTGAGCTGCCTATCTCATATAACCAGAACATCTATTCAGTGTGTTTTATCTGGTATGATAAGTGCAATTTGTAATAACACATAAATTCCCTTCTCAAGGAAAACAGCCCCTGCCTATATGAGTTATTTTCAATCTTGATGCACATTAGAATCACCTAGACAGCTTTAAAAAATACTGATGTCCAGGCCCCACTCAAAATATTCTTATTTAATTGATCTGGAGCAATGCAAACCCATTAGTATTATTTTTTCTAATTCCCCAAGTGATTCTAATGGGTGCCCAGAATTGAGAACTTCTGCTTAGATTTATAATCTCTCTTTGATAATCTTTTAAATTTATTTAACTTTACAGTGTTCTACAAAGATAATCTTCCCTGGAGGACTAAAGGGTGAGATTGATGATGAACTCAGTAATTTTCCTACCTGAAGCCATCAGGGAATGGATTGGTCATCACTTCCCACTGGGCCACTATTTTAGATATAGAAAAATTAACCTAAAAGGGATATTTATCATTAAACATGTTCATGAACTGAATGTGGTTGCGCTACATGGTAGATATAAATCTAGAGGAAATATTACACTTGTCTGTAGATCAAATATTCTCACTTATCATTTATCATCTAAAGACATATTTAAAAATTCTGCCTTGGTTACTCAGGGAAAAGGTTTCTTCCCCCACTTTCTTCTAACAAATTAATGATGACTTAAACCTGGTCTGCCCTTGATCTTCTCGGGTCTGATTTGACAAGGAAGGTTTGGCAGCCAAATGAATCCCTGACCAAGTTCATGTGCAATATGTGAAGTAAAAGATAAGAAAGGTTGATTGTGATTTCTACAAATTTTAAATCTTTTTTCTCTGAAAGGTGTAAAGAAGTCTGGCTGCAAAGGGACCCCGAGACTTGAGGAATAACGTGGTGGTGAGTTCCCCATGTCTCCTTATTACTACCCATATATCCAAGACAGGGCACTGCAGAAACCTGCAACAGGCACAGACCAAAAGAGCTTCTGGAAGAGCTTGCTCACCCTCAAGCCAAGGGACCAGAAAACATGTAGCCTAACATTAGAAATCTTCTTGGCAATACCCTCCTTACTCCAGCCAAACACCAAGGGGAAAAAGTCACACCTTGCACCCCTGCAGTTTCAGCCATGGAGTGGGAAGTTGATCTTCTACCCCAGTCCCTTGCCCAGACAAAAGCAGGCAGCACTCAGATTCCTCCGTCATTGTTTGATGTCTGAGGGACTCAGCAGGGAGATGATTATCCATCCTCTGCCTGATGAAGAGGGCAATGCTCCAATTTCCCTACCAGGGTACTGGAACCCACTGGGAGCTGAGCATCCACCTCTACTTGACATCAAGGAGACTGACAATGAGATGCCAGTTGGAGCTAATAAGTGCTCCACTCTCACCCCACCCCTGGAGTCAGGAAGACTTAGTGAGGACCTGAGCCTCCACATACACCTAGCATCCAGGAGGTAGAATAAAGTGGTATGAGGTGGGGCAGTTAGTTGACAGTCCACTTACCCCACATGCTCCTTCCCCTCGTGTCAGTAGGGCATAGTGTGGAGCCAAGCTTCCAGCCACATCCTGCAGCAACAAAGCAGTGTGAGTGGGTGCTTACTTTTGCCACAATGGAGTAGACTAGACTTTGCAAGAAGTTGAACATATACAATCACCCAGACCTTGAGGTATACTTTAACAGGGGCATGACCTTCACATAAAAGGTGATTAAACAGGAACCAGTCTCATAATATAATACCCAAAATGTCTAGGGTACAATCGAAAATTGGGCATCATATCAAAAGCCAGAAAAATCACAGTACAATTTAGAAAAGTAACCAACAGATACCAGCATAAGATGAATCAGATGCCAGAACAATTTGACAAGGATTGCAAAGCAACCACCATAAAAATGCTTCAATGAGAAGTTACAAATTCTCTTGAAACAAATGAAAAATTAAAATCTCAGCATGGAAATAGAAATTTATTTTTTAAAAAAGAACCAAATGGAAATTAGAGAACTGAAAATCATGTGACATTAAAAAAAACTCACTATACACACAATAATAGAATGGGAATGATAGAGAGTAGAATCAGTGAACTTGAAGACAGATCAGTAGAATTTACCCAGTCTGAACAATGAGGAAATAGGGTAAAAATAAAATAAAAAGAGTCTCAGGGACCTGTGAGACAATAACCCACATAAACATACAGATTCAAGAAGCTAAGCAAACCTAAAGTAGAATTCAACCCCCAAAAAAATCCATGCCAAGACATATAATAATTAACTTTTCGAAAACTGAAAGATAAAGAAGAAATCCCAAAGCAGCCAGACAGAAATAACACAGCACAGGCATACCTCAGAGAAATTGCAAGTTCGGTTCCAGACCATCGTGATAAAGCAAATATCACTATAAAATGAGTCACGTGAGTTTTGTGGTTTCCCAGTACATATAAAACTTAGGTTTAGGGGCTTCCCTGGTGGCACAGTGGTTGAGAGTCCGCCTTCCGATGCAGGGGACACGGGTTCGTGCCCAAGTCCGGGAAGATCCCACATGCCGCGGAGCGGCTGGGCCCGTGAGCCATGGCTGCTGAGCCTGCGCGTCCGGAGCCTGTGCTCCGCAACGGGAGAGGCCACAGAAGTGAGAGGCCCACGTACCGCAAAAAAAAATATGCATCTGACAAAATTTAACATAAATTTGTTAGAAAAATTCTCAATAAGGTAATAATATAAAGGAAAGGAACATCCTTAACCTGATAAAAGTCATCTACAAAAACCTTTCAGGTGACATCATACTTATAACTGAAAGACAGTGTTATTCTTGTATATTAAGACAAGGCAAGATATCTATGTTCACTACTTCTATTCAGGATTGAACTGGAGTTCTTAAACAGGGCAACAGAAGAAGAAAAATTTCTTAAAGGGTTACAAAATAAAAAGAAAGAAGTCAATTCTCTACTCACAGTTGATTTGTAGCTATGTGTAGAATATACTAACAAATCTAGAAAACGGCTACTAGAACTAAAATGTCTAGCAGAATCAGATGTTACAAGATCAATATACGAAAAATCAAATGTATTTCTATATACTAACAATAAAGTGGGGAATTGAATTAAAGATAATTTATCATAATGTCAAAATTAAACATGTAGAAAGATACATTTAACAAATTAGTATTAGTCTTATACACTGAATATTACAAAACGTTGTTAGGAGAAATTTTAAAAGAACTTGGTACATGCAAGATATATAATATTCATGTGTTGGAAGACT
Source organism: Mesoplodon densirostris (assembly GCF_025265405.1). NCBI lineage: Eukaryota > Metazoa > Chordata > Mammalia > Artiodactyla > Ziphiidae > Mesoplodon > Mesoplodon densirostris. Next base: position 121,952,299 of record NC_082661.1, read on the forward strand.
CAAAATTGTTATGATGTAATTTATCCCCAAAGTGATCTAAAAATTCAAAGTAATCTCAATCAAAATCCCAAGAAGTGATTTTCTTTTAGTAGAAATTACCAAGCAGTTTACAAAATTCATGTGGAATAGGCAAAACAATCTTGAATAAGAAAAACAAAATTTGAGAACTTATAGTATCTGATTTTTAAATTTATTTTAAATCTATAATAGTAAAGATAGTGTTATATTGACATAAAAATAGATAAGCAGTCCAATGGAACAAATTGGTGAGTCCAGAAATAGACCTAAGTGTAAAGGGTCAATTAATTTGGGGAAAAATTGTCCAGAATTTAACTAAATATATGTGGTCAAGTTTGTTTTTTTTTTTAACCTAAGGATCTTTCATGGGGAAAGGAGAGAAGGTAATTTAATGGGGAAAAAGATAGTCTTTTGAACATATGGATACTGCTGTATCAAAAAAGGTACCTTTACACTTATTATGCACCATGCAATGAAATTAACTCAAAATTAATCATTGCTATTCACAACTATAATATATTTAGAATAAAACATAGAATATTTTCATCATTGATGTAGTTCAAGATTCCTTAGATGTGTTTCTGTAAGCACAACATAAAAAAAATCACTTGTTAAATAGGACTTCTTCAAAATTAAAAACTTTGCTCTTTGAAAGGCATTATTAAGGAAATGAAAATGCAAGACACAAACTGAAAGAAAATATTCACCATGCATATATATGAAAAAGTACGTGTATCCAAAATGTGTAAAAAATTAGAATTCAATAATGATATGACAAATAGCACATGAAAAGATGCTGAATTTTATGTCACTAGGAAAGTGAAAATTAAGAGCACAGTGAGATAACACTATACTAAAAATAATGTTATAAAGACCAACAAATTGGCATGTAACAACTAGAAATTTCATACATTGCTGGTCAGAATGTAAAACTTTGCAAACTCTTTGGCATTGTCTTTTGAAGGTAGTTATACACTTATATTATGGCTAAGTGATTCAACACTGAGGCATTTACCCAAAAGAGAGAAAATCACGTGTCCACACAAATATTTATACATTAATGTTCATAGCTGCTATAATTCATAGTAACCCAAAACTGGAAACAGAACAACTATAAACTCCTGAATGAGTGGACAATCCAATTTCCTAAAATCTGTAGAATAGAATTTATTCAGCAATGTAGGTATTCAGTGAATAGATGAAACTGATACATGAAAAAATGTGATACATCTCAAGCCATTAAAATGATTTCTTATTTTATTTATTTACTTTTAACTGAAATACAGTTGATTTTAAATATTATATTCGTTTCAGGTGTACAACACAGTGATTTGATGTTTTTATAGATTTTACTCCATTTAAAGTTATTACAAAATAATGGCTGTATTTCCCTGCTCTAAGCAATATATCCCATTGCTTATTTATTTTATACATAGTATTTGTGTCTCTTAATTACATTTCTATCTTTCCCCTCCCCCTTTCCTTACCCCACTGGTAACCACAAGTTTGTTTTCTATATCTTTCAGTCTGTTTTGTTATATACATTCATTCTATTTTTTTAGATTCCATGTGTAAGTGATAACAGAGTATTTCTTTCTCTGACTTATTTCACTAAGAATAATATTCTCTAGGTCCATCCATGTTGTTGCAAATAGCAGAATTTCATTCTTTTTTATGGCTGAGTAGTATTCCATTGTATACATATACCACATCTTTATGCATTCATCTCTTGATGGGCACTTAGGTTTGCTTCCATATCTTGGCTATTGTAAATAATGCTGCTATGAACATTGGGGTGCATGTATCTTTCTGAATTCGTGTTTTTGTTTTTTCAGACATATATCCAGCAGTGGAATTGTTGGATCATATGGTAGTTCTACTTTTAGTTTTTTCAAGAACCTCCATACTCTTTTCCATAGTGGCTATACCAATTTACAATCCGAGCAACAGTGCACTAGAGATCCCTTCTCTCCACATCCTCACCAACATTTGTTATTTGTGTTCTTTTTGATGATAGCCATTTTGACATGTGTGAGGTAATATCTCATTGCACTTTTGATCTGCATTTCTCTGGTGATTTGTGATTTTGAGTATTTTTTCATGTGCCTGTTGGCCATCTGCATATCTTCTTTGGAAAAATGTCTATTCAGATCTTCTGACCATTTATTAATCAGATTGTTTGGTTTTTTGATCTTGAGTTGTATGGGCTGTTTATATATTTTGGATATTAACCCCTTATCGGTCATGTCATTTGCAAATATTTCCTTCCATTTTCTTTTTATTTTGGCGATGGTTTCCTTTGCTGTACAAAAGCTTTTAAATTTAATTAGGTCCAATTTGTTTATTTTTGTTTTACTCTAGGAAATGAATCCAAAAAAATATTGTTGTGATTTATGTCAAAGAGTGTTCTGCCTATATTTTCTTCTATGAGTTTTATAGTATTCAGTCTTACATTTAGGTCTTTAACTCATTTTGAGTTTATTTTTGTATATGGTATGAGGAAATGTTCTAATCTTATTCTTTTACATGTATCTGTCCAGTTTCCCCAGCATCACTTATTGAAGAGACTTATCTTTTCTTTGTACCTTCTTGGCTCCTTTGTTTTAGATAAAATGACCATAAGAGTGTGGGTTTATTTCTGGACTCTATTCTGTTCCATTGATCTGTATGTCTGTTTTTGTGTCAGTACCATGCTATTTTGATTACTGCAGCTTTGTGGTACAGGTTGAAGACATGGACCATGATACATCCAGCTTTGTTCTTTTTTTCTTAAGTTTGCTTTGGCAATTCTGGGTCTTTTGTGGTTCCATATATGTTTTAAGATTATTTATTCTAGTTCTGTGGAAAATGTCATGGGTGTTTTTAATGAGGATTACATTAAATCTGTACATTGCTTGGGGTAGTATGGTAGTATTGTGACAATATTAATTCTTCCAATCCAAGAACATGGAATATCTTTCCATTTTTTTGTACCATTTTCAAATTCCTTCATCAATGTTTTGTAGTTTTCAGAGTATAGGTCTTTCACTTCCTTAGTTAAGTTTATTCCTAGGTATTTTATTCTTTTTGATGTGATGGTAAATGGGATTGTTTCCTTAATTTCTCTCTGATAGTAATTACTAGTGTACATAAAAGCAACACATTTCTGTATTTTAATCTTGTATCCTGCAACTTTACTGAATTCATTTATTAATACTAATAGTGTTTTTGGTGGAGACTTCAGGGTTTTCTATATATGGTGTCATGTCTTCTGTAAATAGTGACAGTTTTACTTCTTCCCTTCCAATTTCAATGCCTTTTATTTCTTGTTTGATTGCTATGGCTAGCACTTCTAATACTATATTAAATAGAAGTGGTGAGAGTGGACATCCTTGTCTTATTCCTGATTTTAGAGAAAAATCTTTCATCTTTTTACAGTTGAGTATGATGTTTGCTGTGAGTTTGTCATAAGTGGCCTTAATTATTTTGAGATATGTTCCCTCCTTACCCACTTTGAAGAGAGTTTTATTGCAAATGGATGTTGAATTTTGTCAAATATTTCTTCTGCATCTATCAAGATGATCATGTGATTTTTAGCCTTCCTGTTGTTAATGTGGTGTGTCACATTGATTGATTTGTGAATATTGAACTAACCTTGCATCCCTGGAATAAATTCCACTGCATCATGGTATATGATCCTTTTTATATATTGTTGAATTCCATTTGCTAATATTTTGTTGAGGATTTTTGTATCTATATTTGTCAAAGATATTGGCCAGTAGTTTTCTTTCTTTCTTTCTTCCTTTTTTTTTTTTTTTTTGTAGTGTCTTTGGCTTTGGTATGCAGGTAATGGTGGCCTTGTAGAATGAATTTGGGAGTGTTCCATTCTCTTCAACTTTTAGGAATAGTTTGAGAAGGGTAAGTGTTAGTTCTTCTTTTTATGTTTCATAGAATTCCCTTGTGAAACTTATCGGTCCTGGTCTTTTGTTTGCTGGGAGTTCTTAAAATACACATTCAATTTCACTACTAGAGATTGGTCTGTTCAGCTTGTTTATTTCTTCCTGATTCAGTCTTGGAAAGTTGTTTGTTTCTAGAAATTTGTCCATATCTTCTAGGCTGTCCAATTTGTTGGCATATAATTGTTTGTAGTATTCTCTTATGGTTTTTTTTTTTTTTTGTATTTCTGTGGTATCAGTGTTTTGTTCTCCTCTTTCATTTCTTATTTTATTTATTTTGGGTCTTCTCTCTTTTATTCTTGGTGAGCCTGGGTAAAGGTTTATCAATTTTGTTTTATCTTTTCAAAGAAATAGCTCTTGATTTTATTGATCTTTTACTGATTGATTGGTCTCCAATATATTTAGTTCCTCACTGATCTTTATTATTTCATTCTTTCTGCTGATTTTGAGCTTTGTTCTTCTTTTTCTAATTCCTTGAGAAGGAGGGTTAAGTTTTGAGTTTTTCTTGTTTCTCGAGATTGGCCTGCATTGCTGTAAACTTCCCTCTTAGAACTGCTTTTCCTACGTCTCAGATTTTGGAAAGTTGTATTTTCACTTTCACTTCTCTCAAGGTATTTTCTGATTTCCTCTTTGATTTTTTCATTGACCCATTGGTTTTTTAGTAGCATGTTGTTTAATCTCCATATGTTAGTACTTTTCCCATTTTTCTTCCTGTAATTGATTTCTAGTTTCATACTGTTGTGGTCAGAAAAAAAGCTTGATATAATTTCTATCCTCTTAAATTTGTTGAGACTTGTTTTATGGCCTAGTATGTGATCTATCCTGAAGAATGTTTCATGTGACTTGATAAGAAAGTGTATTCTGCTGTTTTGGGATGGAATGTTTTCTTCTAGACATTGATTAAGTCCAACTGATCTGTTGTGTCATTTAAGACCATTGTTGCCTTATTGATTTTCTGTCTTGATGATCTGTCCATTGATGTAAGTGGGATGTTAAAGTCACCTACTATTGTATGGCTGCCTAGTTCTCCCTTTATGTCTGTTAATATTTACTTTATATATTTAGGTTCTCCTGTATTTGGTACACGTATGTTAACAAGAATAATATCCTCTTCTTGAATTGATCCCTTTATCAGTATGTAATGCCCTTCTTTGTCTTTTATTGTGGCCTTTGTTTTAAAGTTTATTTTGTCTGATAAGAGTATTGCTACCACCACTTCTTCTGTCCTTTCCATTTGGATGAAATATCTTTTTCCATCTGTTCACTTTCATTCTGTGTGTGTCTTTAGTTCTGAAGCGAGTCTCTTGTAAGCAGCATATATATGGGTCTTGGTCAAGTTAGTATTGATGAACTCTTTTAGTTTTACTTATCTGAAAAGTTCTTTATTACTCCTTCAGTCCTAAATGATAACCTTGCTGGGTAGAGTATCCTGGGTTGAAGGTTTTTCCCTTTCGATGCTTTAAATATATTATGCCACTCCCTTCTGACCTGCAGTGTTTCCACAGATAAACCAGCTCATAGACTTCTGTGGGGTTACCTTGTATTTGACTCTTTTTCTCTTGCTGCCTTTAGAATTCTCTCTTTATTTTTAACTTTTGCCATTTTAATTATGATGTGTCTTGGAGTGGTTTTGTTTGGGTTCGTCTTGTTTGGGACCCTTTGTGTTTCCTGTACCTGGATATCTGTTTCCTTCTTCAGGCTTGGGAAGTTTTCAACCATAATTTCATTAAATACATTTTTGACCCCCTTCTGTCTCTTCTCCTTCAGGGACCTATCTATAATGCAAATGTTGGTACATTTGATGTTATTGCAAAGACCCCTTAAACTGTTTTCATTTTTTGTTTTTGCTGTTCTGAACATATGATTTGCATTATTCTGTCTTTTAGATCACTTATGCATTCTTTGAATCACTTAGTCTGCTCTTCATTCCTTCTGTGTGTTTTTCATTTCAGTTATTGTATCCTTTAGTTCTGATTGGTTCTTTTTTATATTTTCTTGTTCCTTGTTAAACTTCTTATTGTGTTCATCTATTTTTCTTAATTCAGCTACAATTCTTATTACTAATGTTTTAAATTCTTTATCTGGTAAATTGTTTATTCCTCTTTCATGAGTTGTTTTTCCAGTGGTTTTTTTTCTTGCTATTTCAGTTAAGACAAATTTCTCTGCCTTCTCATTTTGCTTATCTTTCTCTGTCTCTGTGAAATTAGGTGAAATAGTTAACTATGGTGGTCTTGAAGTGGGATCCTTATGTGGGAGCATCTATAGACAGTGTGCGTGTGCCCATTGGCTTTGGTGGGACAGCTGGATTTGAATTGAACACAAGTAACGTCTTTTCTCAGGGTGTGCTGGCAGCTGTCACCTTGGTAAGAGGTGGTGCTGGAGATTGAGGGGATAGGACCAGAGCCAGGTGTGAGGCCAGGCATCCCCACAACTCAGTGGCGATCACCACCCTATGCAGGGGGTGGGCAGGGGGTAGGCCCCAAGTTGCTGGAGCTGAAGGCCTGAGGGTTGGGTCTAAGCTGACTCAGTTCCCTTTAACTGTATGCTCTTCTCCTCCTAGCACAGGCACCCTTGCCTCAGAGGGGAGTACTGCTAGAGCAAGAGGGCCAGATGTGGGTATTCAGCAAAGGTCAGGGCATGGGCTGTGGCAGTCTAGGCTCTGTCAAAGATCTGGAATGCCTCTAATGTGACATTTATGCAGTCACCAGTAATGGCTTCCCCCTCCGTGTTCAGATGCCGCTTAGGGTCTGAGCTGCCTCAGCATCGCACAGCCAGCCACGCGTTTTCTTTGGTTGTGGCAGCCATCACTCCAGTTTGAACCTGTGACACAAGGCAAGTGGTGCTAGAGCAGGTGGTCAGCTCAGGCTAGGGCTTGCACCAGATAGTTCATGGGAAATAAGTCAGCCACCTGCACAGTTTCAATTTCAGTCAACCCCCTCTGCCCTGCTTTGGAAGCAGGCAAGCATCATGTGCTCCTCATGAGCAGTGTCCAGGCTTCCCACAGCCCTCTTGTTAGTCCCACTGGCCTTCCAACCAGTCAAGAGGGTTCATCTTCCTTTTGTAGAACCCCAGGGCTGGGGCACCCAATATGTGGCTCAAATGGCTCACTCTCCAGGGAGGGTCTCCACCCATGTAATTTCCCTTTTCCTCTGAGTCCCTTCTGAGGGGAACGCAGACCTCATTACTTCTCTTCCCTTCCTAGCAGTTTCCCTGTGCATCTTTCTTACAGCTTTGGTTGTACAGGAATCATTTTGCCAGTCTCCAGTTAGTTTTCAGCAAGAATTGATCCACATGTACATGTATTTTTTGATGTGTTCATTTAGGGGAGGTAAGTTCTGTGTCCTTCTACCCTGCCATCTTGATTTCTCTCCCCCATCATAGTGAGTTTTTTTTTTTTTTTTTTTTTTTTTTTTTTTTTGCGGTACACGGGCCTCTCACTGTTGTGGCCTCTCCCATTGCGGAGCACAGGCTCCGGACGCGCAGGCTCAGCGCCCATGGCTCATGGGCCCAGCCGCTCCACGGCATGTGGGATCTTCCCGGACTGGGGCATGAACCCGTGTCCCCTGCATCGGCAGGCAGACTCTCAACCACTGTGCCACCAGGGAAGCCCCATAATAGTGATTTTTTAAAAAGCCAGGCAAAGTCAGTCAATACTGTATGATTCCATTTTTATGAAAGTTTACATAAAATTTATTATTTCCATTCATATGATACTCTAGAAAAGTTAGATTTCATCAGTATTGGTATAAATGAGACAGTAGTAACATGAGCACAGGAATGGATGGAGATTAACTAGTGAAATAAGTTTTTTAGGAAAATGGAAATGTTTTACATCTTGATTATGGTGGCAGTTACATGAGTACACACATTTGTCAAAACTCAGTAAATATAGAATTATGTATATATGTATATATAGATAGTATATAGGGCTTATATAGATGTGTGTCTATGTGTATATATATATATACGTATATATCCTCATAAAGTTGATAAAAAATTTAAAAATATATAATTTTTTATTCCTGAGTATCTATTATTCTGCTTCCTCATCATAGAAATTTCAGAGCCCAGAGACCCTCCTTTTATTATAAATCATTTCTGGCCCTTTAAATCCAAGCTAGTTGTAGAGTTTTCTTTCACACAGCCTTCTTAAATCCTTTATGCGTTTCCTATGAATATAATTGGGATTCACACCATGTTCCAAAAGCCTCACCCGTAAGTCTTTTTTGAGATAGATCCTTTTATACTTTGGTCCTTGGATAAGAAAATTGTAGCACAATGCACTGATGATTCTGAGAGGCCCTTTTGTTAATTCTACCTGAGTCTACTCTGCACTGCCTTAAATCTTTCTGAATCTTTAGAAGTGGGCCTTATAGTCACATCCTGATTTCCTCTATATCTAATGCCTTTTATTGCTACAGTGTTTTCTAAGAATGAAAATCCTTTTTTTATTCTTCAATCGTAACATCCTGTCTTCTATATTGCCACTAAATTCTGCTTGCAAATTGAACACAACTGAAGAAAAGAATTTTTAAACAAACTCAGTTGAGAATTTCAAAGAGGTCATGGGAAGTGGAGTGTGCATCCCCAAGAAGAAAGTTAACAGGATCTTATTTGTACATCTTCCTTGCTTTTACCATCTTATCATTGCCTTTACTGTAACTCTTTAAATGAGAGAGAGCTCTTAAACCTTAAATAGAGGGCACAATTCTTCTCGATGAAAATCTGCTCTCAGAAACAAGGATGACCTACTCCAGTTCAAACAGAGATGATTAAGAGAACAAAAACATTAGAAAGGAATACATTCTAGACTGCAAATTCATGAACCTCTTTGGGACATTTTCGGTTTCTCAATTCTCCATTTTTTTGAGACTACTCACTCTTTACCTCACCGCTCTCCTGTAACCTCCCATCCACCAAAATGTTTTCATGCAGGAACATGAAAGTAGAGCTCTCCCCGCAAAAGGGAAAATAATAAAACACAGGAGTTTCTTAGTGAATGAGTACTGACTATATATATATATATATATATTTTTTTTTTTTTTTTTTTTTCTGTATGCGGGCCTCTCACTGTTGTGGCCTCTCCCACTGTGGAGCACAGGCTCCGGACGTGCAGACTCAGTGGCCATGGCTCATGGGCCCAGCCGCTCCACGGCATGTGGGATCTTCCCGGACCGGGGCACGAACCTGTGTCCCCTGCATTGGCAGGTGGACTCTCAACCACTGTACCACCAGGGAAGCCCACTGACCATATTTTGTATCTTCTGCCTACATGGTTTAGAATTTATATCATACCAGAAAATCTCTACATTATCTCTATTCTCTAACTAGTAAGTTGTAAAGAATATGACACAAATACCAATTAAGCAACACCAAACCAAGTCACATACTACTTATAGGAAAACACCAACTTAAATGAAAGCCCATTTCTTATCTAAAACTGTGGAGGCCAGAAGCAAGTGACACAACATTTTTCAAGTGTTAAAAGAGAAGAACTCAATTGCAAAGTCTGTATCTGGTGAAAATATCAAAAATGAATGGGAAATAAAAACATTCTCAGAAAAAGGAAAACTAAGAGAATTTATTGTTAGCAGATCTACCATAAAAGAATGACTAAATGAAGTTCCTTAAACAGAAAGGAAATAGTAATAGAAGGCTTCGAACTTCAGGAGGAAATAACATCAGAATGGGAAAAAATATGTCAAAATGTAATAGAAAATCCTACTTCTCGTGAGGTTCTTATATTATTTTTGATGCTTAAAGCAAAAATTATAATACAGTGTCATCCTACTCAAAGTATATGGAGTAAATTCTTAAGACAATGATATTTAAAAGGCAGGGAGGGTAAAAGGACCTAAGTGGAAGTAAACTTTCTAAACTTTACTCAAAGTGGTAAAATGCTGACAATAGCAGACTGTGATAAATCAAATATGCATGTTGTTATACCCAGGACAACCTCTACTGAAACTAAAAATTCTATAAATATAAGTAAGAGGGAAACCTTAAAAACTGTTCTAATAACCCTCAGAAGGTTAAAAAGAGACAGAAAGAGAAATAAAAGAAAATGAAACAGGAAACAAACAGAAAGCAAATCTTTTCCTCTGGACTTTTTCTGTCTTAGAAAAAATATATAAGTATATTATATACTTGTATATAAGTATTTATATATGTGTATATATATATACACCCACATACACACAAAATGGAATATTATTTAGCCATAAAAAGAATGAAATGCCATTTGCAGCAACATGGATGGACCTAGAGATTATCATGTTAAGTGAAGTAAGTCAGACAGAAAGACAAGTATCATATGATATCACTTATATGTGGAATCTAAAATATGACACAAATGAAGTTATTTACAAAACAGAAACAGACTCACAGACATAGAAAACAAACTTATGATTACCAAAAGGGAAAGGAGGGGAGGGATAAATTATAATAGATAAACAACAAAGACTTAATGTATAGCATAGGGAACTATATTCAATATCTTATAATAACCTATAATGGAAAATCTGAAAATGAATATACATATGTGTGTGTGTATAACTGAATCATTTTGCTATACACATGAAAATTGTAACTTAACTATACTTCAATTTAAAAATATCTATCTACCTAATCAAGTGTCAACATAAAAGTACCTGAATTTGGCAGTCAGACCCAATAATAAAGAAGAACCTGAGACATAATTACCTAGGGTATAAGTTGAGTGAATGTACAAGTGACTTACTAAAAGTGGGAGATTAAAATAAGCCTCAAAATATTTTTTTCTGCTCAAAATAGTAGCCTTCATTTTAGTCAATTTTTGATTGTTCACATGACTAATACTAAAGTTAGTCCCATCTGGTTGACCTAAAATGAGGTATTCCTATTTTTTTAAGAGCTACCTTTTACTCTTCCAATATTATAGAATCAGTAGCTTATTAGAAGAGCCATATATATCAAAATATTTTTTTAGTTTTCATATAAAAGAAATAAAATATATTGATAAATTGAAAGGTAGGTTTTGAAGGCCAACATTCTACTAAAAGAAGAGATATTTAAAGGGCTTCCCTGGTGGTGCAGTGGTTGAGAGTCTGCCTGCCGATGCAGGGGACACGGGTTCATGCCACGGTCTGGGAAGATCCCACATGCTGCGGAGCGACTGGGCCCGTGAGACATGGCCGCTGAGCCTGCACATCCAGAGCCTATGCTCCGCAACGGGAGAGGCCACAACAGTGAGAGGCCCACGTACTGCAAAAAAAAAAAAAAAAAAAAACCCAAAACCAAGAGATATTTAAGGTACATTTTTTTTAAATGCTGATCACTATTACGTATTTTGTTTAACTTCTTGAATCCTTTTATTTATTTTTTGCTTTCTTATTGAAGTACAGCTGATTTATGGTGTTTCAGGTGTACAGCAAAGTGATTTAGTTTTATATATATATAAATATATATATATATTCTACTTCAGATTCTTTTCTATTATACAGTATAAAAATATACTGAATATAGTTCCCTGTACTATACAGTAGGTTTTTGTTGTTTATGTATTTTATATATAGTAGTGTGTATCTACTAATCCCAAATTCCTAATTTATACCTCCCCATTTCCCCCTTTGGCAATCATAAATTTGTTTTCTATGTCTGTGAGTCTGTTTCTGTTTCTTGGTTTTATAAATCAGTTCATCTGTATCATTGTTTTAGATTCCACATATAAGTGATATCATGTGAAATTTATATTTTGCTGTGTGGCTTACTTCACTTTATATGATAATCTCTAGGTCCATTCATGTTGCTGCAAATGGCATTATTTCATTCTTTTTTATGGCTGAGTAATATTCCATTTTGAATACAAAATGTGCATGTTTGTATACATATATATGTGTGTGTGTGTGTGTGTGTGTGTATATATATATATACGACATCTTCTTTATCCATTCATCTGTTGACAGACATTTAGGTTGCTTCTATGTCTTGGCTATTGTAAATAATGCTGTTATGATCACTGGGGTGTATATATCTTTTCAAATTAGAATTTTTGTATTTTTTGGATATATGCCCAAGAGTGGGATTACTGGATCATATGGTAACTCTATTTTTAGTTTCTTAAGGAACCTCCATATCGTTGTCTATACTGGCTGCACCAATTTGCATTCTAACTGACAGTATAGGAGGGATCCCTTTTCCCACCCTCTCCAGCATTTATTATTTGTAAACTTTTTGAGGATGGCCATTCTGACCGGTGTGAGGTGATGCCTGATTGTAGTTTTGACTTGAATTTCTTTAACTATGAGTGATGTTGAGCAACTTTGCATGTGCCTGTTGGCCATCTGTTTGTCTTCTTTGGAGAAATGTCTGCTTAGGTCTTCTGTCCATTTTTTGATTGGGTTGGGTTTTTTGGTTTTTGGTTTTTTTTTTTAATTGAGTTGTATGAGCTGTTTGTATATTTTGGAAATTAAGCCCTTGTCGGTAGCATCCATTGCAAATATATTCTCCCATTTTGTAGGTTGTCTTTTCATTTTATGGTTTTCTTTGTTGTGCAAAAGTTTTTAAGTTTAATTAGGATCCATTTGTTTATTTTTGCTTTTGTTTCCATTACTCTAGGAGACGTATCCAAAAATACATTGCTATGGTTTATGTCAAAGATTGTTCTACCTATATTTTCCTCATCCAGTCTTACACTTAGGTCTTTAATCCATTTTGAGTTTATATTTTGTCTGGTGTTAGAGAATGTTCTAATTTCATTCTTTTACATGTAGCTGATCAGTTTTCTCAGCAACACTCATTGAAGAGACTCTCTTTTCTCCATCGTATATTCTTGCCTCCTTTGTTTTAGATTAATTGCCCATGAGTACATGGGTTTATTTATAGGCTTTCTATCCTGTTTCATTGATCTTTGTGTGTCTTTTTGTGCCAGTACCTTACTGTTCTAATGACTGTAGTATAGTCTGAAGTCAAGGAGGGTGGTTCCTCCATATCTGTTCTTCTTTGTCAAGAATGTTTTGACTATTCAGAATCTTTTCTGCTTCCGTACAAATTTAAAAATTTTTTGTTGTAGTTCTGTGAAAAATGCCATTGGTAATATAAGAGGGATTGCATTGAATCTGTAGATTACCTTAGGTAGTATGGTCATTTTAACAGTATTAATTCTTCCAATCCAAGAACATGGTATATCTTTCCATCTGTTTGTGTCATCTTCAGTTTCTTTCATCAGCATCTTACAGTTTTCAGAGTACAGGTCTTTTGCCTCCTTAGGTAGGTTTATTCCTAGGTATTTCATTCTTTTTGATACAAGCATATGTGGGATTATTTGCTTAATTTTTCTTTCTGATATTTTGTTGTTAGTGTATAGAAGTGCAACAGATTTCTGTGTATTAATTTTGTATCCTGCAACTTTCCTGAATTCATTGATGAGCTCTAGTAGTTTTCTAGTGGCATCTTTAGGATTTTCCATGTATAGTATCATGTCATCTGCAGACAGTGACTGTTTTACTTCTTCCTTTCCAATTTGGATTCCTTTTATTTCTTTATCTCTGATTGCCATGGCTAGGACTTCCAAAACTATGTTAAATAAAAGTGGTGAGAGTGGACATCCATGTCTTTTTCCTGATCTTAGAGGGAATCTTTCAGCTTTTCAAAATTGAGTATGATGTTAGCTGTGGGCTTGTCATATATGACCTTTATTATGTTGAGGTATGTTTCCTCTATGCCCACTTTTTTGGAGTGTTTTTATCATAAATGGAGTTGAATTTTATCAAAAGCTTTTTTTTTTTTTTTTTTTTTTGCGGTATGTGGGCCCCTCACTGTTGTGGCCTCTCCCGTTGTGGAGCACAGGCTCCAGACGCGCAGGTCAGCGGCCATGACTTGTAGGCCCAGCCGCTCCGCGGCATGTGGGATCTTCCTAGACCAGGGCACGAACCCGTGTCCCCTGCATCGGCAGGCGGACTCTGAACCACTGCGCCACCAGGGAAGCCCTCAAAAGCTTTTTATGCATCTATTGAGATGATCATATGGTTTTCTTCAGTTTGTTAATGTGGTGCATCACATAAATTGATTTACAAATATTGAAAAATCTTTGCATCCCTGGGATAAATTCCAGTTGATCATGATGTATTATGCTTTTACTGTATTGTTGGATTCAGTTCGTTAGTATTTTGTTGAGGATTTTTGCATCTATGTTCATCAGTGATACTGGCTTGAAATTTCCTTTTGGTGTGTGATATCTTTGTCTGGTTTTGGTATCAGGATGATGGTGGCCTCATAGAATGAGTTCAAAAGTGTACCCTCCTCTGCAATTTTCTGGAATAGTTTCAGAAGGATAGGTGTGAATTCTTCTCTAAATATTTGATAGAAGTTCCCTGTGAAGCTATGTGGTCCTGGACTTTTGTTTGTTGAGAATTTCTTAATTACTGATTCAATTTCAGTCTTGGTAAATGCTCTGTCCATATTTTCTATTTCTTCCTGGTTCAGTCTTGGGAAATTGTACCTGTCTAAGAATTTGTCCATTTCTTCTAGGCTGTCTATTTTTTTTTGGCATATAGCTGCTCATGTTAGTCTCTTATGATTCTTTGTATTTTTTATGGTGTTGGTTCTAACTTCTTTCTCATTTCTGATTTTATTGATATGGGCTCTCTCCCTTTTTTTCTTGATGAGGCTGGGTAAAGGTTTATGAATTTTGTTTATCTTTTCAAAGAACCAGCTTTTAGTTTCATTGGTCTTTTCAATTTATTTTTTAGTCTCCATTTCATTTATTTCTGCTCTGACCTTTATGATTTCTTTCCTTCTACTAACTTTGGGTTTTGTTTGTTCTCCTTTCTGTAGTTGCTTTAAGGGTAAGTTTAGGTTGTTTGAGATTTTTCTTGTTTCCTGAAGTAAGCTTATATCACTATCAACTTCCCTCTTAGAACTAACTGTATTTGTTGCATCTCATAGCTTTTGGATCATCATGTTTTTGTTCTCATTTGTCTCTAGGTATTTTTTGATTTCCTCTTTGAGTTCTCCAGTGATCCTTTGGTTGTTTAGTAGCATATTGTTTAGCCTCCACTTGTTTGTACTTTTTGCAGTTTATTTTTTTTCTTGTAGTTGATTTCTAGTCTCATAGCAGTACAGTCAGTAAAGATGCTTGGTATGATTTCAACTTTCTTAAATTTACTGAGGCTTATTTTGTGTGCTAGCAGGTGATCTAACCTGGAGAATATTCCATATGCACTTGAAAAGAATGAGTATTCTGCTGCTTTTGGATGGAATGCTCTGTAAATATCAGTTAAGTGCATTTGGTCTAATGTGTTATAGAAGGCCTATGTTTCCTTATTGGTTTTCTGTCTAAATAATATGTTCATCAATGTAAGTGGGGTGTTACAGTCCCCTATTGTTACTGTGTTATTGTCAATTTCTCCTTTTATGTTTGTTAATATTTGCCTTATATATTGAGGTGCTCCTATGTTGGGTGCATATGTATTTACAATTGTTATATCTTCTTGGATTGATCCCTTGATCATTATGTAGTGTTCCTCTTTGTCGCTTGTAACAGTCTTTATTTTAAAGTATGTATTTTTTCTGATACAAGTATTGCTACTCCAGCTTATGATTTCCATTTTTGTGGAATACCTTTTTCTATCCACTCACTTTCAGTCTGTGTGTGTCTCTAGATCTGTAGAGAGTCTCTTCTAGGCAGCATATATACCAGTCTTATTTTTGTATCCATTCAGTCAGCCTGTGTCTTTTGATTGTAGCTTGTATTCTGTTTACATTTAAGGTAACTATTGATTTGTATGTTCTTACTGCAATTTTTTAAATTGTTTTGGATTTGTTTTTGAAGGTCTTTTACCCCTTTCTTCTTTTGTTCCCTTCTCTTGTGATTTTATAACTATATTTAGTGTTATGTTTGGATTCCATTTCATTTTTTGTGTGTATATCTATTATAGATTTTTGGTGTGTTGTTACCATGAGGTTTTTGTGTAGCAGTCTATTTATATACATGGTTGTTTTAAGTTGCTGATCTCTTAATTTCAAATGCATTTTAAATACCCTGCATTTGTTCTCTCCTCCCTTCACAATTAAACTATTTTTTAAATCATATTTTATAACTAATTATCTTGCATATCCCTTAACTGCTCATTGTGGATACAGATGATTTTACTACTTTTGTCTTTTAACCTATCTATTAGCTTTGTGTGTGGATGATTTCATACATTTACTGTATGTTTTCCTTTACCAGTGAGCTCTTCCACTGCATAATTTTCTTGTTTCTAATTGTGGGCTTTTCTTTTTTGCCTAGAGAAATTACTTTAACATTTGTTTTAAATCTGGTTTGGTGGTGCTGAATTCTTCTAGCTTTTGCTCGTCTGTAAAGCTTTTGATTTCTGAAGGAGAGCCTTGTTGGGTAGAGTATTCTTGGTTGTACGTTTTCCCCTTTCATCACTTTAAATATATTGTGCCTCCCCCTTCTGGCTTGCAGAGTTTCTCCTGAAAAATCAGCTGGTAGCCTTATAGGAGTTCCCTTGTATGTTATTTGTTGATTTTCCCCTGCTGCTTTTAATATTTGCTCTTTATTCTTAATTTTTGTCATTTTGATTACACTGTGTCTTAGTGTGTTCCTCTTTGGGTTAATCCTGTGTGGGACTCTGTGCTTTCTGGACTTGAGTCACCCTTTCCTTTCCCAGGTTAGGGAGATTGTCAGCTATTATCTCTTCAAATATTTTCTCAGGCCCTTTGTCTTTCTCTTCTTCTTCTGGGACCCATATAATGAGAATACAAAAGTCTCTTAAACTGTCCTTATTCCTTTTCTTTTTTATTCTGTTCAGCAGCAATTTTTTCCACTACTGTCTTCCAGGCCACTGATCCATTCATCTCTATCATTTACTCTACTATTGATTCCCTCTAGTGTATTTTTCATTTCAGTTATTGTATTCTTCAGCTCCATTTGGTTGTTCTTCATATTTTCTAATTCTTTGTTAAAAATGTCTATCTTTTCCCTCTATGCATCCATTCTTCTCCCCAGTTCTTTCATCATCTTTATGATCATTTCTCTGAACTTTTTCTCCAGTGGGTTACTTGCCTCTACTTCATTTAGTTCTCCTCAGGTTTTTTCTTGTTCCTTTGTCTGGAACATGTTCCTCTGCTGCCTCATTTTGTCTAAGATGCTATTTGTATTATTATGTATGTGGTAGGTTATTTACATTTCTTGACCTTGGAGAAATGGCCCTCTGTAGGAGGGACCCTTATGCATCCTGGCAGTGCACTCCCCTCTCATCACCCAACCTGTACGCTCTAGCGATTCCTCCTAAGAGGGCTGCTTGGGTCCTTCTGTTGTGATGGACTCTGTTAGTGAGGCCTAGTCATGAGGCAGCTGACTGTAGAACCCCAGGGTGCCCCTGGTCTAGTTCTGGTGCACTGGTGGGCAGAGTCAGTGCCCCAAAACTCTGGGGCTGTTGCCCACCCACTAGCAGGTGAAGCCAGATCCTAGGGTTAGTGCCAGACTACTCACAGGCAGAGCTGGTTCCTAAAGTTTGGCTGCAGGGCCCAGGGATTCCAGACTTTGTTTCATATCATTGGGTGGGGGGCAGTTCCTGACACAGTTGGGTGTGGGGTCTGGGGTGTCCTAAATGTTGTGTTTGCCTGCCAGTGGGTAGTGCCAGGGTCTGGGCCCAGCTTGTCCCAGGGTAGGGTCTGGACTGCCCTGTGGGATCATAGTTTTCTTGCTTCTGGTGTCTGGTCCTGGTGGGTGAGGTTGATCTAGAGGCTTGTTCAAGCTTCCTCATGGGAGGGGCTGGTACCTACCAACTGGTGGGTGGAGCTGGGTCTTGGCCCTCTGGTGAGCTGGGCTGTGCTTAGAGGCATGTCCAGAGGCAGTTGTGGGCTCTTTGGTCTTTATGGAGCCTGTCTCCTGCTGGGTGCAGGTTTGTCCCTGCCCAGTTAGTTGTTTGGCCTGAGGCATCCCAGCACTGGATCCTACAGGCTGTTGGGTGGGGCCAGGTTTTGGCACTAATTAGCCAATATGGCAACTGCCAGGAGTGCTCACACAGTTGAATGTTCCTCAACATGTCTGCCCCCAGTGTTTTTGTCCCCCAGGTGAGTCACAGCCTTGCCCCACTTCTCCGGGAGACTCTCCAAGACCAGCAGGTAGGTCTGGCCCAAGCTCCTGTCAAATTACTGCTTTTGCCCTGGGTCCTGGTATGCATGGGATTTTGTGTGTGCCATTTTAAGAGCAAAGTCTTTATTTCCCCCAGTCCTGTGGGGCTCCTGCAGTTAAGCCCCGCTGGCCTTCAAAGCCATGTTCTGGGGGCTCATCTTCCCAGTGCCAGACCCCCAAGCTGGGGAACCTGTTGTGGAGCTCAGGACTCTCACTCCTGTGGGAGAACCCCTGCTGTATAATTATTCTGCATTTTGTGGTTTGCCTATCCTGGGGGCATGAGATTTGATTATATCGCTAGTCCACCCCTCATACTCATCTTGTGTGGTTCTTTCTTTATGTCTTTAGTTGTCGGAGATCTTTGGAACCTACCAGAAAAGGTTCCACACTGGTAGGTTCCAGTTTTTTTTTCATCAGTGTTTGTTCTGCAGATAGTTGTAATTTTGGTGTGCTCATGAGAGGAGGTGAGTTCAGGGTCTTTCTACTCCTCCATCTTGGCCACTCCCCCACTATTATATTTTTTAATCATTTGGTGAAAAGATTATTCAAAGTGGTAAAAGACTGTTGCTTTTATTAACATTATTACATTATTGTATTTTTCTTTGTGCTCATTTTTACTTTGTAAGGTTTCTTCAATAAGCATGCACTGGTTTTATAATGACAAAAATTCCAAGTTTCCATTATATAATGGCCATTAGCAAATTCTGGTTTCTCCATACATATTCTCCCACTAAACATACAAATCAAGGAGACAAGCAAATAACAAATAACAATAACATCACAGAGGACATTGAAAGAAGGAAAATATTCAAATTATTTTTATGAAGTGAGTATGACATTGAAACTATAAAGCTGGAAACTGAAACAAAACTAAAGATAATTTAATTCATAAATATCAATGCAAAAACCTAAGATAAAACAGCACATTAAAATATAATAATCCTGACCAAGTTGGGTTTATTACAGTAATACAAGAATGGGTCAACATTTAAAAAGGCATTAGGGTCATTCAGTATATCAATAGATTTAAGGAAACAATATCATACATCTCCCTAGATGTTTAAGAGACATTTGAAAATTCAATATCAATTTCTAACTTAAAAAAACTTTCTGAAATAAGAGTAAATGAATTTGTCCTTACAAGACTTATCCTTAACAGGAGAAACACTGAATAAACTCTTACTTAGACAGGAATAAGGTAAGTTTGCCTATCATTTGTATTATTATATACTCTTGTTTTAAAGATACTATCTAATGTAATTATTTTATTTTTAAATTTTCTTTTTTAAAATTTTTTATTGGAGTATAGTTGATTTACAACGTTGTGTTAGTTTCAGGTGTACAGCAAAGTGAATCAGTTATACACATACATATATCCACTCTTTTTAAGATTCTTTTCCCATATACATCATTACAGGGTATTGAGCCTTTCCAATTATGATTCAGTAAATTCAACAACAAAATCTTTGCATAGAAAAAAGAGGAAGAAATGAAACACTAAATACAAGTCAAAATATAACTATATTCACCAGCTTTTGTAAGGTTATTTTGTGTAACAGTCTCAAAGTCTCAGGGGATATTAGCAACAGAGGTTTATTTCTCATTTTCCTTGCTGGACAACTCTAGATTGGCTGTGGCTTTGTTCCACGTGGTGCTTCCGGAATCGAGGCTGATTCCCTTTCTGACTCACTGCCACTCTCCTGTGTCATTTTGTGCTCCCACATGTGCTTTATGAGTGTTCCAGTTGTTCCATATCTTTGGCAGCACTTGTTTTTAACTTTAGTTTTTCTGGTGGGTATGTAGTAGTATATCATTGTGATTTTAATTTGCATTTCCTTAGTGACCAATGAAGTTAAACAACTTTTTCTGGACTTGTTCAGTTACAGAGCACTTGCATATTGTTTATTTGGTTGTCTTCTTATTATTGAGTTGTAAGATTTCTTTGTATACTCTGAGTCCAAGTCTTTTTTAACATATTTTTTCAAATATTTTCTCCCCATTTGTGACTTGCCATTTAATTTTCTTTTTTTTTTTTTTTCTTTTTTCTTTTTTTGCAGTACACGGGCCTCTCACTGTTGTGGCCTCTCCCGTTGCAGAGCACAGGCTCCAGACGCGCAGGCTCAGCGGCCATGGCTTACAGGCCCAGCCGCTCCACGGCATGTGGGATCTTCCCAGACTGGGGCATGAACCCGTGTCCCCTGCATCGGCAGGCGGACTCTCAACCACTGCGCCACCAGGGAAGCCCATCCATTTAATTTTTTAATGGTATTCTCTGACAAGTGAAAGGTTAATTTTGGTAAGCTTCAACTGCAAAATATATTTCTTTTATGATTCATATTTTTTGTCCTATCAATGCAAATTTGCCTTTCCCAAGGTCACGAAGACTTTCTCATATATTTTCTCCTAGAAGTTTTAGAATGTTAACTTTTTTAAGTTCTATAATCCATTTTGAATCAAATTTTGTGTGTGGTGAAAGGAAAATGCCAAAGCTCCTTTTTCTGTACAGATATCCAGTTATTCCAGCACCATTTATTGAAAAGACCTATTTTCCCCATTGAATTATCTTGGTAATTAGTCAACAATTAGTTGACCATATAATCATACATCCATTTCTGAACTTTTAATTGTTCCATTGATCTAAATGTGTATTTTTATGCCACTATCATACTACCTTGATTGCTGTAGATTAGGAGTAAGTCTTGAAAGTCCTCCAAATACATTCTTTTTAACATTTCCATATTCCACATTTTTTGTATTTCCATATAAACTGTAGAATGAGTTTGACCATTACTTTTAGAATGTCCAGTGGGATTTTAATTTAACTGTAAATAAATTTAGAGAGAATCAATACCTTAATAACATTCAGTCTTTAAATTCATTAACACTGTGTAGCTCCCAAATTATTTATGTCTTCTTTAACTTCATTCAGCCATCTTTGATAGTTTTCATTGTACAGGTGTTAAACATATGGTTAAAATTATCTCCGAGTACTTTGTGTTTTTTGATGATGTAATTTTTCATTGCCAGTATCTAGAAACAGACTTGATTTTGGTGTACTGCTCTTGCATCATGGGATGCTGTTATATTTGCTTAGTAGTTAGCTAATGGGTTTGTTTTTTGGGGGTTTTTTGGGGGGGTTTGTAGTGTCCTTAGTAATTTCTATGTACATCATGATGATATCCAAAAAAAGTTTTATGTCTTTATTCCCTATATATACGTGTGTGTTTTTCTTTATTGCACAGGCTACAACACAATGGAGAATACCTAAAGAGTGAGTAGACATTCTTACTTTATTCCCAGTCTTAGAGCAGGAAACTAATCTTTCTCAGCAAATATGATGTCAGCTGAACGTTTCTGTTACCCTTGTATTTACATTTAGCTGAGGGCTTTTAGAATTAATGGATGATGCATTCTGTAAAATGTGTAAATATATCTATCGTGAAGATCATATACTTTTCTCCATTACATGGGGAATTACATTGATTGAGTTTAGAATGTTAAAGCAACCTTGCAATCCAGGGATAATACCACTTGATCATTATGTGTTATCTGTTTTTTGTATTACTTGATTTGGTTTTTAGTATTTGGTTAAGGATTTTTTGAATCCAGTTTTATGAGGGATATTGTTCTCTGGGTTTGTTTTCTTGCAGTGTTTTTGTTTGGATATGGTATCAGGCTAATGCTGGACTCAGAGTGCATTGGAAAGTGTTGCATACTCTATTTTCTAAAAGAATTTGTGTATGATTATTATTATTTCTTCCTTAAAAATTCAATAGAATTCTACTCTGAAACCATCTGAGCCTAGAGTTTTCTTTTAGGAGAGCTCTTAAGAAATAAATTCAACCTCTTTAGTAAGTATGGAAGTATACAGTTGTCTGTTTCTCTGAGTTGTAATTTATGCCCTTCAAAGAATTTATTCAATTCATTTAAGTAAGTTCTCAAACTTACTGGAATAAAATGTTCATTATATTCCCTTATTATTCTTTTAATGACAGATCAATAATGACATTTCTTTTTTCATTCTTGATATTGATAATTTGTGTATTCTCCTTTTTTTCCTTGATCCATCTACTAGAAGTTTATCAGTTTTACTGGCCTTTTCAAAAAATCAGCTTTGAATTTTGTTTACCTCTATTGCTTTATTTACTTGCGTTATTATTTACTTGCTTTAACTTGCTCTAGGTTTTATTTGCTTTTTTTAGCTTCTTATGATGGAAGCTTAAACAATTATGTACTCTTCCACATTAGTATCTTTTAGGCTTCTATTAATAATTTCTCTGTAAATTGTGCTTTAAAGCTATAACCCACAAATTTTGAAATGTAGTTGTTGTCCCAAATATTTTCCAATTTTCCTTGTGATTTTTTTCTTTGACCTAAGGACAGTTTAGAAGTATGTTCAATATTTTTTAAGTATTTGAGGAATTTCCAAATTCACTCATTAATTTTTTTGCTTACTTCTATTATAATCATAGAATATATTCTGTATGACTTCAATTCCGTCAAATTTATTATTAATCTACTTGTTTTATGACCTTGTGTGGTAGAAAGAAAATGATCCCCCCCAAGGTGTACACATCATAATCTCCAGAACATGTGACTTCCCAGAACCTCACACGACAAAAGGGGTTTGCAGAGGTGATTAAGAGTCTTGAGATTGGAAGATTTTGGATTATCTGTGTGAAGTTATAAATATATAGAGACTTTTGATATTTCCTATTCCTCTCCAAGAAGAATTATACTATTTTGCATTGTCACCAGCAATATATGTGATTGATTGTCTCTATCCCTGCAGCCTTGCCAACAGATTATGTTGTCAAAGTTTTGGATTTTTGTCAGTGTAGGTAAGTCAAAATTTATACCTAAGTAGAGTTTTAATTTATATTTAACTTATTACGATCAACTTAACATAGGAAAATAGGCTTAAGATTTATTTTCATTTATTATTTAGGTTAACTGTTAATATCTCTACCATGCTTTCAGTGTTTTTTATATATCTAGTAGTTCTGGGATATTAACCATTTGCTTGTGATAAAAAATTATAAGCATTGTTTTTCATGTTCATTATTTGTCTCTACTTGTGGTATTTGCTGCCAAACAAATGTTTAAATTACTTTTGACCCAGTGCTCTGACTGCACAGCCTAAGGTCATATCCATAAAGGAAAAGAGAAATCAAACAATTTTAAACCATACTTACTTAGAGTTTTATTATTGGTAAACATATTGGAATTTTATTTTCTAACCATTTTATGCATGTCATAGAATAAAGTAAATGTGCTAATTAGAAACCAAGGATTTCAGAATAAAACAAATAATATGAATTTACGAGCCAAAGGAATTAAAAGCACTATAATGTTAAATTTGAATTAGAAATGAAAAATATTAAGCTTATAAAGTATATTTATATTTATATATACCCTAGATTTATCCACTGAAATACTCTGAAAGCAGTTAACACCTCAGTAAAAATGAATACTCCTGATCAGTTCCCACTGAAAGAAATCAGAGATCTTTGAGGAAATTGTTGACTTCAGATCTGGAGCATAGAAAATGCAAGGTAATGCTGTAATACCTTATTATATCATAAAGCAAAAATTTAATCAAAACTGGAGTTATGTCAAAAGGAAACAGAAGCCTAGTCAATTTTGGGACTTGAGTGTGGAGGTTTGAGTATCAAAAGGGATAATTGGAAGTGTTTGCATATAAAACATTTGGGTATCAAAATGCATAATACCTTGAGAAACACTGAATAAATTAACACTTAGGATTCTCAAAATGACAGAGATTTTGAGAGAGAAAGTCAAGGTGACTAATACATGGAATGTTCTTATAATTTTTTGTTTAATACATTAAATTATATAAATGGGAGCACAGCAATAGTTATGTTAAGTGACATAACCATGACTGTCCTGGATAAGCTGGAATGTATAGTCATCTTACTATTACACAAACTCCTTACCCTAACAGGTGGTTATTAAAGGGAAGGCGGTAAGCAATTTTTAGGAGGAAAAACACTTTTTTCACGAAAGAGCATCAGTTAATGAACACAAAAAGAATAACGGTATTAGAAAAATCATAGTTCTGACCTCCATATGAAATCAATAATTCAGGCAAAGTTCTTTTATAAAGGCTAAAACTATTAGATAAAACATTGCTGGAATAGAAGCTAAATGCATATTACCAAAGGAAAGCATAACCCTATAAAGGAGAGGTCGGGTGGGGATCAAATCAACTGGGTGAGCAAACTTAGCATCACTAATGTTGGGACAACCTGGCATTCTGTGCCTCTTGATATGATGCAGAACAAAGCACACAGCATCACCTGTGAAATTCTGTTTTCCAAAATGTTCACTGTGAATCTAGACCAACCTTCCAGTTTTCTTGAAATAGAGGAGAGAAAGAAAAGGTGAGAACATCAAAAGAAAACAATCAATCACATACCTTCAAAATTTAGTATAATCTGGGCTTCCCTGGTGGCGCAGTGGTTGAGAGTCTGCCTGCCGATGCAGGGGACACGAGTTCATGCCCCGGTCCGGGAAGATCTCACATGCTGTGGAGCGGCTAGGCCCGTGAGCCATGGCTGCTGAGCCTGCGCGTCTGGAGCCTGTACTCCGCAACGGGAGAGGCCACAACAGTGAGAGACCCGCGTACCACCAAAAAAATTAAAAAAAAAAAAAATTTAGTATAATCTATGAGAAAACAGACTAGGCCTTTTTGAGAGTCAATGTAATTAAATATATCAATAATTTAAAAGCTAGGGCACTCTCCTAGATTTTAAAATACTAGAGACAAAGCAGGCAAATGCAAATATGAGTATTACCTATTGCTCAATCATGATGGTGGATATTCATTTTTGTTCAATTTTTCTGCATGTTTGAAATTGTTCATAATAAAAAATGGGGAAAAAATCCATTTTTGATATGTTGCCTTGAATGGAAACTGATCAGGTAAGTCAAATGGCTAAAAAAAATAGTATATAAACTTTAAATATTGAATTTTCTTCTCTTTATGAGCATCTAATTAATAGGACATACCATTTTTAGTTACTTGGTTCATTAGGTTACCCTTATATTTGTAGAAGATACAGCATTGGTCTTATCTGAAAGAAATAAGATATTCATTATATCAACACAAATTGTTTCTTGATTTATTTTGCAGAGGTGATGGCAGGGTTGTAATTTGGGCAACATAAAAGGGAATAGGAAGCCAGATAAGTAAATTCTCATGTCTTTTATGTAATTGTATTATGTTTTCATTGTGTATGTCACCCACAGTTCAAGCCAGCTGGTGTGTTGAACTCAGAGCAAAATAATAATAATAAGATAACATTAGGCATCCACTCTATCTGCCTTTGCAAATCAATATTTTGTCTCCTTAATTAAGCATGGCTTACAACTGTTAAGTAAAGAATGTCTACAGTATCCACCCCCTTTCATCCTCGGAGTTAAACAGGATGACTTTTAATGGGCATCATCAAAAAATCTATAAACAATAAATGCTGGAGAGGGTGTGGAGAAAAGGGAACCCTCTTGCACTGTTGGTGGGAATGTAAATGGATACAGCCACTATGGAGAACAGTATGGAGGGTCCTTAAAAAACTAAAAATAGAACTACCATATGACCCAGCAATCCCACTACTGGGCATATACCCTGACAAAACCATAATTCAAAAAGACTCATGTACCACAGTGTTCACTGCAGCTCTATTTACAATAGCCAGGACCTGGAAGCAACCTAAGTGTCCATCGACAGATGAATGGATAAAGAAGATTACTCAGCCATAAAAAAGAATGAAGTAATTCCATTTGCAGTAACATGGATGAACCTAAAGATTGTCATACAGAGTGAAGTAAGCCAGAAAGAGAAAAACAAATATTGTATATTAACACATATATGTGGAATCTAAAAACAACTGGTATAGACAATCTTATTTACAAAGCAGAAATAGAGACACAGATGTGGAGAACAGACAGATGGATACCAAGAGGGAAAGCCGGGTGGGGGGGGCATGAATTGGGAGATTCGGACTGACATATATACACTATTGATACTATGCATAAAATAGATTACTAATGAGAACCTACTGTATAGCAGAGGGAACTCTACTCAGTGCTCTGTGGTGACCTAAATGAGAAGGAAATCCAAAAAAGAGGGGATATACATATAGGTATAGCTGATTCACTTTGCTGTACAGTGTAACCTAACACAACATTGTAAAGCAACTGTACTCCAATGAAATAGGCAGCAGGCCAGAGTTGACTTGCAAGCTATTGTTTGCCAACCCCTATTATAGATGATCAAATCAGTCAAGTAGAATATGGCACCTGATGTAGAATTTGGCTCCTGAAAAAGCAGAATTGAGGAAGTTAAATTATGTTCAGAAGATAGAAATTACTTACGATTTCCAGTTTTGTCTTCTTTATAAATTAATTCTCATTTGCTATTAGTATGAAGGTGCCAAATATCAAAACATAGAAGGCTGTAGTGTAGAACAAAGGAGGCAACTAAACACACAGAAACGTTTTGTACATTTTCCATTCTTTTTGTCCCATGTAACCATGCAAAGTTAACATTTTCTTCAAAAGAGGAAAACAATACATTTTTGAGTTTTTTTGCTCATACCTTGTTGGACAAACAAACACTGAGCACAGAAATTGCTTGTATGTTAGGGCCATATGTAGAAACATAGCAAAAAATATATGAAACGCATAGTATAGTCTTTCCTAATGTGCAGCATTGAGAAAATCTTCACAATGACCCAAAATATTTGAAGTCCAGCAGTGGTCTTCCTGCCTAACGACTGCATGCTGACACATACATTTCATGAAGATTGATGAGTACTCGTGGAATACCCAGCTCAAGGCCTGGCAAACAGTTCTTTTTTCAACTAGTTTTTTGTTTTTTTTAACATCTTTATTGGAGTATAATTGCTTTACAATGGTGTGTTAGTTTCTGCTCTATAACAAAGTGAATCAGTTATACACATACATATGTTCCCATATCTCTTCCCTCTTGCATCTCCCTCCCACCCTCCCTATCCCACCCCTCTAGGTGGTCACAAAGCACCGAGCTGATCTCCCTAGTTTTTGACAGCCTACCCTGTGTGAAACTCTGCCTCAGTATTACATGTCTATGAGAGACTGTGTACACTGGTTTAGAGTATGGATTCTGGAGTCAGGCTACCTGGGTGTGAATCCCAGTTGTGTGCCGTTGGGCCAACAGTTTAATATACAGTTCAATATAACAGTTAAGATACAGTTTTCTGTATCTTAACTTCCTCACCTATAAGTAAGGATAAAAATACTGACCTCTTCAGATGATCTTGAGAAATAAATGAGTAAATGTGTATAAAACACTTAGCATCAGAGGCATATAGTTAAGAAAATATGGGTTTGAATGAATTTATATCAGATAGTTTGCAGCCTGTATTCTGAAGCTCAAAGTTCTTTCTTGACCTGTTAAGTAAAAAGAATGAGGGAACCATGATTAATACCTGTACATTTTCTATTCTATCCAAAATAGACTTTTTAAATTTGTCATAGATAGTACTGCTGCTCACAGAAGGACTGTACTTTTCAGTTGAAGTTATCCACAGACATGACTTTTTTGGTCAATAATATGTGAGAAGAAATGAAAAATGTGAGGGTGTGTCTCTCCAATATCTTTACTAATATTCATGGTGCTGAGTATTCATCAAATTCTAGGAAAATCACAATGGACACTAACCCTTGATGTTGTAACAGAAATGTGATTTTTCTGTAAGCATTAATTATGTTAGGAAACCATTTATTTATGTAATATGTAAGATTTCTAAGAGACTGGAACTATGTGATTCTCCCATTTGGTGGTCACTGAGATATAAAGAGAGAATTCGAAATTCCCGATCTCCAGTTACCAGCTTTCACCCTCCTTCATTGAAAGGTTGCCTCATGGGTCCCATATCTTGGCTTCCTTCCTTTCCTTCCTTCCATCTCTCTTTAATATTTCACTGACTCACAGCTAGGATTTTTGCAAAAAATAACTAAATCTTCAGTTGGAGAAGCAAGATGTAGATTTTAATTTTTTAAAACAAAAATCAGAACCACAAAAACGTGCATATAGATTTTTTTCTGCCTCCTATAACCATAACATGATTTAACATGATTTATAGGTTCCATGGATATTTAGAAGAGTTAATATTCTGGGTAGACCTGAAATAGACTGAGCCCTGTGCTATGCATATTATTTATCTATTTCTACACATTCAACAACCCTACTCTGAGAGCTTTTTTTTTTTTTAACAGATATGGACACTGAGACTCTTAGAAATGGCATTCATCAAGCCCCTAATGTATGCTAGGCATGGTTACAGGTGTTTCACATGTTCTTTCATTTAATGCTACAAAACTTTCAATGGTAGTGTTACCATACTTTCTGGTGAGGAAACTGAAGCTCAGAGAAAGTTATCTGCCCAAAATCTAGAGACTTGAATTTGACCCACTCTGGCTGGTCCATATATATGTTCCTTTTTGCATTGTGTACTCCATCATTTTAGAATGGATTTTTATTTAAATCATTTTCTTATATTTCTTCCCATTCCTCATCAGAAAGAACCTTTGGGGTAATTTATTATTCAGCAATAGACAGCTAATACAAATGTTAAGCAAGTGAAATGCCAGAGAACTAGAACCTTTTCATTTGTGCTTTCCACAACTGATTTTAAAAATATTTGTTGAGGTTTTACATGTCAGGCATGAGATATTATCCCTGTCCTGAAACAGCTTCTCATCTAATGGGGGAGGGATGGGAGAAAAAAATTTTAAATTGAACTTTTCAAAATTAAGCCAGAAGTACATAAATGAATGGAAATAACAAAGAACTTGCAGAGATAAATGAAATTAAAAATAGAAAACAAATCAACAAGTATAGTTGATTAACCTCTAGATAGAATGATTAGGAAAGAGATAAAGAATGAGAACACAAATTATCAATATCAGTAATAAAAGGGACATCGATACAGATCCTAGAGATAATTTTTCAAAATAAACATTTTATGAACAATAGCATTAAAAATGCTTAGTCATAAATTTAACAATACATGTTTAAGACTTCTGCAATGAAAACTATACAACACTGTTGGAAAAAAAATTAAAGCAAACCTGGAGATTGGCCATGAAGATGGAGCAGAAAGACCCTGAGCTCACCTCCTTTCACAAGCACACCAAAATCACAACTATCTGCAAAACAACTATCTATGAAAAAGACAAAAACCTACCAGAAAAGATCTTTTACAACTAAAGACATAAAGAAGGAACAGTGAGAGGGGTAAAGGGGCGAATTCATGATATAATCAAGTCCCATACCCCTGGGGGTGCAACCCACAAACTGGAGAATATCTATATTGCAGAGGTTCTCCAACAGGAGTGAGGACTCTGGGCCCCACATCCGGTGCCCCAGCCCAGGGGTCCGGCACTGGGAGGATGAGCTCCCAGAGCAATTGGCATTGAAGGTCAGTGGGGCTTAATTTCAGGAGTCCCAAAGGACTTCGGGAAATAAACTTCAGTCTTAAAAGGCACACACAAAATCTCATAAGCACAAGGACCCAGGGCAAAAGCAGTAATTTGATAGGTGCCTGAGCCAGACCTACCTACTAGTCTTGGAGAGTCTCCCGCAGAGTTGGAGGGTGGCTACAACTCACCCTGGGGACATGGACACTGGCAGCAGCCACGTTTGGTAGCTCTTTCTACCCTGTGGAAGCCAGTGCTGGCAGACGCCATTGTAGGATCCTTCCTCTAGTTCATTAGTGCCAAGACCTGGCCCCACCTAATAGCTTGTAGGTGCCAGTGCCAAACAACTGACTGGAGACACAGATGCACCCATCAGCAGACAGTCTGCCTAAAGACTTCCTGATCCCACAGCTGCCTCTAGACGTGCCTACACACATGGCCCTGCCCACCAAAGGGCCAAGACCCAGCTTCACCCAACAGTGGTCAAGCCTCGGCCAGCCTCTTCAGGAAGCCTGCACTGGCCTCTAGACCAGCCTCACACACCAAGGGGCAGACATCAGACACGAGAAAACCACAGTCCTGCAGCCTGCAGACCCAGGCTATCCACAGCAAGCCAGACCCTACCAGCTGGGCTGCAGGACAACACAAGCCTCCAGACACCCCAGATTCCATACCCAACTGTTTCAGGAACCAGCCCCCTGCCCACCAGCGATTGGACACCAGCTCTGGGATCCCTGGGCCCTGTAGCCAGATGCCAAGCCCCAGCTCTGCCTGCCAATAGTCCAGCACTAATGCCAGGACCTGGCTTCATCCACCAGTTGCGGGGGGCAGGGGAAAGCAACAGCCCCAGAGTCTTCTGGACCCTGACTATGCCCACCAGTGAGCCAGCACAAGACCTGGGGCCACCTGGGGTTCTACAGTCAGCTGCCTCATGACCAGACCGTACTAACCGGCAGCCTATAGCATCTCCCTGGCAACCAACCAGACCATGGGCCAGCCAGTCTTACCAGACAGCCCACATAGCCCACCACAATAGAAGGACCCATGCAGCCCTCTTATGGGGAGTCCCTAGAGCATATAGCTTGGGTGACAAGAGGGTAGTGTGCTGCCAGGATGCACAGTACTTCTCCTAGAGAAGACCACTTCTGCAAGGTCAAGAAATGTAACTAACCTACTACATACCTAAAAATACAAGTAACAATTTCAACAAAATGAGGCAACAGAGAAACATGTTCCAGACAAAGGAACAAGATAAGACCCGAGACGAAGAACTAAGTGAAGCGGACGGAGAAAGGCTACCTACCAGAGAAAGAGTTCAGAGTAATGATTGTAAAGATGATGAAGGTACTTGGGAGAAAAATGGATGCACAGAGTGAGACGTTAGAAGTTTTTAACAAAGCATTAAATAATATAAAGAACAACCAAAGAGAGATGAAGGATACAATAACTGAAATGAAAAATACACTAGAAGGAATCAGGAGTAGACTAAATGATACAGAGGAAATGAATCAGTGAGCTGGAAGACAGAGTAGAGGAAATCCCTGCCACTGAACAGAAAAAAGAAAAAAAGAATGAAAAGAAATGAGGACAGTTTAAGAAACCTCTGAGGCAACATCAAGCACAGTAATATTCATATAATAGGAGGTCCCAGAAGGAGAAGAGAGAGAGAAAAGGGCTGAGAACATATTTACAACATAATAGCTGCAAAGTTCCCTAACCTGGGAAAGGAAATAGTCTCCCAAGTCCAGAAAGCACACGGAGTCCCATACGGGCAAAGAGGAATACAGCAAGATGCACTGTAATCAAAATGACAAAAGTTAAGAATAAAGAGAGAGTATTAAAATCAGCAAAGGAAAAGCATCAAATAACATACAAAGGAACTCCTATAAGGCTATTAGCTGATTTTTCAGCAGACACTCTGCAGGCCAGAAGGGAGTGGAACCATATATTTAAAGGGTGAAAGGAGAAAAACTTCAAACCAAGAACACTCTACCCAGCAAGGTTATCATTCAGAATTGAAGAAGAGATAAAGAGCTTTCCAGACAAACAAAAACTAAAGGAGTTTGTCACCACTAAAATAGTCATGCAGGAAATGTTAAAGGGACTTCTTTAAGCTGAAAAGGGCACTAATTAGTAACAAGAAAACATGTAAGTTCAAATCTCACTAATAAAGGTAAATATATAGTAAAGGTAATCGATCAATCACTTATAAAGCTAGTATGAAGGTTAAAAGACAAAAGAGGTAAAAATAACTATAACTAAAATAGTTAAATAAGGAATACACAAAATTAAAAACTTTAAAATGTCACATTGGGAATTCCCTGGCAGTCCAGTGGTTAGGACTCCATGCTTCCACTGCAGGGGGCACAGGTTTGATCCCTGGTTGGGGAACTAAGTTTCCACATGCCCCATGGCACAGCCAATAAATAAATAAAATAAAATAAGACATCAAAAACACACAACAGGAGGGGTAATAATAAGTTGAGTTTTATAGAATGAATTCAAACTTCTCTTGCTATCAACTTAAATAGATTGTCATGTATATATAGGCTGTTATATATGAGTCTCATGGTAACCACAAAGCAAAAACCCATAGTAGATAACCAAAAGATAATGGGAAAGGAATCTAAGCATAACACTCTATAAGACATCAAACCAGAAGGGAAGAAATCAAGAAGAAAGGAATAGAGAAGAACTACAAAATAGCCAGAAAACAATTAACACAATTGCAATAAGTACATGCCTATCAATAGTGACTTTAAATGTAAATGGACTAAATACTCCAATCAAAACACAGAGTGGCTGAATGGATAAAAAAACAAGACCCACATATAAGCTGCTTACAAGAGATGCACTTCAGATGTAAGGACACACACAGACCGCATGTGAAGGAATGGAAAAAGATGTTTCATGAAATGGAAACCAAAAGGAAGTTGATGTAGCTATACTTGTATCAGACAAAACGGGCGTTAAAACAAAGACTGTATAAAAGACATAGACATTACATAATGATAAAGGAATCAATCTACTAAGAAGATATATGACACTTGTAAATATTTATGCACCCAAACTAGGAGCACCTAAATACATAAAGCAAATATTAATAGACCTAAAGAGAAAAACTGACAACAATACCATAATAGTAGTGGACCTTAACTCATATTTTTATTCAACATAGTACTGAAAGTGCTAGCAATTAGGCAGGAAAAAGAAATAAAAGGCATCCATATTGGAAAGGAAGAAGTAAAACTGTCACTATTTGAGGACAACATCATTTTATATATAGAAAACCCTAAAGACTCAAAAAAACACTGCTAGAACTAGTAAGTAAATTTAAACAAATTCAGTAAAGTTTCAAGGTACAAAAGCAATATACAAAATATACTCAGCCATAAAAAGAAACGAAATTGAGCTATTTGTAATGAGGTGGATGGACCTAGACCCTGTCATACAGAGTGAAGTAAGTCAGAAAGAGAAAGACAAATACTGTATGCTGACACATATATATGGAATTTAAGGGAAAAAATGTCATGAAGAACATAGGGGTAAGACAGGAATAAAGACACAGATCTACTAGAGAATGGACTTGAGGATATGGGGAGGGGGAAGGGTAAGCTGTGACAAAGCGAAAGAGTGGCATGGACATATATACACTACCAAACGTAAGGTAGATAGGTAGTGGGAAGCAGCCGCATAGCACAGGGAGATCAGCTCGGTGCTTTGTGACCACCTGGAGGGGTGGGATAGGGAGGGCGGGAGGGAGACGCAAAAGGGAGGGGATATGGGAACATATGTATATGTATAACTGATTAAATTTGTTAAATAAAAAAAAACTCAGCCAACTGGGAATAATAGGGAACTAACTAACTAACTAACTAAATAAATAAATAAAAATAATAAAATAAAAAAAAATAAGTTGCATTTTTAGACATTAACAACAAACGATCAGAAAAAGAAATTAACAGTCCCCTTACAAAATACCTTTGATTGCATCAAAAGAATAAAATACCTGGGAATGAACTTAACCAAGGAGGTGAAGGACCTATACACTCAAAAATATATTAATGAAAGAAATTTAAAAAGACACAAATAAGTGGGAATATATTCTATGTTCATGAACTGGAAGAATTAATATTGTTAAAATGTCCATACTAAATCAAAATTCCAGTGGCATTTTTCACAGAAATAAAACTATCAATCCTGAAATTTGTATGGAAACACAAAAGGTCCCAAATAACCAAATCCATTGTGAGAAAGAAGAAAAAAGCTGGAGGCATCACACTTCCTAATTTCTAATTATACTACAAAGCTATACTAACCAAAACAGTATGGAATTGGCAAAAAGACAGACATATAGGTCAATGGAACAGAATAGAGAGCCCAGAAATAAACCCATGCCATATGGTCAACTAATTTATGCCAAAAGAAGCAAAAACATACATGGGGAAAGGACAGTTTTTCAACAAATAGTGTGGGGAAAACTGGACAACCACATGCAAAAGAATAAAACTGGACTACCATCTTACACTGTACCAAAAAATTATCTCAAAATGGATGAAAGATTTGAATGTAACACCAGAAACCATAAAACTCCTGGAAGAAAACATAAGCAGTAAGCTCTTGACTGACCTTGGTCTTAACTATATGTATATTTGGATCTGACCCCAGAAGCAATGGAAACAAAAGCAAAAATAAACAAATGGGCTACATCAAACCAAAAATCTTTCTACACACTGAAGGGAATCATCAACAAAATCAAAATGCAGCCTACTGAATGGTAGAAGATATTTGCAAATGATATGTCCGATAAAGGGTTATTAAACAAAACATATAAAGAACTCACACAACTGAATAACAAACAATCTGACTAAAAATGGGCAGAGGATCTGAACAAACATTTGTCCAAAGAAGACATACAGATGGCCGACAGGCAAATGAAAAGATGCTCAACATTACTAATCATCAGGGAGATGCAAATCATAACCACAATGAGATATCACCTCACACCTGTCAGAATGGCTGTTTATATTAAAAAAAAAAAAAAACGAGAGATAACAAATGTTGGTGAGGATGTGGAAAAAAGGGAACCCTTGTGGACTGTTGGTGGGAATTTAAATTGGTATAGCCACTATGGAAAACAGTATGGAGGTTCCTCAAAAAATTCAAAATAGATCTACCATATGGACCCAGCAATTCCACTTCAGGCTGTTTATCCAAAGAAAATAAAAACACTAACTCAAAAAGATATATTCACCCCTGAGTTCACTGCAGCAGTATTTACAACAGCCAAGAACTGGAAACAACCCAAGTGTCCAATGATGGATGATTGGATAAGGAAGATGTGATGTGCGTGTGTATGTGTGTGTATACACACATACACACACACACACACACACACACACACAATGGAATACTACTCAGCCATAAAAAAGAAAGACATCTTGCCATTTGAGAGAACATGGATGGACCTAGAGAATATTATATTTAGTGAAATAAATCAGAGAAAGACAAATACTGTATGATTTCACTTATATGTGGAATCTAAAAAGTGAAACAAACAAAATGCATAAATAAAGAAAACAGATTGGTGGTTGCCAGAGGTGAGGGGGTGGTTGGGAGAAATGGGTGAAGGGGATCAAGAGGTACAAACTTCCAGTTATATTAAAATAATTAAGTCATGGGGATATAATGTACAGCATGCTGACTATAGTCAATAATATTTTATTGCAAAATTGAAAACTGCTAAGAAAGTAAATCTTAACAATTCTCATTACAAGAAAAAAAATTGTTTCTGAAACTTTGTGTGATGACAGAGGGTAAATCGACTTATTTTGGTGATCATCTCACAGTGTATACAAATGTCAAATTATTATGATATATATATATATATATATATATATATATATATATATAAAATAGCGGGCTTCCCTGGTGGCGCAGTGGTTGAGAATCTGCCTGCTAATGCAGGGGACACGGGTTCGAGCTCTGGTCTGGGAAGATCCCACATGCCACAGAGCAACTGGGCCCGTGAGCCACAATTACTGAGCCTGTGCGTCTGGAGCCTGTGCTCTGCAACAAGAGAGGCCGTGATAGTGAGAGGCCCATGCACCGCGATGAAGAGTGGCCCCCGCTTGCCACAACTAGAGAAAGCCCTCACACAGAAACGAAGACCCAACACAGCCATAAATAAATGAATGAATGAATGAATGAATGAATACCTACAATTAAATAACAAAAAGACATGCAACACAATTTTTTAAAATTCGATGAAGGTATATCCACATGCAAAAGAATGAAATTGAACCTCTATCTTACACCACTCACAAAAATTAACTAGAAATGGATTAAGTACTTAAATGTAAGGCCTAAAACCATAAAACTCCTAAGAAAACATAAGGGAAAATTCCTTGACATTCGTCTTGGCAGTGAAATTTTGGATACAATAACAAAAGCACAAGTAATAAAAGCAAAAATTAAGTGTGACTACATCAAAGTTCAAAGCTTCTATACAGCAAAAGAAGCAATCAACAAAATGAAAAGGCAACCTATAGAATGGGAGAAAATATTTGCAAGTCATATATCTGATAAGAGGTTAATATCCAAAAATATAAGGAGTGCATACAAATCAAGAGCAAAAATCCGAAATAATCTCATTAAAAGTCAGGCAAAGAAAAAAAAGAATCAGGCAAAGGACCTGAGTAGACACTTTTTCACAGAGAACATACAAAGGCCAAGAAGTGCAAGAAAATGTACTCAACATCACTAATTATCAGGGAGATGTAATCAAACCCACAGTGAGATATCATACCTGTGAGAATGGCTATTCTCAAAAAGACAAGAGATAACAAGTGCTGAGGAAAATTTGGAGAAAAGGGAACTCTTTTGCACTGTCGGTGGCAATATAAATTGGTATAACCACTGTGGAAAACAGTATGGAGGTTCCTCAAAAAGATTAAAAATAGAATTACTATATGATCTGACTTCCTGGTATATATTCGAAGGACAAGCTATCACTACCTCAAAGAGATACCTGCACTCCCTGCAGCATGCTCACTCACTGCAGCATTATTCACAATAGCCAAGAAGTGGAAATAACTTGTGTCCATCAAGGGATGAATGGCTGAAGAAAATGTTCCTTATATATATATGTGCATATATATATATGTGTGTGTATACATATACATGTAACATATACCTATATATAATAGAATACGTGTATTTTATATAGTATATAGTTACCTATATGTTACCTATATATAATGTATATGAATATTATCCAGCCATAAAAAATAACAAAATCTTGTCATTTGCAACAACATGGATGGAACTTGAGTGCATTATGCTAAGTGAAATAAGTCAGACAGAGAAAGGCAAATATACTATATGATCTCACATGTGGAATCTAAAGAGCTGAACTCACAGAAACAGAGAGTAGACTTTTGTTTCTAGGGACTGGCGGGTGGGGGAAAGGGGGAGATGTTGGTCAAAGGGTACAAACTTGGAGTTAAAAGATGAATAAATTCTGGGGATCTAATGTACAGTACAGTGACTACAGTTAACAGTACTATGTTGTATATTTTCAGGTTGCTAAGAAAGTAGATTTTAAATGTTCTCATCACCGTAACAACAAAAATTGGTAATTATGTGAGGTGATGGTGATAGATGTGTTAACTTTACTTTGGTAATCATTTTGCAATATATTTGTGTATGGAATCATGTTGTACACTTTAAACTTACTTCAGTGTTATATGTCAATTATATCTCAAAAAAGCTAGAAAAATTTTTAACTCAGTGAAGGACTCAAACACTTTAAAAAGGGAGATAAATGTATGGCTAATAAGGATATGATTAAGTATTCAACATCATTAGTCATCAGGAAACTTCAGATTGAAACTTCATTGAGATACCATTTCACACCCACTAAAATGGCTGAAAATTAAAATGACTGGCATAGCAAAAGTTAATAAAAATATGGAGAAGCAGGAATTTTCATACATGACTGCTGAGAGCATAAAATAGTAAGTATCTTTGGGAAAAGATTAGGTAGTTTCTAAGGGAGATAAACATACCCTTATCCGATGGCCTAGCAATTCCACTCCTAGCTATAATCATCAAAGAGAAATGAAAATACATGTTGCAATGCATCAGCAAAAACTGTATTAGTGAAACCTGCCTTTAGTATGTTTGAGATTGAAACATGTTTTAAAACACTGCCTTTTCAAAATAAACTTTAACTTCAAATAAGTATAAATAATTTCCTATCCATTGGAAGATTATTTCTGACTGAGTCATCAAAGTTTTAAAAGACTGAATTTTTCCACATTTTTTGCAGCATTCATTCCATTCAACCAACATTATTTAATATCTCCTATATATAGCCTATTGTATCAGAGTTCAAGTGATAAAAAAAATTATCAACTTTCACTGCACCCATAACATAGTTGGGCAGATGAACACAAATATCTCATCTGAGGTAGACAGTGATAAATGCTACAATGGAACTAGAAAAAATTTGCTATAATAGCTGTAGAAACAGACATTAATTTGTCTGAGACTATAGGGAAATTTTCTTAGACAATCTGGAATTTGAAAACTTTAACAGGCAGATATGGTGACAAAAATAAAAGATATTCACTCAAACCTGACTCCAAAGTTGTCTTAATTTCTTAAAGCTTTGATCTAATTATGTTAGCAAATATTTAATGAATTCACTGACTAGATATTAAATCAGCAAATATTTACTAAGGACCTAGTATGTCAAATCTGACATTTGACATACTAGGTACTTAGTAAGTACTTATACGTCATATTCTTTCCATTATCACTTCAACAGCCCCTAGTCCAAGATACCAATGGTCTCCTACCTGGACTGGATGACTTCTTAAGTAACTTCCCCTTCTTTTCTTTTCCTCTGATACATTCTCTTCATAACAGAATGATCTTTTAAAAACCTACTAGGAACCTGTCATAAGGGCTTTAAATAAGACGATACTTGCTCTTGGAATGTTCTTTCCCTGCTTTTATATGGCTGTATCCTTCTGACACTTCACATTTTACGGAACGTTCACATCCTCAATGCAGCCTTCTCCTGACAATGCTACCGAATTTGGTCTTGCCAACTCAAAACACATCTTTACTTTAGCACCATTTCCATTATTAATTTGCACTTAAAAATTGGTCTGTTTCTATATTTTAGGTCTCCCCAGCAAGACTGTCAGCCACTCAGGGACAGGGATTTGGCTTTTTCAGCCATCCAATTCACACCTAGCATCTAGTTTGGAGCCTGTACACAGTAGACATTGAATAAATATTTGCATAATGCTGTATTGTGGACAAAATCAGACATGATCCCTGACATCAACTAAGAGCCTAGTGAGAGAGGCATATATTAATCAAATAATCACAGAGGTAAATGCAAAATTATAAATTGATAAGTGCTTAAAATAGAGCACGTGATTTTATAAGAACTTATAGTAGAAGGATGAGACTTACCTAGAGGACTCAGGAAAGACTTTCCCAAGAGGAGTGCAACTGAGCTGAGATCTGACAGGTGAGGAAGAGTTACCAGGAGAGGAGAGGTGAGCAGCTCCTTGCAGTAAATGAGAACGGTTTGTGAAAAAGCTTTGTTGTGAGGTTGAATATGATGGATTGGAGCAACAGTCCTCAACTGGGGGACATATGGCAAAGTCGAGGTATTTTGAGTTGTCATAACAGAAGAAGGTTGTGCTACTCGTATCTAGTGCGTAGAGGCCAGAGATGCTGCTATACATCCTGTAAAGAGCATGACAACTCTCCACCATAAAGAATTATACAACCAAAATGTCAAGAGTGCCCAAGTTGAGAAACCCTGGGTTAGAGAATTGCTTCTCAAACATTTTTACTCCAGTAAGAAATATATTTCACAACATAATCCAGTAAACATATATGTAAAATAAAAAGCATTTACATAAAATAACATTTACCCTTTTACTTGTGATGTTATTTTCTGTTCTGTTCTATTTCATGTTTTTTAATGTTGGTCTCAATTCACTAAATTTGTTCCATGACACACCGTAAGTCTCAATCTGCAGTTAGAAAAATCCTGTGTTGAAGGACCTGATAGAAGGTCCAATTGGCTGGACCTCAGAAATCAAGGGGAAGATTGGGAACTAGTAGAAATGGTGAGGCAGGCAGAGCTAAGACTCTTCATGGGCTCACAGGCAACATTAAAGATTTTTGTCTTTTTCTAAAAGTAACAGGAAGACACTGACAGCTTATGAGCAGAGGTATGACATAAATAGATTTCTACTACAGTACACAGCAGCACTGTCCAACAGAAATATAATGCATGCCACATGTCTAATACTACATTTTCTGGTATCCTCGTCTTTTTAAAAAGGTAAAAAGAAATGGGTAAAATTAATTTTAATACTATGATTTATGTAACCTGATAGATCATTTCAACCTGCAATCCTGATGTATATCACTTGATACTTGTTGTATCACAGAGTTTAACAGTTCCTTAGTTATTGGGTGCTAGTATTTATCAGTAAGAAGGCATTAGTCTTTCCTCATCAGCTTTCCAAAGCTTCCTTGGCAAGCAATTTTTTCTTGTTTATGTACATACATTTGTGTGTGTGTGTGTGTGTGTGTGTGTGTGTATTCTGGACTTAAAAATCTATCCATGTACCACCCATCAAATACAAAAAGGTATTACATTTCTTTTCTTTGTGGCTCGTTAAAATCAGATGTGAACTTACATCATGCAGATTTTTTTTTTAAGTATGATTTTATTTATTTATTTATTTATTTATTTATTTATTTATGGCTGTGTTGGGTCTTCGTTTCTGCGCGTGGGCTTTCTCTAGTTGTGGCAAGCGAGAGCCACTCTTCATTGCGGTGCGCGGGCCTCTCACTATCGCGGCCTCTCTTGTTGTGGAGCACAGGCTCCAGAAACGCAGGCTCAGTAATTGTGGCTCACGGGCCCAGTTGCTCCACGGCATGTGGGATCTTCCCAGACCAGGGCTCGAACCCGTGTCCCCTGCACTGGCAGGCAGATTCTCAACCACTGCGCCACCAGGGAAGCCCATGCAGATTTCTTGATCACTCTGGGCTCTGCCTCTGGAGCTGCAGTTCATCCATCAGTCATCCTACCTCAAGAAGAAGGAACATTAAAATGTCCTGAATGGGGCTTCCCTGGTGGTGCAGTGGTTGAGAGTCTGCCTGCCAGTGCAGGGGACACGGGTTCGTGCCCCAGTCCGGGAAGATCCCACATGCCGCAAAGCAGCTGGGCCTGTGAGCCATGGCCACTGAGCATGCGTGTCCAGAGCCTGTGCTCCGCAACGGGAGAGGCCACCAACAGTGAGAGGACCACCTACCGCAAAAAGAAAAAATATATATATCTTGAATTATGATCTTTCCTATTGTTACATGTTACAGTGTAAATTCTTACCAGAAACTTTTGAAATACAATAGGAAACAAAACATCTTTTAAAATTTTGTTTGTTGCAGAAATTATACGTTTCTTATATAGAATGCAGGTACATTATATATGTATACACACATATATATGTGTGTGTTTGTGTGTATATATATATATATGGGAGAGAAATAAAATGGGATGACACAATATAAATTGCTCTGAACCCTTCTTTTCCCACTTAACAACAGCTATCACTGTCTTGCTACATGAATAAGGCATTCTTGGGCTTCCCTGGTGGCACACTGGTTGAGAGTCCACCTGCCAATTCAGGGGACACGGGTTTGAGCCCTGGTCTGGGAAGATCCCACATGCTACAGAGCAACTAAGCCCGTGCACCACAACTACTGAGCCTGCGTGCCTAGAGGCCATGCTCCGCAACAAGAGAAGCCACCGGAATGAGAAGCCCGCGCACCGCAACAAAGAGTAGCCCCCACTCACTGCAACTAGAGAAAGCCTGCAGGCAGCAACCAAGACCCAGCACAGCCAAAAATAAATAAATAAATAAATAATAAGGCATTCTTTGGCATCTGTAATGTACCTACCAAAGGGTTGAATAAATTCCTCATCCCTGGGATTTCAGATTGCTTACAGCTTTTTTGCTATTGTAAACAATGCTGCAATAAACATTTATGTTAGTGTTTCTGCACTTTTTTTTTTTAAAGAGAGAATTCCCATGTTAAAGGTTATGCAAATGCTAAGGGCCTTAATACAGACAAACTGCTTTTAGAGAGGTCGTGCCGACTTCTGCTTGTCCCAGCAGTTTGCAGTACTAGTGGGCCAAAAGCCACACACCTGTCCAATCAAACTCTTTGCCTTTGCCAATGTGACAGATGAGAAAATGTCATCTCATCCTCATATTAATCTGCATTTATTTTATTACCAGCAAGTCAGGATGAACTTTTTTCCCATGTATATATTGGTAACTTGTATTTCCATTCCTTTATTGGTGCATCATTTATTCATGTCCTTCGTCTATTTTCTCTCAGAAAGAGCACCTTTTTCTCACCTATTCCTAAATGTTCTTAATTAAGAATATTAACTCTTGGGGCTTCCCTGGTGGTGCAGTGGTTGAGAGTCGACCTGCCGATGCAGGGGACACGGGTTCGTGCCCCGGTCCAGGAAGATCCCACATGCTGTGGAGCAGCTGGGCCCGTGAGCCATGGCCACCGAGCCTGCGCGTCCGGAGCCTGTGCTCCACAACGGGAGAGGCCACAACAGTGAGAGGCCCGTGTACCGCAAAAAAAAAAAAAAAAAGAATATTAACTCTTAATAACATGTATTTTAAATATCTACCAGTTGGTCACAAACTTGGATAAAGGGGTCTTTTGCAATATTGTGGTGTAACTTTCTATGTCTTCAATTCTATCAGTCTTTTTATTTAGGTTCTGAATTAATATCACATGAGCAAGTC
This sequence comes from Mesoplodon densirostris, assembly GCF_025265405.1. Taxonomy (NCBI): domain Eukaryota; kingdom Metazoa; phylum Chordata; class Mammalia; order Artiodactyla; family Ziphiidae; genus Mesoplodon; species Mesoplodon densirostris. The sequence continues at coordinate 121,994,730 of NC_082661.1, forward strand.
ATTCCTCATCATAGTTTATATAAACATTCATCAATATTTTCTATTATATTACTTTTATGGTTTCATTTTTTAATATTTAAATATTTAATCCATATAGGCTTAAGTTTGGTATAAAGTAAGGATACAATTTGATTGTTTATCCAAATGGTTAGTCAGTTAGAACAAAGGTATGATTATTTGTTCACTGACCTGATTTTCCAAATTTACTATATAAAAAAAGTTCCACTCAATGAAGTAACAGAGGATTGGATAAAAGGGGAAAATACTTTAACAGAGAGCTAAAAATAGTAGAAAGATCTCTAAGTATGATACATATGACTAGTTTTTCTAAAATTTTGTTAGGCAATGTATATGCAATTGCCAAAGTCTAGATTAAATATGAAATTAAACCATAAAATAAATTTCCAAAGTTATTTCTTATCTCTCAGTTATAATTTCTAGTTCCGTCAGCTTTCTTGAAACAACTTTTATGAAGCAGAGGAAATTTATTGGAAAGAAAATTTGCCAGTGTTAAGCTTGAGCAGGTAATTGAGTTTCTAACTTTAATGGTGTGTTATTAACTTCCTTGAAATATTAATCAAGAAAAGTTGAGCATCAAAATTCTTCTCTTGATAAAGAAGTCCTCATTGTTGCTATTAGTAACTACACAAACTTGAAATAATGGAAACATTTTTAACTTTTCATTATGGAAATTAAAAACAAACAGAGGAAGAGAAAATAATATGATAAGCCTGCTATACCTGCGATCCATCTTCACCAATTTTTTTTTTTTTTTTTTTTTTTTGCGGTATGCGGGCCTCTCACTGTTGTGGCCTCTCCCGTTGCGGAGCACAGGCTCTGGATGCGCAGGCTCAGCGGTCATGGCTCACGGGCCCAGCCACTCCGCAGCATGTGGGATCTTCCCGGACCGGGGCACGAACCAGTGTCCCCTGCATCGGCAGGCGGACTCTCAACCACTGTGCCACCAGGGAAGCCCCATCTTCACCAATTTTTTAAACTTAGGGCTCTTGTGTTTACTTTAAAGACAACCATCATCACCTTAAGATAATGTGAAACATATTCTTAAAACCTTCAAATATTCATCATTCTTCACAGGTCCTCAGTTATTTTCTTTTCCCTTTTTAAATATTCCCTACTTGATTTGTGATTCAAATAAAGTGCACACGTCACAGTTCTTTCATTTGTCTTGTCTCTTCATGGATTCTCCTTCAATATCCTGGGTTTTTAATCTTTGCAGTATTTTTGTTGTTGTTGTTAAAGAAACAGGCTCTTTGTCATATAGAATTCCCCCTGAGTTTGAATTTTGTTGATTTCATCTCTTTGATGAGATATAGAAGAGAAAGATTCAGATTTAATTTTTTGTGTGTGGCATGATTATTTTATAACGGGTTTTGTGTATTTCTGTGAGGAGACATAATATCTATTACCTCATTTTTTTTAAGGTTAATAGCCATTGATTATCATTACCAGTTCAATACTGGTAATATTCTAATTCTACCATTTCTTCCTTTATTAGCTGGAACACAGAAATAAAGAGAAATTGGTTTCATCAAGTTACTGTTAAGGTACAGCTCATCCTGGAAAGTCAGGGTAAATATCTGTATCTTGGTTTATTAGTTTTTAAAATAATGAGCTGTTCTCTAACATACATAAACAATTCTGATTTTTAACTATTTGATATTTCAGATGTTTCCATTCCAATGGATTGTCTCATCCTTGTCCAGTGGGAGCTAGTTCAGGTTAACGGTTGAGTCCTTTCAATAGGGCCTCTTTGGTAGGTTCCTTCCCATCTGGTACAATGTGTGCCAATTTCCCTTGTACATTTCCCAAATCAGATCCAGCATTCAGTCATTTCCATGAAACTCTGGTTTCTTTAGGTGGAAAATGATACTTCAGGATTCTGGTCTGGGTGCTGATGGAACTTAACTAGGTGGACCCTTGTTTCTTGGCTTTTTCAGAGGACCAATCTAGGTAATCTAAGAAATACCTATTATATTAGTCCTGGCTCAGCTCCATTTGATAACCTTTACCAGATATTAAAATACATATTTACGAAGTATCATATCAGCATAGAGTGGATGGCATAATGGGACATAACAGAAAGTCTGAAAATAGATCCATGTATTTTTTTTGTTGTTTTTTTTTTTTTTTTTTTTTTTTTCTTTTTTGCGGTATGTGGGCCTCTCACTGTTGTGGCCTCTCCCGTTGCGGAGCACAGGCTCCGGATGCGCAGGCCCAGCGGCCATGGCTCACGGGCCCAGCCGCTCCGCGGCATATGGGATCCTCCCAGACCGGGGCACGAACCCGTATCCCCTGCATCGGCAGGCGGACTCTTAACCACTGCGCCACCAGGGAGGCCCGATCCATGTATTTTTAAGAATTTAACACAGCTAAATAGTTTTCAATGTTCACGCAACACATTTTTCTGTACTTTGTGCACTGACACCCCCTAAGGTACTTTGCATCAGCCAAATTTGGGTTTATATACATATGCTAATCACTATTTTGCTCTAGAGAATAGTCCTAGCTCATAGTGTAATAAGGAAGAATGAATCTGCCTCCATATTGGATCTGTTTCTATTACTTTAACCTTTGTATTCTGTTGCTTTTGCTACAAGAATGTTGCCTTTAGCCTGAAATGTACAGGATATCCCATTCTCAAGGCCCTGACCTTTAAAGATATAACACTTTTCCATTCATATACAGATAAAAAGTTGCAGAACAGAGAATAGCATTCTTGTTGGAGATTTACAGGAACATTGAGAACTGATCTACATGGACAGCTGCAAGAACAAAGGATTACAACACCAAGAAGTTTGCAGCAACGAACAACACCCTCGCCTCTTTTAATATAAAAGAAGCTGGAATTCTAAGTCCGCTAAGAGTTAGTGTCCTTTGGGACACTAGTCCACCGTCTTCTTGGACTGCTGGCTTTCCAAGTAAAGTGCTGTTCCTTGCCCCAGTAACTCATCTCTTGATTTATTGGCCTGTTGTGCAGCCAGCAGTATGAGCTCAGACTCAGTAATAAGAGTTTAGTTTTGGGAACATTTTCATCATATTTACCTGTGGAATTTTGGTGTTTGAAAAAATTTTTTTTAATTCCCCTTAGGTGAAAACAGAAACATGGAAGTGCTGATATTAATGATAATATCATCAAGATATAATTGTAAATGATCAGTTAAACCCAAAGCGTTGCATCCTTATTTTCTACTGCATGTTTATTGGGCTTAAGCTCATCAATTGTGTTTGGTTATCAAATTAATATAATAAATTAGAGGTAATATAAGGGTCCTTATAAGTAAAAGAGGAAGCAGGAGGGCTTCCCTGGTGGCACAGTGGTTGAGAGTCCACCTGCCGACGCAGGGGAACACGGGTTCGTGCCCCGGTCCGGGAAGATCCCACATGCCGTGGAGCGGCTGGGCCTGTGAGTCATGGCCGCTGAGCCTGTGCATCTGGAGCCTGTGCTCTGCAACAGGAGAGGCCACAACAATGAGAGGCCCGTGTACTGCAAAAAAAAAAAAAACAGAAGAGGAATTAGGAGAATCAGTGTTAGAGTGATACAGCATGAAAAAGACTCAACTGGTCATTGCTGGCTTTGAAGATGGAAGGGGCCATGAGCCAAGGAATGTGAGTAGCCTCTCTAAAAGCTGGAAAAGGAAAGGGAAGGATTCTCCTCTTGGGCCTCCAAAGAGAAAAGAGCCCTGCCCACACCTTGATTGTAATTTAGTGAGACTGCATCAGATTTCTGACCTCTAGAACTGTTATATAATAAATTTTTGTTGTTTTTAAGCCAATAAGTTTGTTACATCAGCCATAAAATACTAGTACACCATGGAAGTCTTTTTTTTTTAAGAATCCCACAAATAATATATTGGGAAACACTGTATTAAATTATGCTTTGAATTTGGATTGAGTTTTTTATTTATTAACAGTGGGCCCCCAAATCTAGCCAAGAATCTAGGTTGACACAAACAAAATTGTATTACAGTTTTATCCTTAAAACCTTCCTATTGCACAACTATTGCTAGAGGGCCTACTACATGAAAAGCACATTTTATCTCATATGTGCACAGGTGTGTGAGTGCACACACAAAACTAAGTTTTCATATGTTCCCAGTATTCTCTCTTGCACTCCACTCACAGAATTCTATGCTCTGAACTTATCTTCAAACTGCTTCTTGCTACCAAATTTACCTTTCTTGTGTTTAATTCATCCACACACTCAAAAAATGTTTACTGAATACCTACAATGTCATAAAAATGTGCTTCTCATTCCAGAGATTCAGATAGGTGCCCTATATATTCCCCCATCCAGTTTGTGTGCAATGAGATCATGAGATCAACTGCCTTAGTTGCTGACACTAATGGAATTGCATTGTATTTCTTGGTTATGTTTTAGTGGGGAAAACATTTGCAAACCCCTCTACGGGCAATTGGGAAACTTTGTAGAGTTTCAGCATAGTACTGACACGGTGAAAAGATGATGGCTGCCATGTTGAGAAAGGATTAAAGACAAGATTGAAACCAGGAGACTAGTCAGAAGGCAGTAGGAGATATCCAGTGAGAGATGCCTAGGGTGGTGGTAGCAGAGATGAAGTGTGTGGATTCTAGAGAAACTTAGAAGTTAAAGCTAACAGAAGTTGGTTGTGGGTTGGTGAGAGCAAACAAAGAGCTGAGGATCACTATAGGCAATGGTATGGATAGTAGTGACAAATACAGATCTGGGGAATATGGGAGGGGAAAGTATCTTTGTGGAGAAAAATGATGAAGTCAGATATAGAAGACGTTACCTGTTTAACTGGAATGGAGAGGTGATCACTAATCAACCCAACATTGATGCCACATTAGTGTGCCACTGTCTGAAAGAGCTTTTATCACTGGGGTTCAGAAATAATTCTTTGGTCTTTGTCGTTTAACTCAAAGGAATTATAAATAACAAAATTTAAACCAGGATGGAGAATTTAAGACTAACCTGAAGACAAGGTCAGAGCAGGTACAGAGGTCCTTTTGGAGACAGAAGCAATTTTTGGAGTTCTTCGTGTCATACTCTAGAGTCAGAGACCCACCCCTCGTGTTTGTTGGATAACCCTAGTGTATGCTTATCCCCACATATGGGCCATAATGTATCCCTGGAAAAAGCAGTGACCTGAATTGTGCTTAATGAGCCACATGATTCAGACAAATGCAAAGATTGTTCTCCCTGAGCTATTCTGATTGATCGCATTCTCAATGCATTAGTGACTGAAATCTCTCCTTTGATTTTGGTTGTACAGACACTGTCAAAATGCATCAATGAAGCCTAACCTGGAACGTGTAAGAACGAGTGCTACCCGGGAAGCCCAGGAGAATTAAATACAATGGCAGACTGGATAAAAGTAAAATTATAAATCTTTCTATCCCCCTGATTTCTATTCTGAGATAGACTCATCTCAGATTGATCAATGAGGACTTCATATTGAAAAAGGATGATTTTTGAGCCTTAAATTTTGAAGATTCCTGGAAAGACCTAACACAGGGTTGCTGGGTTTTCCCAAACATAACCTCCCCCCCCAGGGAAACTGTGGAAGGAAAAGAACTATTGATCTGAGAAAATAACATAAAAACTAAGAGAAATCCCAGGAGAGTGAAGGCTGCTGTGAATTGGTCTGGGAGGAGCTGGGAATCCCCTTAGGACGAAGGCAGCCTGAGAGCAACAATGAAGTACAGATTGGGGCAGATTTTTACAGTTCTGCTCTAGTCTAACCCTTCATGGCCTTGGGATAATCATTGCTTCCTCATTTGCATCAGAAATCAACAGTAACCACCAAAGCCCATGGGTGTGGCTATTCTTAGAGCAGCCTTTTGAGGGTGAAGAGCTGATATAGGTGTAAACTGACCAGTCACCCTTGGATATTCATTGATTCAGCCTCTTCTCTACCAAACACTAGGGAAGGAAATGTATAATATAACCAAAGGGACTGCCACCTCATAGCACTGCTCCCACCTAAGAGTTTAGAAGTGAATGCTAACACAGAGCTACTGCCCAATGGAGTGGAGCAAACTAAATTAATCTGAGAGATCCTGTGGTGCCTGGGACTCTAGGACTTACTCCTCTTATCCCTCCTTCTTACCCATTGCCTGACTTTCAGTCCTGCCCTCCCACATCACAGAGTTTTCAAACTGTAGGTGCTGACCTATTAGCAGATGATTAAATCAATATACTAATAACTAGTATTTTTCAATAAAATCAAGTTGACCAGAAAATCAGAGTGCATTGCTCATCATGAAGTAAATATTATTGTAATACGTATAAAATATGTTTATGAATATCATTTTGTAAATATATATCAAATGGGTCATATATAGAGAGAAAATATTTCTTACTGTAGAATAAGGTCAAAAATGTTTAAAAGCCCCTTCACGGCTCTTATCCTCAGGGAAGCATGACTTCAGAGAGCTGAGGGATACAAATTATAAAATAAAGATAATAAACTGAACAATAACTTTATGAAGAAAAACTGTTGGAATAGATAATCCAAATAAGCATAACAAATATTCTTGAATAGAGAATGGAGGATATTGGTAGTGTTATGTAATACCAAGAAGAAAGAAAAGTTAATAAGGTGAAATACAAGGTGTGAAAAATATGATAGGTGAATATAGAACACCAATTTGTAAAATTAATTAGTGAGCTGAACTATCAGGTTGAGGAACTTTCCCAAAAGGCAGCAGGAAAAGATAATGATGGGACATATAAAGAAAAAGACTTCTGGAGAGTAGAAATAGAAGCAAAAATATATAGATAATAGAAGTACTCGATGGTATGTTTTAAAATACAGAGGAAGAAATATAAAATGATAAAATAAGGAAAATAAATTTGCCCAATTTAAAGAAAGATGAAAACTGAAAAGAGGTCTTTATAGAGCACAAAATAATAGATAAAATCCTATACCTAGACATATTTTAGTAAAATTTAATAACATCCAAAAAAAATTCTAGAAGTTTCCAAAATGAAAGAGCAAATATATTTTAAAAGAAACAAGAATTACACTGAAGAGAAGCAAGAAGACAATATAGTATTACCTCTAAGCTGTAGAAAGAAAATGTCTGTGATTATAAAATTTCATATTTGCCAATTTGTCATTTAAATCTGATGAGAAAAAATTCCTTGAACTTAACAGACCTCATGAGGTTTGCAAAAGTCTGACTTCAAACCCCTCTAAGGGAAAGTACTCAAACAAGAATAGAGCTAAACCCAGGGGGATAATTGAAGATAGTGGGAAATAAATATAGTCAAATCATTTTTTAAATATATTGCTGTCTTAAAAAGTAAGGATAACATAAATAAAAATACATCTAAAACAAGCTGGAGCTAAAATTCCAAAGAAATCAACAAAAGAAGAAACAATACATGAGAGTATTTATCTCTTGAAGGGAAGATATAAATGTTCAAGAAATCAATATAAAATGAATAGTTTTTTTTAGAAAACTGCAACTTACCAAAAATAACCCCAGTGGAGACAAAGAGTCTAAACAGATCATTTTCCACTGAAGAAATAAAAATAGTAGTTAATGAGATCCAAAAGCACTAGGCACAGAAGATTTCATAGGAGAATTCTACCAGTTCTGCTTTTATGAAACAATTATAACATGATACAAAAACCTGACAAAGATTTCACCATAAAAAATACAGACTCATCTCGTTTATAAATAATGCTGCAGAATTTTAATATAAATTCTATATTATCAATCATTAGACTCCAACAACAGATTAAAGCATATGATTAGTATGAGTAAGTAGGGTTAACTCAAGGAATACATGGGTGTTTCAACATTAGGAAACTGTCAATATAATTCATCATTATAATCAAGTAAAGGAGGAATATAAATCATATCCCCATCTTCATAGACCCAAGAAAGGCACTTGACAAAATTCAATATCCATTCATTTTTAAATCACTCAATAAAATAGGAATTGATGGAGATGTTTTTAACATGGTTTTATCTACCTACCTACCTATGTATCTATCCAAAAAACTGGTATCTTACTTAATAAGGAAACACTAGAAACTGTCCTACAAAAGTCAGGAAAAGAAAAGCCTAGCCACTAATTCCCTTGCTGTTAAACATTGTACTGGAGTTACTGACGAATGCATTTAGACAGGAGTAAAGTATGTACTATAGACTGAATGTTTGTCTCCCCCCAGAATTCAAATGTTGAAACTTTAAACCTTGGTGTGATAAGTTGAAGATGGAGCCTTTGGGAGGTAATTAAATTATGAGGTAATTAAATCCCCTCATAATGGGATTAAAGCTTTTTAAAGAAGAACAAGAGAGGTCTTGCTTCCTTGCTCTCTCTCCACCATGCTAGGTTGTAACTGGGAAGAGGGCCTTCACCAGAAACCAAACTGGCTGACACCTTGACCTTGGACTTCTCAGTTTCCAGAACTGTAAGAAATAAGTTTCTATTATTAAGCCACCCAGTCTATTGCATCTTGTTCTAACAAAGTGAACTGACTAAAAGAGTATGTATAATATGCTACCTTTTATTTAAGAAAGTGGGTGGATACATAATTTTTTTTTTGTTTTGTTTTGTTTTGGGTTTTTTTTTTTTTTGGCGGTACGTGGGCCTCTCACTGTTGTGGCCTCTCCCATTGAGGAGCACAGGCTCCAGACGCGCAGGCCCAGCGGCCATGGCTCACGGGCCTAGCCACTCCACGGCATGTGGGATCTTCCCGGAACGGGGCACGAACCCGTGTCCCCTGCATCGGCAGGCGGACTCTCAACCACTGCGCCACCAGGGAAGCCCGGATACATAATTTTTTTATAAGTAGTTAACTACAAGGGAATGGAGGGAACAGAATGGAAGGTTAGAGATAAGAGCTAGACTCACATAAACATAGCCAAGTGATCTTTCACAAGAAAACAAATGCAATTCAATAGAGGAAGGATACTCTTTTCAACAAATGGTGCCAGAATAATTGGACACCCCTAGGCAAAAAGATGAATCCGAACACAATTCATACTTCCTTTCACATTAATTAACTAAACATAAGTTTTACCATCAGTCAAGCCACTGCTGTGTGTATGTGTGAACACATACATATATATACATATATATATATATATATGTATATATATATCACATCATCTTTATCCATTCACCTATCAAATGGACACTTAGGTCACTTCCATGTCTTGGCTACTGTAAATAATGTTGCCATGAATGTGGGAGTACAGATATATTTTGGGGATAGTGATTTTTTTCCTTCAAATGTTTACCCAGAAGTAGAACTGCTGCATCACATGGTAGTTCCTCATGTCAGACTTCTATTAACTATTTTTAAAAATCAAATAAAATGAAACAATTATGTATATCCAGATAGTGATATTACTACACATAGACACTGCTTGAAGTGACTTTAAAACATAGTAATTTGACTATACAGTTCTAGTGAATAATTTATAAGGATAAAAGAACTGAAAAAGAAAATCTTTCACTATTTTAATAATCATATTGCTGGTGGTAGTACAGGTATTATTCTTCTGATACTGTTGTGTGTGTAAAGTAGGATCCAGCAAGTGGTCATTATTTGAAAGACTGATTCTATGAGGTCCAGTACTATTGATAACTTGGATTCTCATAGTAGGAAAGAGAACATACAGATGTCATATAAAAAAGGCTTAGTAAAAAACACAAAACAAAATTCTGTGGTTCTGAATTCGAATAATGGGAATTCATTACATATTCCCAGATTTATCTATGGAAGATACTTAAAAATAATTATCAACCAAGTAGTAATTACTATGCACCCCTAGCACCCAGGTTATGGCCTTGAAATAGCATTTTATTCTAAAGAGAAGCAGGGCTCCTTAGAGAAATGATTGATTCAAATTTAAAGCAAGAAATGTACATGATAAGTGTGAATATCACAACAAAAGGAGGGAAGCTGTCAAACATTACTATAACTGTGTCAAAATGATTTAGGAGCCAAATTAAAGAGTTCAAGAATGGAACAATTTGAGCATCAATAATGAAAATAATTTCAATGGGTAGAATCAAATACATTTAAATCCATGAGTCCATGACTTTTAGAAAAAAAAGAAAAAGGAATGGAAAAAAAATGATTGCTGTTTGAAGAGACAAGATATTATGGTTAATTTTACGTGTCAACTTGAATGGGCTATGGGGTTCCTGGATATTTGGTCATTTTTCTGGATATGTCTGTGAGGGTGTTTTAGGATGAGATTAACATTTGGATTCCGTAGACTGTGTAAAGAGGATTGTCCTTCCTAATCCAATTAGCTGAAGGCCTGAATAGAACAAAAAGACTGATCCTCCCATGAATAAAAATAAACCTCACCTGCCCGACTGCTGTAATGGGGTGTCAGGCTTCTCCTGCCCTTGGAGTATAACTCACACTGTCAGCTCTCCTGAGTCTCAGGCTTCAGACTCAGACTGGAACTACACCTCTGGCTCTCCTGGGTCTCCAGTTTGTCATCCTATAGATCTTGGGACTTAGCTTCCATAATCATGTGGGCCAATTCCTTAAAATAAATCTCTTATATACACATATATACCCTCTATTGGTTCTGTCTCTCTGAAGAACTTGGACACTGCAGAACCACCTCATGTTTTTTTTTTTGAAAGCTTGTACATAAAAATAAAATTTATCCTGCATTTCTTTTTTTAATTTTATTTATTTTTATACAGCAGGTTATTAGTTATCTATTTTATGCATATTAGTGTATATATGTCAATCCCAATCTCCCAATTCATCCCACCACCACCACCCTCTGCTTTTCCCCCTTGGCATCCATACGTTTGTTTGCTACATCTGTCTCTATTTCTGCCTTGCAAACTGGTTCATCTGTACCATTTTTCTAGATTCCACATATATGTGTTAATAGATGATATTTGTTTTTCTTTCTGACTTACTTCACTCTGTATGACAGTCTCTAGGTCCAGCCACGTCTCTACAAATGACCTAATTTCATTCCTTTTTATGGCTGAGTAATATTCCATTATATATATATACCACATCTTTATCCATTCATCTGTCTGTGGGCATTTAGGTTGCTTCCATGACCTGGCTAATGTAAATAGTGCTGCAATGAACATTGGGGTGCATGTGTCTTTTTGAATTATGGTTTTCTCTGGGTATATGCCCAGTAGTAGGACTGCTGGGTCATATGGTAGTTCTATTTGTAGTTTTTTAAGGAACCTCCATACTGTTCTCCATAGTGGCTGTATCGATTTACATTCCCACCAACAGTGCAAGAGGGTTCTCTTTTCTCCACACCCTCTCCAGCATTTATTGTTTGTACATTTTTTGATGATGGCCATTCTGACTGCTGTGAGGTGATACGGCATTATAGTTTTGATTTGCATTTCTCCAGTGATTAGGGATGTTGAGCATCCTTTCATGTATTTGTTGGCCATCTGTATATCTTCTTTGGAGAAATGTCTATTTAGTTCTTCTGCCCATTTTTGGATTGGGTTGTTTGTTTTTTCGATATTGAGCTGCATGAGCTGCTTGTATATTTTGGAGATTAATCCTCTGTCAGTTGCTTCATTTGCAAATATTTTCTACCATTCTGAGGGTTGTCTTTTCATCATATTTATAGTTGCCTTTGCTGTGCAAAAGATTTTAAGTTTCATTAGGTCCCGTTTATTTTTGTTTTTATTTCCATTACTCTAGGAGGTGGGTCAAAAAAGACCTTTGTGTGATTTATGTCAAAGAGTGTTCTTCCTATGTTTTCCTCTAACAGTTTTATAGTGTCCGGTCTTACATTTAGGTCTTTAATCCATCTTGAGTTTTTTTGTGTGTATGGTGTTAGGGAGTGTTCTAATTTCATTCTTTTACATGTAGCTGTCCAGTTTTCCCAGCACAATTTATTGAAGAGACTGTCTTTTCTCCATTGTATATCCTTGCCTCCTCTGTCATAGGTTAGTTGACCATAGGTATGTGGGTTTATCTCTGGGCTTTCTATCCTGTTCCATTGATCTGTATTTCTGTTTTTGTGCCAGTCCCATACTGTCTTGATTACTGTAGCTGTGTAGTATAGTCTGAAGTCAGGGAGTCTGATTCCTCCAGCTCCATTTTTTTCCCTCAAGATTGCTTTGGCTATTTGGGGTCTTCTGTGTCTCCATACAAATTTTAAGATTTTCTGTTCTACTTCTGTAAAAAATGCCGTTGGTAATGTGATAGGGATTGCACTGAATCTGTAGATTGCTTTGGGCAGTATAATCATTTTCACAATATTGATTCTCCCAATCCAAGAACATGGTATATCTCTCCATCTGTTTGTGTCATCTTTGATTTCCTTCATCAGTGCCTTATAGTTTTCTGCAAAGAGGTCTTTTACCTCCTTAGGTAGATTTATTCCTACGTATTTTATTCTTTTTGTTGCAGTGGTGAATGGGATTGTTTCCTTAATTTCTCTTTCTGATCTTTCGTCGTTAGCATATAGGAATGCAAGAGATTTGCGTGCATTAATTTTGTATCCTGCTACTTTACCAGATTCATTGATTAGCTCTAGTAGTTTTCTGGTGGCATCTTTAGGATTATCTATGTATAGTAACATGTCATCTGCAGTGACAGTTTTACTTCTTCTTTTCCAATTTGTATTCCTTTTATTTCTTTTTTTCCTCTGATTGCCGTGGCTAGGACTTCTAAAACTATGTTGAACAATAGTGGTGAGAGTGGACATCCTTGTCTTGTTCCTGATCTTAGAGGAAATGCTTTCGGTTTTTCACCATTGAGAATGATGTTTGCTGTGGGTTTGTTGTATATGGCCTTTATTATGTTGAGGTAGGTTCCCTCTATGCCCACTTTCTGGAGAGTTTTTATCATAAATGGGTGTTGAATTTTGTCAAAAGCTTTTTCTGCACCTATGGAGATGATCATAAGGTTTTTAATCTTCAATTTGTTAATATGGTGTATCACACTGAGTGATTTGCGTATATTAAGAATCCTTGCGTCCCTGGGATAAATCCCACTTGATCATAGTGTATGATCCTTTTAATGTGTTGTTGGACTCTGTTTGCTAGTATTTTGTATCCTGCATTTCTATACAAATAGTATCACTGTATAACCAAATAGTAGATGAGAAGTTTGTTTTACTTTATGGAAGAACTCTAGCTAAATATGAAGAAAGTAATGATAGAATTAAGTATCATTTTGCAGCCCCTAAATGACTTAATGGATCTAGGAGTTGATCACCAGAGACAGAGAAAGAAGAATCATGTAGTATATGCCTGCTGATTAAAGAACACAATACTACCTTTGAAGAAGTCTTAGCAAGACCCTATATCCAAACACCCATTTGCAAGGAATAGATTGATCAGGGAAGCACATTAAATGGCATCACAGGGACACAATTTATAAAATGCCAACTATCAGAAAATCTACAGGACAACCAATATAGCTTTATCAACAAAAGAAAACAATGGCACCAAAAACAAACAAAAAAAAAAACCTATGAAAAGGGAACCTGTAGATTGAAAATATTTTTAAAGAAAAAATTGCAGTAGGTGAACCTTATTTGTGTTCTAGTTCAAAAAGAGAATTCTGAAAATAAATGATGACCTGTAAGCTTAAAGTCTTTATATTTGCTGATTTAATAATTGTGTTTATTTTTTGAGATTCCTTATATTTTACTTGCTAAAGTATTTATGGATACAATAATTTAGCATTTGGGATTTTGCTTCAAAATAATACAAGAGGAGGAAAAATGAGTCAGGGGTGGGTGGAGATGAAAAACATGAGCCATTAGCAGATAATTGTGAGGTTGGTGGTGAGTCCAGGGTACTTCGTAAATTTCTTTTCTGTGTGATTTTAGTATGTTTTAAAATTTCCATGATCACACATTTTTATTTATATTACAAATGCATGGTAAAGAATACGTGTTCTCTGAGCTATTTTTTAAAATAAATCAATAACATTTGTCCAGTGATTTTAAAAAACATGTACTTATAAAAGTGAACGAGAATAATGGGAAAAAACAGGGATAGAAGCCAAACTTCTTAGATTTGTAGATTTAATGTTGGGGCCATAAAAATATTTTACATGATTGTAAAATAAAATTCAGTCAAAAAGAAATCATTAAAACTCTAAAAATGAAAAAAAATGAAGCTAACTCAGTCTCCAGTTGGTGGCATAATCATGAAGAGAAGAGCTATTCCAAATAACTTTAAGACAGAGTAATTTCATTTTACTCTCTCAGTGGGAAATAATCTGAGAATAAACCATTTTGGTAATTGTATTTTTGGTGGTAGTAATGGTATTATCATTCTACAACTGGTGTATTTGTAATCTGGGGTAGAGTAAATGAGTAATTTTTCTTTTTTTTTTCTTTTTTTTTTTTTTTGTCACTGAGAACTGAAATTTTCAGCATGGGAGAAAACAAATACTGGTGTAAATTTAATGAGGATAAGTCAATACCCAGTAGTTCTAAATTTGACTTGGAAGTAACAGTACAAACACATAATGTATTTTGTATTCTAAAAATACATATATTGTGAAGCAATTATACTCCAATAAAGATCTATTTTTAAAAAACAAACAAAAAAATAAAAATAAAATCATGCACTTCCCTGGTGGTGCAGTGGTTAAGAATCCACCTGCCAGTTCAAGGGACACGGGTTCGAGCCCTGGTCTGGGAAGACCCCACATGCCGCAGAGCAACTTAAGCCCACACACCACAACAACAACAACAAAATACACGTCTTTCTCTGCTCTAGCCATGAAAAGTCCGAGAAACAATGACCAGTATGAACAATGTATTAGATTCCTATTGCTGCTGTAACAAATTACCACAAACTTAGTAGCTTAAATAAGTACAAGTTTATTCTCTTACAGTTGTAGAGGTCAGGTGTCCAAAATCACTTTAACTGAGCGAAATTCAAAGTGTCAGCATGGTTACTTCCAGAGTCTCTAGGAGAGGAAACGTTTCCTTCTTTTCCCCCCACTTTCTTTCAGGCTACCTGCGTAACTAGGTTTTGGGGTTCTTTTTTCCATCATTCCAACCTTTAGCTCTCTTGATCACAACTCCTACTGGTCATCTTGCCTTCTCTTATAAAGAACCTTGTGATTACATTGGATCCAGCAGCATAATCGAGGGTAATTTCATCATCTCAATTTCATCATCTCCTTTCACTACCTAAGAGAATATATTGCAGGTTCTAGGGATTGGGGTATGAATATTTTTGACGGGCTATTATTCAGCCTATTATAGTCTTCTCTCTAGCCCCCAAAGATTCATATCCCTCCCATATGCAAAAATACATTCACCCCCATCCCAAGATCACCAAAAGTCTCAACCCATTAGAGCATTTCTAAATCCAAAATTTCTTCTAAGTCTCATGAGTTCAAGTCAAATATCTCATCATCTATATTAGGTACGGGTGAGACCCTAGGTATGATCCATTTTGTAGATCATACGTACGGCAAAAAAAAAAAAAAAAAAAAGAATCCGTCTGCCAATTCAGGGGACACAGGTTCAAGCTCTGGTCCGGGAAGATCCCACATGCCGCGGAGCAACTAAGCCCGTGTGCCACAACTCCTGAGCCTGTGCTCTAGAGCCCACGAGCCACAACTGCTGAGCCCGTGCACCACAACTACTGAAGCCCTCCTGCCTAGAGCCCATGCTCCACAACAAGAGAAGCCTGCACACCACAACAAAGAGCAGCCCCCACTCACCGCAACTAGAGAAAGCCCACACACAACAAAGACGACCCAACGCAACCAAAAATAAATAAATAAATAAATTGATTTTTAAAAAAAGTCTGTGGAACAGATGACCCATTTACTTCAATTAAAAAATGAAGGAGAGAGAGAAACAGGAGGGGCTGATTGTAGTGTTTGTTATGTTTTAATATGTATTTTTAACAACTGGAGTTCCTATGAAAATGCAGACTCAGATTTGGTAGGTCTCATGTGGAGCCTAAGATTCTGCTTTTCTGCCTAACTTCCTTGTGATGCCAAATATGCTACAACTCGGAGGAGCGTGGCCAAAAATATGAGACTTATAACCAGTCAAACGCAAGCACATGATTTAGACTCTGATTTAAACATATTGTGAAGAAAAAAATTATAGACAATTAGGAAAATGTGAACACTGAGTATTTGATTACATAAAATAATTATTTGATTCTTTTAGCTCTTGATAATTGCATTGTGGTTATGTTTTTTTGTTTTTGTTTTTGAGGTACACAGGCCTCTCACTGTTGTGGCCTCTCCCGTTGCGGAGCACAGGCTCCAGACGCGCAGGCTCACCAGCCATGGCTCACGGACCCAGCCACTCCATGGCATATGGGATCTTCCTGGACCGGGGCACAAACCCGTGTCCCCTGCATCGGCAGGCAGACTCTCAACCACTGCACCACCAGGGAAGCCCTGTGGTTATGTTTTTTGAGTTCTTATCTTTTAGAGATAAGTCCTAAAATTTCATGGGTAAAATGATATGAAACCTTCGATTTGCTTCAAAATAATCTTGGGAGTTGCAGTGTGGTGGGCATGAGGATGTTAGAGATACAACAATGTTGCCACTGTGTTGCTAACAGATGAAGGAGGATGGTGGTACATTGGTTTTATTATATTATTTTCTGTTTTTAACTTGATGGAAATTTACATAAGAGTTTTACAAAAATCATTAAGGATAAGTAAATGTAAGTATTATTTGTACATTAAGGCAAGCACCATAGAAACAGAGAACCAGGTTACTAAATAAATATTTTTTAAAAGAATACATAGGTAAAATTTTAAACCAACAAAAGAAAGCCTGATCTATCCAATGGAAAATAGAAAGAAAAAAGTAAAACAAATAGAAATTATTAAATAATAGTATGAAAAGAAATCCTAACATAACACCAATAAACAAGCTCAGCAATTAGAGTCAGAGTCTCAATTTGAAAAAAATAACATATTTTCTGTAAGAGACACATTTAAAGCAAAAGGAATCAAAAAGAGTCTAAATAATTGAAAAGTTACACAGAAAATATTATGGACCAGAAGTTGTGATAGCAATCTTAAATCCTGTCAAAATAAGATCAAGTCAAAAATTATCACAATTCAGTATGATGTAGGTGAAAACAGTAAAGAATATAATCCTAAACATAGCCTCATTATATAAAGTGACAACTGATAGAAAATGAAGATTTTTAATACACCTCTTTTAGAAATTAATAGATAAAGCAGATAAAGAATAAGTAAATGTACAGATTTCTTGATATTCTCTTGATTCATTTAACTGAATAATACAATTTATATGCTTGAGTTGTTAGCTATACAGAAATACCTATACATGAGAGAGAGAATACTAACCTCTATGAGGCCACATGGAACATTTGCATTTATGTTTCTTTTGCAAAGTAAGTCTAAAAAATCTAAACAGTCAACATCTTACAGATGTTTTCTGATCATAATGCAATAAAACTAGAAAATACTAAGAAACACATTGCTAAAAATCAAATTTTAGAAAGCAAATAATATGTTACTTCATAACCCTTAGAATAATTAGCAATGAGAAGGGATATTGTAAGGTAAAAAATAAACAGTACATGTCAGCATTAACAACATTTAGAGCTAACACAATATTTAGAGGAAAAAACATAGCTTTAAATACATGTATCAGAAAGCAAGAAAGGCTGGGAACAAATGAGCTAAGCATTTATTTCAAGAAGTTGTGGGGAAAGGCAATAGAGCTAACACACACACACACACACACACACACACACATACACACACAAATAAAATAATAATGGTAAGGACAGAACACATCCCTCAATGGAGAACAGAGAGAGAAAGTAAAAAAGAGTGAAAAAAGCAGTTACAAAAAATACAAAGTGAAAAGAGAAAAATTTTTAAGTGCTATTAAAAGAGCTGTATATGTGTAAATTAGAAAAAAAATCTATATAAAAACTGATGAATTTTTGGATACCCTAAAAAAATAGGACATGGAGAGACAAATGAGCATTTTAAAAATTGACATTGTAATCAAAGATACTTCCCTGAACCCACACACTTACAGAGGTAAATTCTACCAAGCTTTCAGCAACCAAGTAATTCTTACAAGTTGATCCAGATAATTGGAAAAAAAAAAGATAAATTTGTTTGGCTCACTTTATGAGGCTAGCATAACTTTTTCAACACAGGAAAAGGAAAAGAGGGGGAAAAAAGAGGAGAAAAAAGAAGAAAAGAAAACTTTCGGTGCACGCTACATGAAACATAGTTGTAAATATCCTCCATATAACGTTAGCTATCTCAATTTCACATTGTATTAAAAGAAGACATCATGATCCTAAGAATTCAAATATAATTTTCATCAGAAAATCCATGAATACATTTCTCCAAATGGAAAAAAAATAAGAAAGAAAAATCATGTCATTACATCAATAGTTTGAGAAAAATAATTTAGAAACATCAATGCCTATTCATAATGTTAATACATTAACTCCATTGGAGAAACTTCAGATATGATCCTTTCAGGTTGGGAATACCACACAGATACCCAATTTTACTACTGTTACTTAACAAAGTACTAGAGGATGTGGTGAATGTTTTAAAGAAAGAAAAATAAGTAGGAAGCATAAGGATCAGAAGAGTTTCTTCCTGTATTTACTTTCAGACTTTTTAATAATTTGAAAAATGAACAGATCCAAAAATTATAAAACTGAACATTCAAGAAAGTTAACTAGACAGAAGATCAACTTATGAAAATCTAAAGCATTTTTCATGAATACATATGGCCATCAAAAACATGTCTAAAAATGTTCATAGAAACTTTACTCTCAATGGACTCAAATTAACCAATCCAATCATCAATAGGAAGATAGAGAAACAAATTGTGGTATATACACTAATATATTACTCAAGAATCAAAAAGAATGAACCATCATAGATAAATCTCAAGGCATAATGTTGAACAAAAGAATGCAGACACAAAGGAGTACATAAGGTAAGGCTCCACTTGTATAAAACTCATATAAATGGTACAAGACATGAAAGAGACCTTGGAATCCTACAAAGATTTCCTATATTGACCTCAGCAATAATTACATGGCTATATACAAAATAAAATTCATCAAGCTATAATATTAAGATTTATACAATTTACTATATGTAATTTATACCCCCATTAAAAAATTTTTAAAAATCAGTAACATTTCTTTAATAAGCAATAATATAAAGTAAAATATAATAGGGCTTCCCTGGTGGTGCACTGATTGAGAGTCTGCCTGCCAATGCAGAGGACATGGGTTCGAGCCCTGGTCTGGGAAGGTCCCACATGCCGTGGAGCAGCTAGGCCCGTGAGCCACACTACTGAGCCTGCGCGTCTGGAGCTTGTGCTCTGTGACGGGAGAGGCCGCGACAGTGAGAGGCCCATGCACCGTGATGAGGAGTGGCCCCCGCTCGCCACAACTGGAGAAAGCCCTCACACAGAGGCGAAGACCTGACACAGCCAAGAATGAATAAATAAATAAATAAAATTAAAGTAAAATATAATAAATGAAAGAGGGTATTCATAATACTGCAAAAAATACTATAAAATCTAGGAATTAACAAGTAATACACAAGACATTTAAGAATTTTTTTTAATCATAAAAGGACATATAGATTTGAATACATGGGGAGACAGTCCCTATCCCTGGTTGTAAATAACTTACTAGTATGAAGATAACCATGTTCCCAGAATTTTTTGAAGAAGATAATAAATTTATTCTATAATTCATATGCAAAACCAAATGTAAGCAAATAGCCAATAATCTAAAAATGAAAAGGAACAAAAGGGGTTCTTCATCTGTGGAGTTTGGAAGGCACTGCTGTGTCCTAGCAAGTAAAAAAGGTGAACATACTGAACAATCAACAGCTTTTCTTAGATCTGCAAGACAGGGGAGGACATAGGCAAACTACTGCCCTCAAGATTGGAGAGACAGATAGGCAAATACAGGGAGTCATGGCTTACCAGAGCAGAGATTCACAAGTGGAAGCCACCTCAGAAACCAGTGCTGGTAAGAAAACCTCAGCTGTAATTGATGAGTTGCTGAAGGTTCTGTGTACACAACTCTGAAAATTAAAGTCTCCAGGGGAACCCAGTCATATGGAGACTCCCACAATATTTTGAGATTTACCCCCAGGAGCTCTCCCAGGTTCCACAGTAAATGTGGGAGAAAAATCCCCTTCCCCTTATGTTTCTAGCAGGAGGAGAGGGGAATAAAATTTTGAAATATGCCAGAGCTCTTTGTTCTTCACAAGGCCTGTCCTTGGGAAACTAGTTAACTAGGGTCTAACCTGCTAGTATCTGGGTATCAGAGCCTGACTTGAATGAAGGGAAATACCCAACTCTAGTCTACTCTAGCCATCCTGCCCTACCTGGGGGTGGTGGTTGGGGGAAGGGAGAGAAAACTGAGAAACACTTGTGAAATTCAGTCAGATGTGTAGGCTTACTAAAAGACTGAGACTTAATCAGAGGACTATAAAACACTTCCCCTCTCCCCACACTTTACTACCACATTACTAAAGACCTATTTATAGCAGTTTCTTTTACCTGGCACACAATGTCCAGCTCTCAAGAAAATATAACAAGGCATACCAGAGGCAAAAACAAACAAAAAACATGATTTAAAGTGACAGACCAAGCATCTGAACAAGACATGGCATGGATGTTGGAATTATCAGAGAAGGAATTTAAAACAACTATGATTAATAGGCTAAGAGCCTAATGGATAAAGTACACAACATGCAAGAACAGATAGGAAATGTCAACAGAGAGACAGAAATCCTAAGAAAGAACCAAAATGAAATGCCAGAGATTTAAAACACTGTAACAGAAATGAAGGATGCCTTTGATGGGCTTATTAGTAGACTGGACATGGTTGAGGAAATGATCTCATAGAGAATATATCAATAGAGTCCATGAAAACTGAAAAGCAAAAAGAATATGGGGGGAAAAAGAACAGAATATCTGAGGACTGTGAGACAAATACAAAATGTGTAACATATACATAATGGGAATAACAGAAGGAGAAGGATGAGAAAACGGAACAGAAAAAATATTTGAAACAATAATTACTGAGAATTTCCCCAAATTAATGTCAGACACCAAACCATATATCCAGGAAGCACAGAGAAAACCAAGCAGGATAGATTAAAAAAAAAAAAATGCACCTAGGCATATCATTTTCAAACTAGAGGAAATCAAAGATTAAAAAAAAATCTGAAAGAAGCCAGAGGGGAAAAAACTCTTACTTATGGAGGAACAAAGATAAGAACTACGTTCAACTTTTCCTAAGAAACCATGCAAACAAGAAGACAGTGGAGACAGTGAAGTGAAATATTTAAAATATTGAGAGAAAGAAAACCAACCTACTATTATGTACCTTGTAAAATTATGCTTCAAAAATGGAGGAGAATAAAGACTTTCTCAGACCAGCAAAACTTGATGGAATCTGTTGTCAACAGACTGCCATGAAAGAAATGTTAAAGAAGTTCTTTAGTGAAAAGGAAAATAATATAAATCAGAAACTTAAATCTACATAAAGGAAGGAATACCATCACGGAAGGAACAAATGAAGGCAAAATAAAAACTTTTGCTTTTGTTTTTTTCAATTGACCTAAAAGACAGCAGTTTGTTCAAAATAATGTTTCCAGTAATGTGTGTGTGTGTATATATATTTATATATGTATATTTATGTATGCTTATATATAAGTAAATGGAATGACAACAATGATATGAGAGAAGAGGGAGGGATTATGACTATTTTGTTGTTATAAGATACACTACCCATGAAGCAGTATAGTGTTCTTTGAAAGTGGACTTGCATTAGCTGTAAATGTACATTGCAAACTCTAAGTAAGCAATTTTAAAAGTTTAAAAAGGAGAATAACCAATATACTAAGAAAAGAGAGAATACGAAATCATAAAATTCTCAGTTAAAACCATAGAAGGCTGAAATAAAGTGGAACACAAAAATAGGGGAAAAAAACTAAAGACAGCAAGTAGAAAGCAGTAACAAAGATGGTAAATATTAATCCAACTATATAAAAAAACAGTTTGAAAGTCAATGATCTAAATGTACCTTGAAAGAGAAAGATTGTCAGAGTAGATCAAAACAAACAAATAAACAAGAACTATATTGTCTATAAGAAATCCACTTTAAGTTTCATTAGGTCCCATTTGTTTATTTTTGTTTTTATTTCCATTTCTCTAGGAGATGGGTCAAAAAGGATCTTGCTGTGATTTATGTCATAAAGTGTTCCATGTTTTCCTCTAAGAGTTTGATGGTATCTGTCCTTACATTTAGGTCTTTAATCCATTTTGAGTTTATTTTTGTGTATTGTGTTAGGGAGTGTTCTAGGCTAATTTCATTCTTTTACATGTAGCTGTCCAGTTTTCCCAGCACCACTTATTGAAGAGGCTGTCTTTTCTCCACTGTATATTCTTGCCTGCTTTATCAAAGATAAGGTGACCATATGTGCATGGGTTTATCTGTGGGCTTTCTATTCTGTTCCACTGATCTATATTTCTGTTTTTGTGCCAGTACCATACTGTCTTGATTACTGTAGCTTTGTAGTATAGTCTGAAGTCGGGGAGCCTGATTCCTCCAGCTCTGTTTTTCTTTCTCAAGGTTGGTTTGGCTATTTGGGGTCTTTTGTGTTTCCGTACAAATTGTGCAACTTTTTGTTCTAGTTCTGTGAATAATGCCATTGGTAGTTTGATAGGGATTGCATTGAATCTGTAGATTGCTTCGGGTAGTAGAGTCTTTTTCACAATGTTTATTCTTCCAATCCAAGAACATGGTATATCTCTCCATCTATTTGTATCATCTTTAATTTCTTTCATCAGTGTCTTATAATTTTCTGCATACAGGTCTTTTGTCTCCTTAGGTAGGTTTATTCCTAGATATTTTATTCTTTTTGTTGCAATGGTAAATGGGAGTGTTTTCTTAATTTCATTTTATTTTTGATCATTAGTGTATAGGAATGCAAGAGATTTCTGTGCATTAATTTTGTATCCTGCTACTTTACCAAATTCATTGATTAGCTCTAGTAGTTTTCTGGTAGCATCTTTAGTATTCTCTATGTGTAGTATCATGTCATCTGCAAACAATGACAGCTTTACTTCTTCTTTTCCAATTTGGATTCCTTTTATTTCTTTTTCTTCTCTGATTGCTGTGGCTAAAACTTCCAAAACTATGTTGAATAATAGTGGTGAGAGTGGGCAACCTTGTCTTGTTCCTGATCTTCGTGGAAATGGTTTCAGTTTTTCACCACTGAGGACAATGTTGGCTGTGGGTTTGTCATATATGGCCTTTATTATGTTGAGGAAAGTTCCCTCTATGCCTACTTTCTGGAGGATTTTTTTATCATAAATGGGTGTTGAATTTTGTCAAAAGCTTTCTCTGCATCTACTGAGATGATCATATGGTTTTTCTCCTTCAATTTGTTAATATGGTGTATCACATTGATTGATTTGCATATACTGAAGAATCCTTGCATTCCTGGGATAAACCCCACTTGATCATAGTGTATGATCCTTTTAATGTGCTGTTGGATTCTAATGAAACTTAAAAGCTTTTGCACAGCAAAGGAAACCATAAACAAGATGAAAAGATAACCCTCAGAATGGGAGAAGATATTTGCAAATGAAGCAACTGACAAAGGATTAATCTCCAAAACATACAAGCAGCCCATGCAGCTCAATATCAAAAAAACAAACAACCCAATCCAAAAATGGGCAGAAGACATAAATAGACATTTCTCCAAAGAAGATATACAGATTGCCAACAAACACATGAAAGAATGCTCAACATCATTAATCATTAGAGAAATGCAAATCAAAACTACAATGAGATACCATCTCACACTGGTCAGAATGGCCATCACCAAAAAATCTACAAACAATAAATGCTGGAGAGGGTGTGGAGAAAAGGGAACCCTCTTGCACTGTTGGTGGGAAGGTAAATTGATACAGCCACTGTGGAGAGCAGTATGGAGGTTCCTTAAGAAACTAAAAATAGAACTACCATATGACCCAGCAATTCCACTACTGGGCATATACCCTGAGAAAACCATAATTCAAAAAGAGACATGTACCAAAATGTTCATTGCAGCTCTATTTACAATAGCCAGGACATGGAAGCAACCTAAGTGTCCATCGACAGATGAATGGATAAAGAAGATGTGCCACGTATATACAATGGAATATTACTCAGCCATTAAAAGGAATGAAACTGAGTTATTTGTAGTGAGGTGGATGGACCTAGAGACTGTCATACAGAGTGAAGTAAGTCAGAAAGAGAAAAACAAATACCGTAATGCTAACACATATATATGGAATCTAAAAAAAAAAAAAAAGAAAGAAAGAAAATGGTCAGAAGAACCTAGGGGCAAGATGGGAATAAAGATGCAGACCTACTAGAGAATGGACTTGAGGATACAGGGAGGGGGAAGGGTATGCTGGGACAAAGTGAGAGAGTGGCATGGACATATATACACTACCAAATGTAAAATAGGTAGCTAGTGGGAAGCAGCCACATAGCACAGGGAGATCAACTCGGTGCTTTGTGACCACCTAGAGAGGTAGGATAGGGAGGGTGGGAGGGAGGGAGACGCAAGAGGGAAGAGATATGGGGACATATGTATAACTGCTTCACTTTGTTATAAAGCAGAAACTGACACACCATTGTAAAGCAATTATACTCTAATAAAGATGTTTTTAAAAAAAGAAATCCACTTTAACTATAAAGATACATGTAAATTTAATGTAAATGGATGGAGGAATATATAACATACCAGGACTAATCAAAAGAAGCAGGAGTAGCTATGTTCATTTAAGACAGAGTGGGCTTCAAAGTAAGAAAATTATCAGGGATAAAGGGAATAACGTAATAATAAAGGAATCAACTCACTAAGAAGATATTACAATCCTTAATGTGTATGCACCTAACAACAGAGCATGAAACTACGTGAGGCAAAAATTAGTAGAACTGCAAAAGAAATAGATGAATCTTCTAGTATAATTGGAGACCTCAACACTCATCCCTCAGGAATGGACAGATTCAGCTGGCAGAATATCAGTGAAGTCATAGTTGAACTCAACAACATCATCAATCAACTGGATATAACTTACATCTATAGACTATTTCATCCAACAGCAGCAGAATACATATGCTTCTTAAGCTCACATAGGACATTCGAGATAGTCCACATTCTGGCCCACAAAACACAACAAATTTAAAAGAATAGAAATCATACAATGTCTTCTCTCAGAGCACAATGAAGTTAAACTAGAAATTAATAATGGAAAGTCCCACAGTATGAACAGATTAAACAACACACTTCTAAATAACTCATGGGTCAAAGAAGAGATCTCGAGAGAAACTTAGTGATATTTTAAACTAAATGAAAATGGAAAAAAAAATCAAAATTTGTGAGATGCAGTGAAAGCAGTAGTTAGAGGGAAATTTATAGCCTTGAATGTGTATATTAGAAAAGAAGAAAGCGCTAAAAGTAGTCCTCTATGTTTTCATCTTAGGAAATTAGAAAAGGAAGAGCAAATTAAATCCAAAGTAAGCAGAAAAAAAAAGAATTAGAGCAGATATCAATGAAATTAAAAACAGGGAATCAATAGAGAAAATCAATAAAACCAAAAGCATGTTCTTTGTAAAGATCAGTAAAACCAAAAAACCTCTAGCTAACTGTGGTTAGCTAAGAAAAAAGAGAGAAGACACAAACTACTAATATCAGAAATGAAAGAGGGGCCATCACTACTGATCTTATGGACATTAATGGGATAATAAAGGAATACTATGAACAACTCTGTGCCCACAAATTTGGATAACCTAGATGAAATGGACTAGTTCCTGCAAAGACCCCATTTGCCAAAATTCATACAGAAGAAATAGACAGTATGAATAGACCTATATCACTTTAAAAATTAAATCAATAATTAATAACCATTCAAAACAGAAAAGACCAGGCCCAGGTGAATTCACTAGTGAATTCTAACAGTTAAGCAAGAAACTGTACCAATTCTCTACAGTCTCTTTCAGAAGTTCAAAGCAGAGGGAATACTTCTTAACTGACTCTATGACCCTAATACCAAAATTAGACAAAGACATTACAGGAAAAGAAAACTACACACCAACATCTTCATGCATATATATGTGAAAATTTCCAACAAAATATTAGCAAATTGAATCCAACAGTGTGTAAAAAAGACTTACACTCTATGTTCATGTGAGATTTATCCTGGGTATATAAGGCTTATTCAACATTTAAAAATCATTTAACATTATCCATCACATCAACAGGCTAAAGGAGAAAAATCACAAGTTTATATCAATAGATGCAGAAAAAGCATGTGACAAAATCCAAACACCCGTTCCTAATTGAAAAAACAAAACAAAACACTCTCAGTTAACTAGGAATAGAGAGGAACTTCAACTTGATAAAGAATATCTACAAAAAAACTACAGATAACATTATACTTAATGGTGAGATATTGCAAGTTTTCCCTTTCAGATCAGGTACAACTCAAGGATTTCCCCTTTCACCACTTCTTTTCAACATTGTACTGGAAGTTCTAGTTAATGTAGTAAGAAAAAGAAGCTAAAGGTATACATATTGGGAAGGAAGAAATAAAATTGTCTTTGTTCACAGATGACATGATCATCTATGTAGAAAATCCAAAAGAATAAAAAAAAAACTCCACAGAACTAAAAAGTTATTATAGCAAGTTTGTAGGATTCAAGGTTAGTATGAAAAAAAAAAGATAGGAAAGTGAATCACTTTCCAATGAACAGGTGCAATGTGTGCAGGTTGTGTGGACATAAGTTTCACTCCTTTGGGTAAATAACAAGGAGCATGATTGCTGGATCATATGGTAAACGTATGTTTAGTTTTTTTTAAGAAACTGCCAAACTGTCTTCCGAAGTGCCAATACCGTTTTGCATTCCCACCAGCAATCAATGAGAGTTCCTTCTATTCCACATCCTTGCCAGCATTTGGTGATTTCAATGTTCTGGAATTGGCCTTTCTAATAGGTGTAGGATGGTAGTAACTCCTTGTTTTCAATTTTATTCCCCTAATGACATATGATGTGAAACATCTTTTCATATGCTTATTTGTGTATCTTCTTTGGAGAAGTGTCTTTTTTTTTTTTTTGCAGTACGCGGGCCTCCCACTGTTGTGGCCTCTCCCGTTGCAGAGCACAGGCTCCGGACGCGCAGGCCCAGCGGCCATGGCTCATGGGCCCAGCCGCTCCGCGGCATGTGGGATGCTCCCAGACTGGGGCATGAACCCATGTCCCCTGCATCAGCAGGCAGACTCTCAACCACTGCGCCACCAGGGAAGCCCTGGAGAAGTGTCTTTTAAGGTCTTTGGCCCATTTTAAAATCAGGTTTCTTGTTTTCTTATTGTGGAGTTTTAAGAATTCTTTGTATATTTTGGGTTACAGTCTTTTATCAGATGTGCCTTTTGAAATACTTTCTGCCCGTCTGTGGCTTGTATATTTAATCTCTTAACAATGTTTTTTGCAAAGCACAAGTTTTTAAATTTAATCAAGTCTAGCTTATCAGTTATTTCTTTCATGGATTGTGCCTTTGGTGTTATATCTAAAAAGTCATCACCATACACAAAGTTATCTTAGTTTTCTCCTATATTATCTTCTAGGAGTTTAATAGTTTTGCATTTTATATGTAGCTCTGTGATCCATTTTCAATTAATTTTTGTGACAGGTATAAGGTCTGTGTCTAAATGTATTTTTTGTATGTGGTTGTACAATTGTTCTAATGCTATTTTTTGAAAAGATTATCTTTGCTCCATTGTATTGCCTTTGCTCTTTTGTCAAAGATTACTTGACTATATCTATGTGGGTCTATTTCTGAGCTCTCTATCCTCTTCCACTGATCTATTTGTCTGTTCTTTCACCAATACCACACTGTCTTGATTACTATAGCTTTATAGTAAGTCTTGAAGTCAGGTAGTGTCAGTCACACAATTTTGTTCTTTTTCTTCAACGTTGTATTGGTTGTTCCGGGTCTTTTGCCTCTTCATATAAACTTTAGAATGAGTTTTTTCAAGATACATAAGATAGTTTGCAGGGATTTTTATTGTGATTGCATTGAATCTATAAATCAAGTTGGGAGGAATTGACTCCTTGACAATAGTGAGTCTTTCTATCCATTAACATGAAATATCTCTCTTCTTTGATGGAATATAACAGAACCCAGAGTCTCTACAACATATCATTCCCAACTCCCAAGATACAGTTCAAAATTACTTTTAAAAACAAACAAATTAATGCTACCCATTCTCAATAGAAGAGATAATCAATGGAGACCAAGCCTGAGCTAAGGTACTGGAATTATCAAAGAAGGATTTAAGAATATCTATTTTAATTATGCTCAACGATGTAAAGAAAAATATACTCACAATAAATGGAAATGTAGAAATTCTCAGCATAGAAATAGAAACTACAGGAAGAAATTCATGGAAATTCTAGAACTGAAAAATATAGTATTTGAAATAGCATTTCACTAGCTGGCTTAACATCATAATGTAAATGACAGAGAAAGAGGTGATTGGTAAATAGAAATTATTCTATCTGAAAATGAGAAAAAATTAGGGAAAAAAGGAACAGAGCTGTAAGGACCAGCAGGACAAATGCTGCTGGTCTAATGGTCTAATAGATGTGTATTTGTAGTTCCAGAAGGAGAAGAAAGAGAGAGTAGATTAGAGAAAGAGTTGATATGTAATGCTGGAACACATCCTTGTATGTTAAACTAAACCCCCGGAACACAAACCATATGTGGAAATTGCATACAAACACTGCATTGAGGGCATCACATACAGAAGCATTCAAGGTAAATACAATCAGTGAAATGGATGCACCTAGAGATTACTGAATCAAATGTGTCAACATCACAAACAGTCAAATGAGCATTACAAATAAATGGGGGAAAATACAGTTTATCTAGTAGGTGTTGTGGGGAAAACTATCTCACTCTAATTCTCAGTCTCTTTATTTGCTGTTCTTTTTTATTTATACATAAATTTTAGGCAAAATCAATCACTGATTCATTACAGAGTTGCTTCCCTGAATTCCTTTACATATATATCACCCCCTTCCACTATCACCCTTGGCAAATGAGAGTAACTTTTCAAAACTTTCATCCAACTCATGTGGTAAATTAAGGAAAAAATTTGAGGATCCAGCAGAGATTGGGGCAAATTTAAGACAGAAGGCATGCCTGCCTCTCTGCTTCTGAAGCATCCTCAGAATAGAGAGCTAGGTCTAGAAAGGATTCAGACACCAGTTATCTAATTGCACTCCAAAATATTCCCAAGTGGACCTCCAAACCAAAGGTGCCCTGAAAGCCAAGATCTACACTGGGAAGTTTGAGCTCATTTTTCTTCCTTTCTGATGCACTCTATTGGTCTCCCAGGCCATTGCCTGGGTAAAATAAGCTCTTAGAGAGACTTCCATTTTAATGAGGCCTCTTACCAAATGGAGCAAAAGCTGTACTAGGTTGGCAAGCTTAGGAAATGCCTAAAAGTAAAGGCAGGTACCAGTCTTATTTCATAACCTTCCTCTCTTTCCATGATACTTCCCTCCCTTTGGCCTACATATGTTTTCCTATAACAAGTGTACTAAGATTGTTTCTCAACTGCTCAAGGTCCTCTTACTGTGTTAGCCTTTTCACGTTCTCTCTGACACAGCTTAATATGTTTTACTTTTCTCCTCAATCTCTCTCCAAATTACAGCTCATTTCTCCTCTTGCAGCCACTCTCGGCCCTGCTAGTTACTGGCTAACGAAAGAGAATAAAGGCAGGAATGGCTGATTAGTAATGGCAGAATGTGAAAGCCCTCCCAGATGTTTACATTGTAGCTAAGGCCTTCAGAGTCTAATCCAAATGAATGAATAATGAGCATATTCCCCAACCTCTGCAAGAGTTCAGAGAGGAACGGATTTGCCTTGGATAGGAGAGAGCTTCAAGGGCCGAAGTTCAAGGCTCTTACCACCATTTCAAAAGCAGCTTATCTGCTTTCGTGTTGGGGTTATGAATAAGATTTAAGAGGGCAAACAGCATTCTACTGTTTAAATTTTAAAAAGAACAAACATAAAGAAAACTATTGGGCTTCCCTGGTGGCGCAGTGTTTGAGAGTCCACCTGCCGATGCAGGGGACACGGGTTCGTGCCCCAGTCTGGGAAGATCCCACATGCTGCGGAGCAGCTGGGCCCGTGAGCCATGGCCACTGAGCCTGCGCGTCCGGAGCCTGTGCTCCGCAATGGGAGAGGCCACAACAGTGAGAAGCCCATGTACCGCAAAAAAAAAAAAAAGAAAAGAAAAAAAAGAAAACCATTAAGGTAGAGGCTATGGATAGGAACTTCCTGACTATCCCTATAGAATCTCTGTAGATGTGAGCCCCACCAGCACCTCATTCTATGTTAGAAGGTCTGCATTCCCAGGCTGCCCCAGAATCAGCAATGGGGGGAGAAGCACTACTTTACACACTGGTCTCAATATTTCTATTTTTGCAGGTCACTACTGCGCAGCTTTTAAATGCCCTTGTAAATGTAAAGCATACACACACACACACACACACACAGAGAGACCAAATAATCATCTCTATAGCCAGTGTTGATCATTAACATTGTTCCTCAGAAGTATTATAGAATTGTCATTATGACAGAATGGGTTTTTCTTCTTTATCATTTAAAAACATCTCCATCTGCTTACCTGTTTCAAACCCCTATGGTGAACCAAGAAAACCTTGCAAAGTTTTATAGACACAGGTTGGACTCCCTAAGCAAAGAACACTGCTGGATGCTTTTATATGTAATGAGAACTCCCAAAATCCACAGTCTTAGAGCAATCTAGGTATCTAAATTACTGATGCATTAAATTCATTCAGGTAATAGAGTAGTAAATAATGCAAACTTTAACACAAACATCATTGGCCAGTTTATGGTTTTTATAAATTGAAATATATCTTCAGGGCCTCCCTGGTGGCGCAGTGGTTGAGAGTCCGCCTGCCAATGCAGGGGATACGGGTTCGTGCCCCGGTCTGGGAGGATCCCATATGCCGCGGAGCGGCTGGGCCCGTGAGCCATGGCCGCTGAGCCTGCACGTCCGGAGCCTGCGCGTCCGGAGCCTGTGCTCCGCAACGGGAGAGGCCACAACAGTGAGAGGCCCGCATACCGAAAAAAAAAAAAAAAGAAATATATCTTCATAATCAAATTCCTTTGATTTTCCTTTGTACTGTTTCAACTTTATACATATAAATTAAGACCTAAAGCGTATATGTAATTTAATAAACACTTAATGCAGAATGCTTGTCCTTAGAAGAAATGTTTGTCATTATATACCCAGCTCCTGTGTTAAGAACAGTAGCCAGAAATATTGTTTTCACTTCCTCAAATGTTGAAGTCAGAGCAGTCTGTGCATATAAGTAATGCTTAGTCTAGTTCAGCCGAAATATAGAAAGAACAAAGTAGAAAAGGAAGCAAGGAAGGGAGGATGGAAAGGAGAGAAGAAAAAGATTACCCACATTGAATTCCAGTTCTAATCAGCATTTTGGTTTACATTATTTTAAAATCCCCCACTGAGGGGTTTAGCTGAGGATAATTGCAATATTTGAGTCACTAAATTAATTTAAGTCACATTAATGACCTGTAAACTTTATAACTGTTAGTTTTAGCATTTGTGTAGCATTCCTGATTTCAGTGAACACATTTGTAATCATGAGAACCACTGCCTTGATGCAGAGGCAAAGGGAGCTAGAGAGCAGCAGTGGTCATACTACATTATTATCCAATTGTGCTTAATGGAGAGTACATAGTGAATGGGAATGATAAGAATTCTTGTTTCAGCCTAAATCAATGTTTTGCTTTGCTTTAAAAGTTACTGTAGGGCTTCCCTGGTGGCGCAGTGGTTAAGAGTCTGCCTGCCGATGCAGGGGACACGGGTTCGTGCCCCAGTCTGGGAAGATCCCACATGCCGCGGAGCGGCTGGGCCCGTGAGCCATGGCTGCTGAGCCTGCGCGTCCGGAGCCTGTGCTCCGCAATGGGAGAGGCCACAACAGCGAGAGGCCCGTGTATCGCAAAAAAAAAAAAAAAAAAAAAAAAAAAGTTACTGTAATATTGAGTAAGTGTTCTCCTTTAGAAGGAATTATGGAATATAATTATAATCTACTAAGTCAGTGAAGAGAAATCAGCTTGAAACAATTACATAACAATGTTCTTAACGTTTGTTTAATGCTTAGAGATTTTTTCAGTAATAAAAAGTATGTTTAACTTTAATAGTTAATAAGCTGTCATGATTTCATCTGCCCCTCAAATTCTTCTTTCCCTTTTTTCCTTTTCTCAATTAGTGGCATGACCCCCTATAAATACATAAATAGTCTCTGGAGGCATTGACTATAATTAGTTCATAAATGTATGAATGAAAAAATATAAAAATTATGAGTAACAATAACTATATACATCCATAGGCCATGCTCTGCATTAAGTACCATGCTCTGCATTAAGTACCAAGGATTCCTCCATGAATAAGATGTGGCAACTCCCTGGTGGAGCTGAGAGTTTAGAACCCCACTAAAGACATTCCTATTTCTACCAGTGTTCTCATTAGAGCAAGAGGATGGCAGCTCTTAATTCCTCATATAGCTATTCTGAAAGGATATTTCCCAGGTCCAGCAAACAACTAAATCAGTCTGTGGTCTCTAGTCTCCAGTAAAATGGCCACTGAATTCTGTAGCTTGGAAAGGATGGCTGCCATGTTAATAGTGGCCAGGTCACTTTCCAGGTGTCTTGCTCTTTATCAACATCTTAAATCTTAGCCATCCAAAGTGATACTTAGAAAGAACAAGGGATATTCCTTTAATTTTCCCAATTTTATGACCATTGGAAAAAAGTCAAAGATGGGGTTTGGCTGCAGTTAACTTTTTTTTTTTTTTTTTTTTTTGCGGTATGCGGGCCTCTCACCATTGTGGCCTCCCCCGTTGCGGAGCACAGGCTCCGGACGCGCAGGCTCCGGACGCGCAGGCTCAGAGGCCATGGCTCACGGGCCCAGCCGCTCCGCGGCACATGGGATCCTCCCAGACCGGGGCACGAACCCGCATCCCCTGCATCGGCAGGCGGACTCTCAACCACTTGCGCCACCAGGGAGGCCCTGCAGTTAACTTTTGAAAATACATTTTGGTTTGAAGTATAGAAATATGCCGTACTTCCAGACATAGCTGAGGAAGAGGTAGAGTTTATGATAAGATGCTTTAGAATTATGGCCAGGTCAAGGACCCAAGAAGTCTCCACACAAAAACTATTAGAACTAATAAATGAATTCAGCAAGGTAGCAGGATACAATTTTAATATAGAGAAATCTGCTAGATTTCTATATGCTTATAATGAAATATAGAAAGAGAAAAGTAAAAAAAAAAAAAAAAAAAACACACACAAAAAAAAAACCTGGGAGTAACTTAACCAAAGAGGTGAAAGATCTATATGCTGAAAACTCTAAAACATTAATAAAGGAAATTGAAGATGGATCCCCCAAAATGGAAAGTTATCCCATGCTCTTGGATTGGAATAAATAATACTGTTAAAATGGCCATACTACCCAAAGCAATCTACAGATTTAATGCAATCCCTATCAAAATACCCATGACATTTGTCACAGAACTAGAACAAATAAATCCCCCAAATTATATGGAACTAAAGATGTTTAAAAAAACTTTTTTAAATAAAATTTTCATACACCCCCCCCCAACAAAAATTATATGGAACCACAAAGACCCAGAATTGCCAAAGCAATCCTGAGTAAAAAGAACAATGCTGGAGGTACAACCCTCCCAGACTTCAGACTATACTAGAAAGCAACAGTAATCAAAACAGCATGGTACTGGTACAAAAAGAGACACAGATCTATGGAACAGAATAGAGATCCCAGAAATAAACCCATGCACCTACAGCCAATTAATCTTCAAAATGAGGCAAGATTACACAATGGAGAAAAGATAGTCTCTTCAACAAATGGTGCTGGGAAAGCTGGACAGCTACATGTAAACCAATGAAATTAGAACATCTGCTCACTGTATACAAAAATAAACTCAAAATGGTTTAAAGATCTAGATGTGAGACATGACACCATAAAACTCCTAGAACATAGGCAAAACGTTCTGACATAAATTATGGAAGTATTTTCTTAGATCAGTATCCCAAGGCAAAAGAAATAAATGCAAAAATAAACAAATGGAACCTAATCAAACTTAAAAGCTTTTGCACAGCAAAAGAAGTGATCAATAAAATGAAAAGACAACCTATGGAATGGGAGAAAATATTCGCAAAAGATGTGACCAACAAGGGGTTAATATCCAAATTATGTAAATAGCTCATACAGCTCAAAATCAAAAAACAAACAACCCAATCAAAACATGAGCAGAAGACCTGAATATACATTTTTCCAAAGAAGACATGTAGTAGCTAACAGGCACATGAAAAGATTCTCATTATTGCTAATAATTAGAGAAATGCAAATCAAAACCACAATGAGGTATCACCTCACACCAGTCAGAATGGCCATTATCAAAAATCTACA
Source organism: Mesoplodon densirostris (assembly GCF_025265405.1). Taxonomy (NCBI): domain Eukaryota; kingdom Metazoa; phylum Chordata; class Mammalia; order Artiodactyla; family Ziphiidae; genus Mesoplodon; species Mesoplodon densirostris. Next base: position 122,029,313 of record NC_082661.1, read on the forward strand.
AATAATAAATGCTAAGAGAGGATGCGGAGAAAAGGGAAGCCTCATACACTGTTGATGGGAATGTAAATTGGTGCAACCACTATGGAAAATAGTATGGAGTTTCCTTAGAAAACTAAAAATAGAACTACGATCTGATCCAGCAATCCTACTCCTGGTATATATATCCAGAAAATGAAAGCTCTAATTCAAAAAGATACTTGCACCCCAATGTTCACAGCAGCACTATTTACAACAGCTAAGACATGGAAGAAACCCAAGTGCCCATCAACAGATGATTGCCTTAAGAAGCTGTTTTTCCTAGAGGGGTGGGATAGGGAGGGAGATGCAAGAGGGAAGAGATATGGGGACATATGTATATGTATAACTGATTCACTTTGTTATAAAGCAGAAACTGACACACCATTGTAAAGCAATTACACTCTAATAAAGATGTTAAAAAATTAAAAATTAATTAATTTTAAAAACAAACTTAATCTCAAAAAAAAGAAAAAAAAAGCTGTGTTTTATATATACACTGGAATATTACTAAGCCATAAAACAGAATGAAATATTGCCATTTGCAGCAACATGGATAGACCTAGAGAATACTGTACTATATGGTATCACTTAGATGTGCAATCTAAAAAATAATACAAATAAATCTATATATAAAACAGGAACAGACTCACAGACATAGAAAACAAACTTATGGTTACCAAAGGAGGAGAGGACAAATTAGGAATATTGGACTAACAGATACAAACTACCAAACATAAAATAGATAAGCAACAAGATTTACCGTATAACACAGGGAATTATACTCAATACCCTGTAATAACCTATAATGGAATATAATCTGCAAAACAAACAAACAAATCACCATTCTGTACACCTGAAACAAACACAATATTGTAAATCAACTATAGTTCAATTTACAAAAAAGAGTGATGGCCACATAGAATAAGCAATGGCCCCAAGTATGACACAAACCCAAGATTGGACCCAGATATAGAGGCAGGTTCAGTTCCGGCTCCCTTCTGTAATTCCCCATCTTTTCTCTCCTACTGCAGTAAAAGTACTGCATGCAAGTGAAGGTAATGGCATTTATAGAGATGCCACAGGATCTCTTTAGTTTATAGCTAAAAGAAAATCCTGTCCGTTTCAGTACAATAAATTCTTCTCATTAGCAGATTGTTTGTGATATATTTCACAGGACACATCAGAGTGTGGTGGCACCAAGGTTTAAAACTCTTTGAGTCATACTGCCCAGTGGACATCTGGGTCATCAGTGGCTTTAGGCTGTGTTCAACTTGTAGTAAGCAGCCTGGGTGCCTCACGCAGAAGGCTCTCATTAGAAATGCACCCTAGAGCATATAGCTCTGGTGACCAGAGGGGAGTGTGCTGCTGGGTCAGATAGGACGTCTCCTACAAAAGGCCAATTCCCCAAGTTGGGAAATGTAACCAACCTACCAAATGCACAGAAATAAGTATAGCAAATAAGGCAAAATGAGGAGACAGAGGAATATGTTCCAAAGAAAGGAACAAGATAAATCCCCAGAAGAAGAACTAAGTAAAAAAGAGACAAGCAATCTACCTGATAAAGAGTTCAAGGTAATGATCCTAAAGACGTTTAAAGAACTTGGGAGAAGATTGGATGAACAGAGTGAAAAGTTAGAAGTATCTAACAGAGAGTTACAGAATACAAAGAAGAGCCAGACAGAGATGCAGAATACAATAACAAATTTAAAAAAATACGCTAGAAGGGATGAACAGTAGATTACATGATACAGAGGAGCTAGGGAGTATAGTCAGTATTGATTGTGTAGAGGTTTTCCCATATGGTTTTACATTCAACAGATAATTCTTTGACCCTCCCATTTGATTTTATCTAAATAAACAATTTCCTTTATGAGAAAAAAAAAAAAAAGAAATGTCTGGAAGGCGATGGGGGCAAGCACCCTGTTAGGAACATGCTACTCTTTTACAGCATGAGTGCTAATAAACTCTTCTCTTCCCTCTTCATGGTTTGAAGCTGTGTTTTCCCTAAGTGATCTCCTCTACTAAATTTACAGTTTTTGCTCTTTGTATGCACCAACACACAAATACCCCAGTTCACAATATGTACATCCTCAGCAATAATATCCGTGAATCAAGGTTTGATATGCCTGCTGTATACTTTCTACTACATGCTAACATGTATTCTTATTAAAATCTAAAATGCCCATTGGTGCACCTCCCTAAAACATTTCATCCATCTTACCCCAGAAACGTAAGGATCATTCCTAGAAAAGCAGCTTTAGTGCAATACGGTATCTGTTCCAGTTGAGAACATGGCATTATAAAAAATTTTGTGATATTTTTAAAATGCAGGTATAACTGATTTTTTTTAACACATGGAAAAACAATCTGTAAAGTGCTAATATGACTCAGTTTGAGTGTCCCAAGAGACTATGGAAAAGCAGCATTTGTCAGATACTTTGCTCAAACTATGATGTCAGGAACACTTTGTCTGAAAAAACTGGCCTTAAGAATTCTCACAATGTATTCACAATAAGTAAACAATCATTAACTTGCGACAACTTTCTTATGAATTTATTATAAGAGAAGCCTGTCATTTCTTATAATCTATTAACACTATGCTAAGTAATATTTTCAAGTAAATTCTTTGGGGGGCGGGGCTCTCCCTCAAGAAGGAGGATCTTCTCCTACTTCCTCAATCCCAACAAACCCACATGTGGAGATGTAGCACATAGTGCACTATCACATGTCCAGCATCATGCTTGCTTTTAGGAAGAGGCCTTCATGGGAGATGCGGTCTTTGGTCTCTCAAGCAACCTTTTAGTCTAGCTGATGAGATGAAGGCTAACATATGTCAGACAAGAGAGAGACAGAAATAGAAGATAGTCTATAACCACGGGCTAAATCATGAGTCAGTGTCAATCAGCACTAAAGGAAAGGGAGATAAAAGGGACCAGAATCCTTCAGAAAGACTTCATGGAACAAATGGAACTCAGGCTGACCCTACGATTGGTCAGAGTCAGAGAAACAAAAAGAAGGAAAGGCATGCCAGAAAAGATAAAACGTGAACAAGGATACAGATGCCAGTGGGAGTGAGCTGGTGTCTCCCATCCCCACAAGGGGCAACGCAGAGACTGGACTAATTGTTGCTGGGACTGCCACCAGCCCTGTGTTTGTTAAAATTCATCATTGCCTAGATAAAAGCAAAAGAGAGTTAGCTTTCACAAAATAAAAACTTCCAGAAAAACTGAATGCATTCCCTTAGGGTAAAACAAAGCGTGGAGAATTTCAACTCCAAATGCAGAATTTTTCCGAGTTGGAGATAATAGGGGAAACAGAATTGGGAGCCAGTCTGTAGCCCTAGGAAGGGGCTTGCCACTAAGTGCAGCAGCTACACATTTTTCCCTTTCTTTGTATTAAGCTACATCTGCACTCACATTTATTTCCTTGGGGATGAGGATCTGTTTCTCATTAGAACCCCCTACTTTATCTTCCTTTTTGGTATCGTTTCTCAATTATTAAATTTTATGCCAATTAATCTTATTAATAAAAGACCTCAGATTCAAATAACATCTTTTTCTTGGGTTTGGGATAGTTCAAGCCGACTAGGACTAGAGTGAAATCACTTGCTCCCATGGGTATTACTGAAGAAATCAGGAAAGGGTGTTGTTGCCTGGGAACCCAGTTCATGTTACAGAGACCCTGAGACTGTGATTTTCCAAAGACTTTTTTCAGATGGGCCTTTGTCCTTCAATGTCTGTTGCTGATGAATTGGCTTGCTACAGAATTTTTAACCTCACGGCCAGATGCCCTGTTCACAAGATACCAAACATCTGGTTGAGAGGAGAAAATATCAACCCCAAATGGACATTTCCAAACGGTCAGGTAAAGTTTAGATACGTGTAGAGAAAACATGTGGGATTTTGGGACCATGTTTATTCAAATGACAATCTTCACTGGTAAATTTGAATGGCCCTAGGAAAATGTGTATTCCTATTATTTGTCTATAATTTATCATTACTTTAGAATTACTACCTGAAGAATGGGAGTTTAGTCTTCAAATTAATGTTAACATTGTACCACAATCCAAATTTTAAAAAGCTTTTCTCGAGCAGGTTACCTAATTAGACTTCTCCCCGCTGAGTGCAAGAGCTACTCTGATATCATTCATACATAAATAGTTCCTCATCCTGGGGGCATAGCCCATGAACAGGCTTCACTGCCCAAGCATATACATAGGGGATACTATATTAACGCTTTCAATTCTGCTAACGTTGGCAGACATCTTGATATCGACCTGAGACACACCCTCTCTCTCCATTAAAAACAGATGCACCCCGACCACTTCAACTTCAAAATAAAAGTGCAGAATCCCTCAGTGAGCTTGTGCAAGTAATATAGTTCAAGGGGAAAAGCTATATTTATGAAGACTTTGGACTAAATTGAGCATAGGCTTCTGGACTCAAACCAAGAAGTAAGGCAAAGGAAATAAGGAAAACAGGCCCATTTATTATCACTACGTTTTAGAAAATACCCAACACTCTTTGCTTCAAGATATAAGAACACATTCGATGATTGATCTTGTTTCATGATGCTGGCAAGCAGCGGGTCCAGTATCCCAACAGGGATCTCAGCAATAGTCTAGGGAACTGTTTTCCTCTTTGGGAAGCCATAAATCTTGCGACTGTTTATCATGACCTAACAGGGCCTCCGTCTGAAGGAATGACAGGCGCATGGTGACTCGAATCTCTGACAGCAGCCTGGGCTGGCTGGTAACGTGTGTTTACACAGAGCTGTCCCAGAGCTGTGGCATGCGACGAGTGTCATGGACCTGCCGTCCTTGGGCAGCCTAATTGCCTCTGGCTACCTGATACAGTAGGGAAGGGGCCCCTTGCCAGGTCGGGGAAACCCAGAAGGAGGAAGGGAAGAGCTTCTAAGACGAAGTCTGAAACCAAAGGAATGCAAACAAGAATTCAACCGATTTCCAATGCTTATCACCCATAAACTAGAGAAAATCACAATGCTTGTAGATTCTATTCCGGGAAGATCTTAAAGAAATAAGATGACAACAGGAGGTAGCTATGCTGACAATGACTAACAGATTGAAATAAAAACTGCACACGGCCTGGGATGCGGGCTGCGCGAGAAGCTGTGAGGAATCAGACCAGAAGAGCTTTCTCCTCGGATGAAGAGCACCCAGCAGACAGGAAGAGAGAAGGGGCTGGGAGGTGGATGAAAGCTTCCGGAACAAACCATAAAAGTGCGTAACTGGGCCTGCCAACGGCGGCATTAAGAAAAGTAGCTGGAAAATCAATATGGAAAGGAAAAAAATTTTTTTAAAGAAGTCTTGAGAAAAATGAAAAACAGCCTCATTAAAACATTTGGAAGTGATTATAAAAACCACCTTGAAATAATCAGTGTTAAACACAGCTTCAGAAAAATGTACTGAGATTTAACTCAATTAACTCTTCCTGTCCTACACCTATGTCAGTTTTCACAGACACAACATTATGCTAAGTATAACCTCCTTCCCACTGTACCAGTTTTAAATAGGAACCATTAATGCAAAGGGGAAGTGACTCAAAACTGGGAGAGATATGAATTAAAGAATCCATGCAAATGAACTCTGATTTTTTCTTTAAATCTTGGTTTAGAAACCAAAAGAGAACCCCAAACAACTCCATCATGTTTTTACATAAAGGGAGCTGCTTAAAATAAATGTTTGTAATGAGCTGATGAAGAAAGCATTATTGGATCAGTCTCCTCTGATTTATTTGTTAAATGACCCCATTTCCTTGGCCAGAAAACAGATCACAATGGAAGTGAGGCTTGAGAAAACCAGCAACAGGACATGTGGACTTTCTGGCCCTTCCTCTAGCTCCACAGTCCCCTGACCAGGGGTCACTAATGCCCCAGGTCAGACTTCAGGGAGCCCTTGAACCTCAGGAATCCTGGACTAAATTCTGTATGTGTTTACTTATACACCTTTTTTCTTGGGCAAAAGGTCTGTTAACCTTTCATCAGCATCTCAAAAGGAGTTTGTGACTCAAAGGTTAAGATAAAGTTCTACAATGAATAAGTGACTGCTTTCACAATGTGACACAGGAGGGCAGTTAGCCCAAGGACCACAACCTAAAAATTCTGCTACCTCTTCCATTAATGCTAAAGAGTACAAAATTAGAATTTTATTCCTGTTAGCTTACTACTGTCTTATTAAAATAAAAATCATATACATACACACATACATATACATATATGCATACTCATGTATGTATACAATGTGTGTGGGTAACATTATATATATGTAATATGTACATAATATAGTATTATGTATAATATATATATATATATATATATATATATATATGATTTCAAGCATGCCTAGCACCAGGATCTTGGTTCTTAATACCATTCTCCAATAAAAGGAATCAGGGCTCTTTGTAGAAATAGCTGATTCTAGGACTGGTGCATGATAAGCCTAGAGCATTTCATAGTACCAGGAAATAAAGAAGTGCTTAAATAAATACACAAATGTTGGAAGCATGTCAAACTGAAAAGAGCCAGCTGAAAGAGCTCCCAATGACCAAAGCTGGAACAATCTGAGCAAAAAAATAAAATAGTATTGGGCTATAACTCAAAGTATAAAATAAATATCCATGAATCCATACTGACATAAATCAGTGATTGAATAATTAATTAATTAATTAATTAGGGAGAAGAGACAAATCTCCCATGCAGAACTCCCATCGTCAAAAGGGGGAGCATAATTCCCCACTCCTTAAGTGTGAGCTGTGCATTAGTGACTTTTTTTCCCTAAAAAGTACAGTATGAAAAGAGGAATAAAAAGAGGAACTTTCCAGTAGAGTTCCAGTAGAGAAATCTGACAAACACTTCCTCAGCCAGGTGATTAAGGTCAGTTTCAAAACAGTGATAAATCTTGTATATATTATGTACCCTTGATATGATGTAAAGAAAATGGCATTTTGCCTCTGTGGTCTTCCTCCCCAAAACCTATAACCCCAGTCTAATCATGAGACAATAACAGACAAATTCCAATAGAGGGGTAGTCTACAAAATACTTTACCCAATACTTATAACTGTCAAGGGCATCAATAACAAGGAAAGTATGATGATGTCACAGCCAAGAGGAGCCTAAGGAGACATAACTACTAAATGTAATGTGGTAGCCTGGATGGGGTCCTGGGACAGAAAAAAGTATATTAGGTAAAAACAAAAGAAGTAAAGTGTGGATTTGTTTTCAGGTGAACTAGAAGGATAAACACCAATATTATGAAACAGGTTGGGGAGGAGAGAGTTGGACACAGAAACGGAGAAAGAGGAGAATGAGCCTGTGTGGTATTTTAAAGGAATTCTAGCTAAATCTGAAATGCTTTATTTCTTTAAAATAATACTAGACCCACATGTGATGTGTGATGTGAGGTAGGTATACTACTATTGCCATACTATTCTTTCCATTTTTCTGTAAGTTTGAAATTTATCAGGAAAAATAAGTAAACTTTTTTTGTCAAAAGCAGGAAGCAGGTAACCGTTTGAGTTGTGAGCTGTCATCTTTGTAGTATGGTTTTCAAACTGAGATTTGCAGTCCTATATTTTTCAGCATTGCCTCAAGAACCACAGCAAAGGTGTAGAAAGCTGAGTGTACAGAACTCTAGAAAACCACCTATGCTTCAAACAGAGCTATGTGCTCCTATCTGTTTTATAAAATGAGGTGACTCTGTAATAAGTTAGGGTGTTTCCCTTAGAATGGGCACTACTGGTTTTGACAGCATCCCTCAATTTTAGCAGGACGTGTGACCACCTGGAATACAAGTCACATTTCCCATGTTCCCTTGCAGATAGATGAGGTCTTTGGGCCATCTAAGTTCTAGACAGGGGGATGTAAAGAAAGTAACCTTAAAAGGAGAGTCATTATCTTTCTTTCCTTTTGCCTTCCCTCTTGGCTGGAACATGAATTTGATGATTACAGCTTCCAGGTTTCGTGAACACCTCGGTCTACAAGTTGTCTTTGGGAAAGTAGGAACCACGTGATAGAGCAACAAGCTAGAACATGAGAAAGAAAGAAATTTGTGTCTGGTTCATGCCATTATTTGGTGTTATTTTTTTTGTTCCTTGCAACCTAATCTAATTCTAACACCTCTAAAGAAATATCACTTATTTGGATGCACCAAATGAGATAGACTTTGGGACCAAGAGAGGACTTTCTCCAGTATCATGGGCTAGGATGCTGATGTTATAAGAGAAGCTGGTTCAGGACGTGAGCTGTTTCTAGGATAGGAAAACCTTCATCCACCAGCTCCCCAGACACTGCGGGAGGGTCAGCCTCGGGAAAATGGCAATTTCTTGGTAAAGCCGTAAGAACAGGAGCATGGGTGAGCATAGCTCTGCCTAACACTGCGTGAGAGGGGTTTCCGTTTACTCCTCACATCCAGAGCCCACCACCAGCCAAAGATGTTGGTGTGTGTATGTAGGTGTCTGCCCTGCTTCCTGCAGTGGACACGCACTGCTCCCGTCTCCAGCAGTGACATCTCGCAGCAACGACAGCAATAACAGCAGCGGAGATCTTAGCGCCTGGTAAACACGTTACACTATTTTGGATTTTTTCCCATTTTCCATGTTATGTCATGGACTGAATACACACTTCTACTGTTCTTGGGCTTGTAATGGGAAGGAGGGTCCAAGCAGGAAAGAAACACATTTCTATGAGAGCAAGACAGAGCTAGGAATAACTTAATTTGAATATTAAAAGGGAGATGACCTTGTTTTGAACTCCTGGATGGTGAAATGGGACATATCGGTTACATGGGCAAGATTTCATTTAACATAAGGTTTTGCTGCTAAAGTGAGTTTGAAGAGTCACTGCCTTATTGTGAATGAAAGCTGAGGATTTTATAGTACACTGCTGAAAACCCGACTTCAAGTTAGACACACAGGGTTTGAATCCCAGCTCTCCACTTTTATGTTCATGGACAACTCATTTGATTTTTCTAAACCTCTATTTTCTTCTCCAGACAAAGAGGATAACTGCATCTAGCTGTCCTAGTTATGTGTCAGGATGACATGTGCACAATGGGTACCTGTGTGTAAAAGAGTGAAGACGAATTAGCGATCAAATGACTAAAAGTGATTGGCTATGAGTCATGGGTAGAATACAGATTCCTCAGAGGGACTTCCCTGGTGGTCCAGTGGCTGGGACTCTGTAATTCCAATGCAGGGGGCCCGGGTTCAGTCTTTGGTCAGGGAACTGGATCCCATATGCCAGAACTAAGAGTTCACATGCTGCAACTAAAAGATCCCACATGCCACAGCTGGGACCCGACGCAGCTAAATAAATATTAAAAAAAAAAAAAAAAAGATTTCCCCAGAGATATCCACATCTTAATCCCAGGAACCTGTGAATATTTCACCTTATGCGGCGAACGGGACTTTATAGATGTATTAAATTAACCTTGAGAAGGAAAGATTATCTTGGATTATCTAGGTGGGCTCACTCTAATCACAAGGATCTTTATAGGAGTGCCAGAGTCAGAGAGAAATTTGAAGACATCCCATTGCTGGCTTTGAAGATGGAAGAAGGGGTCACAAGCCAAGGAATACAGGTGACCTCAGGTAGCAAGAAAAGGCAAGGAAATGGATTCTCCCCTGGAGCCTCCAGAAGGAAAGCAGCCCTGACAATACTTTGATTTTAGGATTTCTGACCTCCAGAACTCTAAGAAAATGCATTCTTTTTGTTTTAACCCACTATGTGTGTGGTCGTTTGTTATGTCAGCAACAAGAAATTATTATAGTAGTTACATATGAGGTAGCATTTTATGGGAATATTTTGTCAGTTTTCTCCTAATTTTAAAGGAAACACATTCCTATTTTATGAGACAGGAAACTCGAATGAGATTACCAGCTCACTACTAGTACTGAGGAGACTGCATGGATTATGGATCCAGGCAGGTTCAAGACCATAACTAGACACGAATTATTTTGTGAAGCCATCCCCCAGAAGAACATTCCTCATGCCCTTGAAAGAGAAACTCAGACTTCCTGAAGACAAAGGTGTAACTCTGGATACACAAAGCTTTAGCCCAGTCTGTGTCCAAGGAATAGTGTACCAAGCTTCACACCTATTCAATTGTTGGCAAATGACTTTCATCTTGAGTCTCAATTCAAATATTTTTGCTGCCACCCTTGGAGAATTATGTTGAAGAAGATCTTGAGGGAGCCTAATTTCAGTGGGAAAGTGCCCTGAGTCCCAGGGATGAACAACACGGGTACCTGTGTGGAAAGGGAGTCAGGAGGTCCAGTACCTGCCATGTATTTAGCATTCTTGTTCCAGACACAGACAATCATTTGCATGGAAATGCAAGTATCTTGTAAAGTCAGATGAATACAAGAAAGAAACCAGAAAATTGGCCACGTAGAGCAGACATTTCCCAAAGAGGAAATTCAGGTAAAAATAAAGATTCTGGCAACAGAAGCTCAAACATGGATTTTAACCACTCATTTACACAGATTCTAAAAGGATGTATGTAAATATATATTTGTGTGTATGTTATCGAAATGAACATGGCTGATAGCTAAATGAATATACATAGTTGAATGCCACCTATAAATATGCAAATCCATAAACCATGTTGATTAACTTCATATCAACTCTCACCCACCTCTATCTTAGAAATTCCTTGATGGTCACCATTTTGGGGCACGTAAGAGGGGAAGGACTAGGAAACCTCGAAAAGAGGATACAGTTTATCACAATTTTTCTCAAGTTCATTTTAACTATCAAGCTCACATGCGACTTCCCATGGGATTAAAAGTTAAGGCGTGGAACAAGACAAATTACCAAGAACAAAAATGGGGTTCGGTTCTCTTCTTCCGATATTGCTCCTCTGTGGCTGTCCCTGCAGAGTGTAATACATGAACGCAATTATGAGGTAGAGCAAGAAACAAGGTGATTCGGGAATCTCGTGAAAACTGCAAGTTTAATTGCACTTCTAGTTCAAACCCGCTTTGTGATCTGCACCAGAACGAACTAAGACAGTTTAGAAACATTCTATACTGCTTTATATATCTTTGATGAGCTGGTGAGACCAAACTACAGAATCTCTGCAGTATCATTCAAGTTGTTCCTCCGCCCCAGGTGTCTCCAGTTTCCATTTGCCTGCAATGTCATACCCACCCTTACAAAGAAAAACAGAAAGCCTAAGGAACCCTCAGATATCATCAGTCAGATTCATCTCTTCTTCCATATTCATGGAGTTCTTTAGAATCACACCTATCACTAGAGATTAAATATATATACTATATATTATTTACATATACATTATATATACACATATGTGTGTGTGTCTATATCTATATCTATATATCTATATCTATATCTATATATATATATATATCTCCCTCAGGAGACTTAGAAACTCTTAGAAGTCTTTCTTTTTTTTTTTTTTTTTTTTTTTTTTTCTTTTTGCGGTATGTGGGCCTCTCACTGTTGTGGCCTCTCCCGTTGCGGAGCACAGGCTCCGGATGCGCAGGCCCAGCGGCCATGGCTCACGGGCCCAGCCGCTCCACGGCATATGGGATCCTCCCAGACCGGGGCACGAACCCGTATCCCCTGCATCGGCAGGCGGACTCTCAACCACTTGCGCCACCAGGGAGGCCCTAGAAGTCTTTCTATACACCCAGTAAGATTTAGCGCTTAGCATATAGTATACACTCATATCCCTGAAGATGTGTTCAGCCACAGTAATAGAAGCAATCCCCCCAAAATAGCTTAGACAAATTAGGAGCTCTATGTTCTTTACTGAATGAGAAGCCTGGAGGCAAGGAATCCACGGCTGGTGTGACGTCTCACAATGTCACTTGGAACCGAGGCTCGATCCAGCTCTCCACGCTGCCATACTTAGGACGTAATATTCACAGAACTACCTTGTGAATTCAACATGGATGTCCTACATCCAGCACTGCATCCACATCTCAGAAAAGGAGAAGGATGAAAGCAAAGAGCATGTGCCATTTGGGTCAGCCTCTTCCTTAACTTTAGTGAGCTTTATGGGAGCCCAGTCCTGTGGTTTATCTTTCTATCTCATTGGATAGGATTATGTCACATGGCTGGCTACCTCTGGTACAAGAGAAACTGGTAAATGTAATTTCTCAAAGCCATGTACATTGCCAATCCAAGTGAAACTGGAGATCATTTAGTTATTTAAAAAAGTGGTGGGGGGAGTGGGCAAATAGATGACCTACGTGACTAGCAGTGTTGCCGTTTCTAGAATGTTATTCAGTAGTTACATATGAACTTAGCCTATCATTCTACCTGCTCTGTTTTAATTAGTATGTGGTTTGAGGACAGTGTTAGCATAGTCAAAAAAAAAAAAAAAGCTATATATAACACATATTTCCTTACACATAATCATTGAATTATTTCTTTCCCACAGCCTTCATCACTAGAGTCAAATGCCAAGAATTCTTTTTTTTAATCTGAGAATTATCTCAAAGAAAACAAGAGAGAATTATTCACTGCTGTATTAGTCAACTCTTAATAGATTTGTTTAAACCATGATAAAGAGTTTAAAGATCAGAAATCCTCAATATAGGAGAATTAAGTGGTTAAATAAAAACAGGCTACAAACTGTAATTATTCTCCAAATCACTCTTTTGTCATTTAATTAAATGTGCCCTCAATCACAATTCTCTTCTCTTCAACAGCACTATAAGCTCTCCTGAGGACCCCAACCAAACTCTGTGGTTTGAGTACCAAGAGTACCTTGCACTCAGTTGGTGTTTAAGGATTGCTCGTTGAGGATTCTGGAAAGTATTTCCCAAAATTACTGTTCTAAGCACTGAACAAATAGGCTGTTAACACACATTAAACTGAAAAGCATTCAGATTTTTGTAAGGGACTAAAGCCCAATGGGAAACCATATAAATGAGGTTAATCTTAGCTGAGAGAAGTACTGCTATCAGGATCCAAAAAAATGATCAGTCTATATCATTTTATCACTTCCTCCCATGCTTCAAAGATGCTAACAGTGCTGTCTATGTTTTTTTTTTTTTTTGCGGTAAGCGGGCCTCTCACTGTTGTGGCCTCTCCCGTTGCAGAGCACAGGCTCCAGACGCGCAGGCTCAGCGGCCATGGCTCACGGGCCCAGCCGCTCCGCGGCATGTGGGATCTTCCCAGACCGGGGCATGAACCCGTGTCCCCTGCACTGGCAGGCAGACTCTCAACCACTGCGCCACCAGGGAAGCCCCGCTGTCTATGTTTTAAAGGAGCTTGCTAGAACACAAAGGGACTTAAGCAATAACCTAATCCAAACCATTTGTTTACAGATGAAGAAACTAAGACTTGGAGAAATCAAGGGCTTGAAGCCATTTAGCTCTTCAGTAGAACAGGTCTCCTGGCTTCTGGGGCTCTTGGTAAAATCAGTGCAGTGAACTGAATATTCCATCTCTACTCAAATGTTTGCTTTGTTCCACATGGCCTAATTGTTTTACGTCAACATGTTTCATCCACAAGTGAGAAATGCCTTTCATAAATGCAGCAGTGAGGTATGTAGAACCATCTGCCTTTGCTAACCCTTGTCAGTGCCACTCCCCCAGCTTTGAGGAAGCACACTTCTGGGCTCAGTTACCATAATAAAGGAGCCAGATCTACCTACAGAGGGTGATGCCACTAATAATGATGCCACTATAATGTGTGGCAATGGCTAAGATCACTCAAAAGGGCAGAGGCACGTGCTGTAAACACCAAAATTAAATTCAAAGAAAGAGACTCAAGGGCAGTGACAACTACTTGACACATAAGTGCTCCTAAGAGGAAACTAGGAGACATAATGGCATGAAAAGAAAGGAAATACCTTTTCTAACTCAGCCAGTACCACTGTGACCCTTGGCATGACAAACTCTGTGTCTGAGCTGTAGTCTCAACATCTTTGAAATGGAGTTGAACAATGCATGTGGCTCTAAGGTCCCAACCAGGTCTAACTTTAAAGACCATAAGAGGTAAGAGCTCCCTTTTACTGCCAAAGGGCTCACTCTATTAACATTTCTTTCTTTATGGGTAAACATGTAAAAAGGCTTATAATCAAGTCACTTTCCTCTTGATGGGCTTTTTAATGTGTTTTCTTACTTTCCAAGAAAAGTGCTGTATTTTACCAAATCTTACAGTTGTAATTCCAAACATGAGCCATGACTGTCTAGGTCCATTTGGCCTACTGGACTACTCCCTAAGGTATCGTAAAAAAAAATCCTTGGTTCTTATTCTCATCTGTTCTTTCATCCAACATTTTTTCTCCTCCAGCATTTTGTTTGCTACAGCCAAGCCAGTTGGGCAGAAACTGATTCACAAACCCTCTCATCTGTGAGGCATTGAGGTTTCTGACCCACATACCAAAAACATGGGATTCTGGGTTGTGTTGGAATGAAAACAAGGTAATTCCCCAAGCCTGTTTAAACTGCTGAAATGATACCGCCATTGCAAAAACCAAATATTTAACTTCTAAAACATTGAGAGATAATAGAGTCATTATTATTAAAGTGAAAATTTTAAGCCTCCTCTTCTTTTGTTTGTTGATTCATTCTTTCTAGTCCATCACTCAGCCTGTGAATCAGACCTCCCAGAATAACCTGATTGGGGCAAATTCAACACATTTTAGTTTCATTTTCTCCAATTCAAACACAACTTGCACAATGAGGTGAGTGACTAACAATTCAAAGGAGCAAACCATTAAATTAAAATTCCTAACTTGATTGTTTGAATCACACTGAGCTAAATTTACATCCTCCATAACACTGTGAGAATTCACTCTGTGGGAGATTTTTCTAGCTACACTTTTCTAAGCAAACCTTTTGTTTTCTTTTTTAAGGGTGAATTACTTGTCTCTGTACCTTTAACGATAAGAAGAAAGAAATAAAACTGGGCTCTAGGAGAAAACAATGAGGCAATAATTTTGAAATTAAAATACAGCACATGATATATCAATATAATTGTCTTGCGTATGTGAAGATAACTCTGCTTTGATGGTGTTATTTCCCGAGCGCGCAAAACCTAATAAAATCCAGAGGGCTGAAGTGATGAGAAATTCAGCATTAGAGATTATGAAAAACACACGTTAAAATAGCCAAACAAAATTACTGAAAAACAATTTTAGTGGCAAATTATTTATCTAGGTAATGTAGGAAGATTTATAGAGATCTCCCAACATTAAAATAAATTAGTTACTTAAAACACTGAACTTCTTTGACAAAGGAAAATGTGTTTATATAACTATCTGTTTGACCTTGAGCAAGTCAGTCAACATATCTGTGCCTCAGGTTTCTTCATTCTTTATTATTCATCCTAAAGGAAACTTTTTCTAAAATTTCTATAATTATATTTTTGTGTGACAAGTTTTTTTCCTTCTCCTTTATTTATCTCATTTCTTCAAAATGAAGTCATTAACTATAAAATAGAAAAGAAAGGTTTGGTAGTGACCAGCTCACTAGCTGATGTTAGAAATATCGAATTGCAACAGAATCAACCACGGAAGCATCTAGAAGGATGCTTCAAAGCCTCCCAGCAAGCATGAAGCATCTAAGGAACAAAACCCTTATGATGCTAGCCTTCACTACACAAATAACAGTTTGACCACATATAGGCTTGATTTGACCTTAAGCATGTCATGTAACTGTTCTGTGTCTGTTTCCTTTTCTTCAGCTCTAAAAATGGAGATATGTAATAACAGACTCTGTTGCAGAATTGCTGAGAGACTTATATGAGATAATGCTTACATAAAGCCAACTGCCTGCCATACAATAAAAGCTCAAGAAATATTTCCCATTGTTACCATCATCATCATAATTATTACAGATAAGCTATCACCTATGATCACCATTTGGGGAATAAATTTGAATGAACAGAATATTCACTTCAACATAAACATTATAATTTAACATTAGTAAGAGACATTTGATAGGAGAAGTTCTTCAGTTCTTTCCTTATAAATACTAAAATGGTCACCCAAATCAGAACTAATTGTCTTATAAGAAAGCAATGCACCTTGATTTCATAGTCATAAAAAGGGAATTTGCAAGCTATGGCTCTGTTATGAAGAAAAAGATGAAGGAGAAGGAGGAAGAATTTTCTTTCCACCTCTTGGCATCTGTCCCTAGGTTTTGAATTATTTTCCCAGCAAGTTAGTTCCTTCTATGTATAAACCCCAAAATCACACTTTATAAAAACTCCAAAGGTTTTTTTAAAAGATTTTTTTTACAATTTTTATAACTTCTCTTTCCACTCACCCTCATACACACATACTAGGTTTTACCAGCTCACCTTGGAGTCAGGAAAGTATGGTTCTTCTTGCTGCTTCTGTCAGATGTTGATGTGTTAGACCAAAGAATTCCCCTAGCCTCAATATGCACTGCTAATGCCTAACCCCAAATTATTTTAGTAGATCAGATTTATTTACCTGACATTAATAAGAGAGATAGTTCAGAGGTGGTTCTAAGTATTAAATAAAATAACAAATTTTTGGCAGATAGTTCAGGCAAGGAAAGTGCTCAGGGTGGAGGGGAGAGAAGAAACCTAGCAAGATGGAGGTTTGTAGGCCATGGCAGCAGAAGGAAGAACGGCCAACAAGAACAGCTGAGAGACTTTTAATGGACCACAGATGCCGTATGTCCATATAAAGACATTTATCATGCAAAAATGCAAATGTAAAATGCTCCCTGCTCATGTACTGGCTCCATTCTGCACCCACACCCAATTTTTGTCCAAATCTTTTACATACTGCACTTTGTGTCATTAGTCCTCTGATGAGAAACCAAAGTGGAATCTAGTGTAGGGGGTGACAAATCAGTAACAAAAAACTCAGATTTTTTTTAATCAATGGAAGAAAATGATCAGAGTCAGAGAAACCTAGGCCCCCAACACCAAGAACTTTTGGAGAAGTTAAGAAGGGTTCTTGAGTTTCACCCCCATACATGGAATGAGAAGTGCATTTTAGGTGGCAAGTACTTACTCAGAATGCTTAAGTGCTCAATATCAGCTAATATCAATATTAGTGATGGTTTTCTTTGCTTTGATTTCAGGTGATTTTAGTAATAATGACAACAATGAAGTCAGTCATAGACTAAGCATGTCACATGCCACTTGCTAAAAATTGCTGACCTTTTTCATATTCCAAGCGTGAAAGAATGAGACAATGCTCTGGTTATTTGCTCTAATATCTGCACTCTATCTTTTCCCCTCATACCACTTACTAAAATTTGTAACCATATATTTAATTTCATAGCCTAATTGATTGTTTTCCTTTAATCTGGTTAGATTTTGTAGAATAAATATGCCAAACGTCACATATTGCCACATACACAGTAACAAACCTGTTTGTACTACTCAATTTTCCTCTTTTCAGAAAGACACCATTTACCCACAATTGAATTAATCTACAGCTTTCTTTACCTTGTCATTTCTCCTGACTATACTCTGGTCACCTCAAGTAGATTCCAAAAATGGTCTAGTCCTAGAAAAGACAATCACAGGCTTGTACCCAAAAGGGAAACTTCAGCAAGTGCTGATAGAGTGGCATGAGACAACTATATTTGATGAAGGGATAAAGGAAAGATTTCATAGTCATAAATCTGCATCAACCTCTAAGTAACTGAGTTGGTTTCTGAGTTTTAGGCTTCTTTACTTGCAAGCAACAGAAACCAACTCTGGCTAACTCAGTCACACGCTAAAAAGAAAATGGGACAGGGAAATTGTAATTTGCTGGAAGTTACATAAACTTTATGTAACTTTATGAAGTTACATATACTACTAACTTTCATAAATAAAACTGAAAGTTCAGAGTAATGTCTTTGTACTGTTTGATCTAGAGGCTTACATGTTATCATTAGTGTCTGGTTTCTCTCCGCCTTCTTGTTCTGCTCTGTTCCATGGTGGTTTCGATATCTACTCCAAATAGTGACAAGAAGATTACCAGGAACCTTATCTATAGGGCTACATCAACTCAGGTTCAGTTCTAATAGAAAAGAGAACATGAATCTCAAAAGCCCTAGAAAGGACTTTGATTGAACTTGATTGACTTGCTTTTGTCCTAACTTGACGAATCACCACGAACTATGCTATTATATTAAGCTTAAGGCACAGTGCACATGAAGGCCAAAACTTAGCCTGAGAATGGAGAGGAGGTTGTTCCCTAAAGAAGAGTTAAGAATCTGATACCTGGAAAATAGTGCCTAATAATAACAACAATAATAATAAAGTTAACATTTTAATGGTCTATCTTATTGGTCCAAAGTAATTCCTATGTGCCAAGAATTATTCTATATACTTTATGTATATTAACCCATTTAATCTTCACATTACAGTGTATACGACTATGTCTTATATCACAGATGAAGACGTTTGGCTCATAGCAGTTAAAAGTAACTTGCCCAGAAATAACCAGATAGTACATGACAGATTTGAGATTTAAATGAAGGCAACGTGAAGCCAGAGTGTCTTCATAACGATTCTAATACACCAACTGTGCTATGTCTAGGTGGAAAAAAAAAGTCAGTTATAATTGTAAATTTTCATAGATTCTAGCTATGTACTTCTGCTCATTGATTTACCCCCAGTCACTAAGGATAATATTTGGCATTAAGAAGCATTTGTTAAATAAACATGTTAATAAGTGAGCAAAAGAATGAATGAATGGTATATGAATCCTGTTGCAATATATCTGAGCAGACTCTAAACTTCAACTAAATAATAAACTCTTGAGGACAGTCATGTCTTATGAGCTTTCTGTGTCCTATCCAAAGGTAAGCACAAGTGTTAAAAACATAAGAAGTTCTTAAAAATAATAATTTATAATTATTGAAAGCCTACTTTGCACAGTATATTCTACAGATTAATTAAGTCTTTACAATAGGTGTCCCATTTTACAGATGATAAAAACTGATGCTAAAAAAGTGTTAAGCCATTCTCAAGGTCATATAGCTAGTAATGAAAGAGCTGGTATTAAAACTCTTGTCTGTCCTACCATCATTGATGTTTTTCACAAAGTCATTCTCCAGTATACTTCTTCCCGAAGAGCTCCAACTTACAAGAGGTCATCTAGACAACCAAGCATTTCTGTATTTACAAGCTCTCATGTAGGTGGAGCTGTCTGTGCATGTATGAAAGTCCAAAAAATTCATATTCAATATTTAAATTTAAAAAGAAAATTTTTGGAACCATACGCTGGTGGGAGGAAGGTGTGTTTTCTTTCATTATAGTGATAGAAAAAGAAAAGAGGAATTTTTAAACAG
Source organism: Mesoplodon densirostris (assembly GCF_025265405.1). Lineage (NCBI taxonomy): Eukaryota > Metazoa > Chordata > Mammalia > Artiodactyla > Ziphiidae > Mesoplodon > Mesoplodon densirostris. Next base: position 122,048,597 of record NC_082661.1, read on the forward strand.
AGAAGAAATAGTCAAACTAATGTGATACTGTGTTGGGAAGGTGAACAAAAGGCTTTGTCAAGTGAGGAGATTCAAAGACAAGCACCCTTTATTGAGAGTGATTTGACCTGCCTTAAGTCTCCTAAATTCAAATCTGGAATCTGCCAAGGGTACTCAAATGTATTCAGCCAGTCAACTGCAGTAAAGACAATGAATGGGTTCCAGAACTTTCTGTTACTTAACTCATTGTGAAAAATTTTAGGGTTTTGTTTCTGTATTAGATTACTTGCCAGCTGAATCAAAAGTTCAGAACTAACAGTAAGGAATAAATCAGTAGAGAATGAATGCCTTTCTCCTCAGAAACTCCAATAATATAAAATTACTAGAGCTAGCTAAGTTGGAATATACTGAATATACTGTATATATTTATACATTACAGATGGTGTGGAATGCTGCCAGTGATACCTTGGGGATAACTTAAACTCTGGCTTTCCTAGGGGCAGAGAGATAAAATAGCCAAAATAGAATCCCTTCAAACTTGAATCAAAGAGACGGAATGAAAATGTAAACTCATTAAAAAACTCGAAGGACTTATCTACCCTAATACAAACCAAGGGAATAACTCAATACCTTTGGAAAAAAAATATTGTTTCTTATCAAATAATCAGAGTAAAAGGTCTTTGGAAAAATAAATAGGCCCACAATGCCACCATACAGATGAAAAATCTGAAACTGTGTGTTCAAAGGCAAAGTGGAAAGGAGAAGAGATGAATCAATTTTTTGTATAATTCACATAAACTATTCTCCATTTTAAAGGGGCTGGAGGCCCAGAATTAACCAGATTGGCAATGTTGATTTAACTCACAGAGCAATTTAGAATTTTATTTTTATTAGAACCAAAAGGAGACTTTAAAAATCTAGTCCAACCAATTCATTGTATAGCTCACATGATCCAGGTTCAAAGGGATTAAACTGCCTGCCCAAGGTCACACCACTAGTCTAACTGTAGAAGAAGAAGAAATATCTAGGATGATTAACTCCTAGTCAACTGTTTTTTTCCAACACACTATACTTGACTTGATTTCTGTGTCTTGATTTCTGTGTCTATTATATTTTCTCTGGGCAGCTATATTTATAAAGATATATCTAAATATAAGCAGAAAACAGAATTTTAGGGAGTTGAATTTAGTTGCAAAAGAAAATGCTAAATCTGAATTTCCCTAAAATGTATTAAGGCAATATTTTATCATCATTTTCATCAAGGTATCTATTGGACATCTGTGACGCTCATGGCATACTTAAATATTTTACCTTGTTTTCATTCAGGAGTAACTTGGAACTAATGTTTCCTTAATATTAATCTTACTTATCTATATAATAATATAACAAATTAATTAATTTAATAGGGCAAAAAATTCCCGAAGTGTATGAATATATATATATATATGTGTGTGTATATATATGTGTGTGTGTGTGTATATATATATATATCCTCTTTGCTGAGATCATGTTTTTCCTGACTTTTCCATTTATGACCTCATTGTTATTACAGGGTTTCTTGACATGTTTGGAGTGTAATCATTATACATGTTTAATTTCACAAAGATTATGCTCCGGTAAGAAATGTATTTTATTCTTCCTTTCATTGGTATAAAGCTTAAATATTCTTTTCATAAGTCTGACTCCTTGTCATCAGATAATCTATTTTAAATGAATTTTCCTTCTCTTGGTTCCAAAATGCAAATTGAGGCAGGCACTCATGAAAGATTATTCCCTTGTTTTTAGACTGCCTTTTTCAAAGAAGATGTAGATTTGTCTTGCCACCCATAAGGGCCTTTGAGAACACTAGGTCACTTGTCCCATTAATATTCTGACTAAATGCTGATACTCTAGTTAAGGGAAAGTATCCTATGGTTTGAAATAGAAAGGATAGTCTTCATTTCCTGCTCTAATTTGTAGTTACATGTTCTCTCTGGACAGTGTTGTGTATCACAGAACCCCTGTGACTGGGTCAACAGCTTCATCCAGAAGCTGGACAACCTGGGCACAACTGTTACTAGTGAAAGGTAAAGGGATTAAAGTTCAGATGCATCTTCAGTGTCAATGTGAAAAGTCCAGTTGATCCCCTAAGATGGCCAGGGTTAATCTTTTAATATTACCTATTGATATATTCTACTGCCTTTAATGGTATCACATTTTGTTTTTTAGGGCTAAAAATTCCTTTCCTCCTAATGAGTCAAGAGACCAGAATTAATAAAACATGGAGTTACACAAATAACAACAATCTCCAAGGAACTGCCATCCCCAGAATCTGACTCTATTCTGGGTTTCTCCAAATAACAGCTCATTAGATCACAAAATACTTTTCACTTGTAAGGGTTCATCTCTCTAAGAAGGTTAATGGAAAGTGGATGGATGGATCCAAGCTGTTTCCAGCATGCCAAATGCATCTTTTTGTGTGAATTTAAATGATCTCCAGCATTTCCTCAGATACAGAGCCATACAACTGCATCCTTAAAAGTAACTCTAAAAGCTATCATTTAAATTTTCTAATTTAGGCACTTCCACATTCATGACGGCCTACAAGGATATGGGACTTCTGGACATGCTGAGTCTCATATGGGACATACAGTCTTCTCCCTACATTTATGCCTTTACTGAACAGTTAGGGTGCTAGTGGGGTCTTCAGTGGAGCAATCAATGGAATAATCACTGTTTGGCCTAAAACTTGAGTAAAATAAGAGAAGCAGGTATTTGTTAACTTCATTCATTCATTCAAATATTGATCTGTGCCTGGCCTTTTAAAGCTTCTGATCAGATAAGAACACATGAGGGGAAAAAACCATTATATTCAAAGAACTTCACTGGCTCTTCTTGTCAAACTCTCAAATCACTGGTTTGTAACCTCTTAGAGGGGAAGGGTCGCAGACTTCTCAGTGAAATTGTTGAAGCTATGAACCTTCAAAAAAATAAAAACCTAAGTTCAGGCAAACACAAATTCTTTACATGCTACTTCAAAGGTTTCAGGTGTTCCTAAAATTTCCCTAAGGACACATGCTTAAGAACCACTGCTCTAGACCAAAATCCTCCTAATTAATTAGCTGCTGACACTTCATGCCCAGTCAGTGCCATACTTCTCCCATCCTCAGCATTCACTTTAACACCGTACACACCAGTGATGTAAAATTGTGGGATGAAAACACTAATTTGAGTAACACAGATACACACCAGAATATTTGCTAAATTCGCTACAAGTTCATTGCTGTATTCCTGGACAAAATACACACTCTCAAAAACCATAACCAGGGTATATGCCCAGTAGTGGGATTGCTGGGTCATATGGTAGTTCTATTTGTAGTTTTTTAAGGAACCTCCATACTGTTCTCCATAGTGGCTGTACCAATTCACATTCCCACCAGCAGTGCAAGAGCGTTCCCTTTTCTCCACACCCTCTCCAGCATTTATTGTTTCTAGATTTTTTGATGATGGCCATTCTGACTGGTGTGAGAAAACCATAATTCAAAAAGAGTCATGTACCAAAATGTTCATTGCAGCTCTATTTACAATAGCCCGGAGATGGAAACAACCTAAGTGTCCATCATCAGATGAATGGATAAAGAAGATGTGGCACATATCTACAATGGAATATTACTCAGCCATAAAAAGAAACGAAATTGAGCTATTTGTAATGGGGTGGATAGACCAAGAGTCTGTCATACAGAATAAAGTAAGTCAGAAAGAGAAAGACAAATACCGTATGCTAACACATATATATGGAATTTAAGAAAAAAACAAACGTCATGAAGAACTTAGGGGTAAAACAGGAATAAAGACACAGACCTACTTGAGAATGGACTTGAGGATATGGGGAGGGGGAAGGGTAAGCTGTGACAAAGCGAGAGAGAGTCATGGACATATATACACTATCAAACGTAAGGTAGATAGCTAGTGGGAAGCAGCCGCATAGCACAGGGAGATCAGCTCGGTGCTTTGTGACTGCCTGGAGGGGTGGGATAGGGAGGGTGGGAGGGAGGGAGACGCAAGAGGGAAGGGATATGGGAACAGATGTATACGTATAACTGATTCACTTTGTTATAAAGCAGAAACTAATACACCATTGTGAAGCAATTATACTCCAATAAAGTTGTAAAAAAAAAAAAACCCACAACCATTCAATAGAAAGAGTAGATGAGCAGTTTCTCTCTTCATACAGGTTAAACACAAATGTCTAGGTGCCCAAGTAATTTTAAAGGTCTTTAAGAGTCATTTTAAAGACAAAGTTACAATTTCAATGACAAATAGTACAATTTTTCTTCAAGAAAGTAAGAAAGAAAAAACATCAACATAAGGATAAGTTGATAAAATCAATGAGTTCTAGATATTTTGCCTAAGACAGCAGATTGTATCCTATTTGAAACCTTTGTTTTCACTCATTTCCCCGATCCAAGCCAGTGGTACAGCTTCTACCCTCATGACTATGGCCTCGGCCCAGACTACACTCTATGACCCGGAAGTATGGAAAGGATCCGTGGCTGGCAGGTCACTGTTTCTACAGCAGATCAACATCACCTTGCCCCAATCTATGGAGTCGTGGCACAACTTGTCTCTGTCAGATCTCAGCATACTGATCTCGCTGAGCTCCACGCTCATGACCTCTAAATCTGGGGAAGGGCATTTGGGGGATCCAGGAATAACAGATGGAGGCAGATTCTGCACGTGAATGATAGCTGTCACCATGCAACGTCTTCATGTCGAACGATTTCAAAGAAAGAGAAGCATTTTCCTCTGACATATTAAATGTTCCTATATAAAAATCAACTGGCTTTGACATTTCAATATCCACTAAGTAAATCAAATCTAATATAGGAAGATAAACATCTTGGTGAACATTAAGGCATCAGTGAATAATATATCTGATGGAATTAAGGAATTGTGGTTTTTTTATTGTTTACTTTTTAGGTGTGGTAATGATGATTTTTTTTTAAAGGAGTACTTACCATTTACAAACATATACTGAAATACTCATGGATGAAATGATGTCTTGGATTTGTTTCAAGTAACCTAGAAAGCAAGGGAATGCTGAACTATGGATGAAACTAGATGGGTCAAAAGTTGATAAACTATGAGATTCTACTTGGGGGTTTATTGTACTATTCTCTAGATTTTTTTTACAAAAAAGAAACCACCCAAATGAATAATATGTGGTATATCCATACAGTGGAATGTTATTTGGCCGTAAAAACAGTTACGTACCAATACATGTACAACATGGATGAAGCATGAAAATAAGTGGAAGAAGCCAGGACAAAGGACTACATGTTGCATGATTCCGTTTGTACGAAATGTCCAAAATAGGCAAATCTCCAGAAACAGAAAGTGGATTAGTGGTTGCCTAAAGCTGCGGAGGATGTGGAGATTTGGGAGTGATGGCTAAGGAGAGCAGGATTTCTTTAGGGGGTAATAAAAATATTCTAAAACTGATTGCGGTGATGGATACACAACTCTACGGATAGACGAAAAGCTATTAAATTGTACATTTAATAAAGGAGACGTGGGGAACAATTTAGAAAATCTGAATATCAATTATGTGTAAAGAAGTAGCATTAATTTTGTTAGAGGGGATAATGGCATGATAGATATGTAAAAAAAAGTCTTATTTGTTTATAATAGCATACTGAAATATATAAGGATAAAACATTATGTTGTCTTGGATTTGCTTTAAATCACCCCTCCCCCCAAATAAGTGAAGTAATATGGCAAAACCTACATAGTTGTTATATCAAAGCAATAGGTATATTGGATTCATTATTTTGCAGAAAAAAAGTAGAGAAAAAAGAAATTAATGGGATATGGGGAAAGTAGATATTTTGTACCAGAATGATTATTCCCATATGAACCTTGCTGTTTTCCACAGAATACTAGTTCCGTGTTAATGGTTACTGAAAATGGTATTATATGGTCAAATAAGCTTGAGAAACACTGTTAAGAAAGACTGTAAAACTTTTCAGCATCCTTACTATGTAAAGGTACAAGGTGAGTCTCCAAAACTGAGGATATACTATGTACCCCAAAAGTATTTTTCCGTGTACATGCTATTTACTAGATAATAAAAATGGCGAGGCGGCAAGATCATTCTGTAAAATATAGCCTATCACTGTTGATAACTGACCTGTCTTTTTGCAAGCATCCTGATCTCACACTACTACTAGTCCTTCAATCCAGAGGCAGGAAACTAATAACAGACTAGCTCAATTTTTTCAAATTTCTCAAACTTCCATTTATTTGAAAATTTGTTTGTATGGCCGGGAACAAGCTATAGTTCAGACCAGCGGTGCCCGGTCTGAATCATATATTGCATATTGCAGAACTTTAACCCCACCCAATTCCTAAAGTTCTCACTCCATGTGTTCAGTAGGAGGACTTGTGATGTTGGAGTACGTGGTTTTGGTTGACCAAGCCAGGGATCCAGGCTTCACAACTCCTGTGCTCCAAGCCACTCCAGTCCTTCAGAGTATAAAGCACATCCATGGCACAAACAGGTGGACAAATTCAACATCCATAACCCCCCAGAAATGATATCACGCTAGAAACTATGCTGTCAATCATGGGGTGAGGACCTTGAAGTACTATTCTATGAACCACACTTTTGCCTTCAGCTTCCCTGATCTTTTGGTGACCCCCTTAGCATTCAAGGCTTTTTTGAAGCAGCACAGAACTTGAATTGGAAATGAGTTGTCACAGTTCTAGATGCTGCAGTTCACTCAGCTGTAATAAAATACACCTAAAAGATACTGAATCTTAGGTACATTAAAATTTGCTTCAAGGTGATTCCAAGAATGGATATAAATAATTCAACTTTCACATTAAAACCGAGAATCAACTAAACTGATCCTTCATGGGAAATAACTGTTGAGGCCCTCTAGACACACCATTGTGTTACACGGTTAAAAGTGCCAGGTCTAAAATCAGATGGCATTCAAAGCTCAACTTCACCATATGTTACCTACAGGACCTGGAACACCTTAATTAACCTTTTGAATCCTCAATGACCCTCCTGAAAAAGGGACTCTAATAGTACCTACTTCTAAAGCTTTTGTGAGGAGTAAATGAAATGATAGGGAATGGATAATAGTATGAAGTGTTTAGTACATTGTTTGCACATGGTATATCTCCATGTTAGCTGTCACTGTTGGTTTTTATATAGATTCCCACATTTATATTATTCAAAAATTAGTGTTCTACTAAACACACTTGAGGATAACATTTATTTAAATAAAATCAACTTCTGTCCTCAGGGTCAAGCACAGTACCCCTTATATGGTAGGTGCTCAAAAGTTTATTACTGAAGATGATAATGAATGAATAAAACAGTCTTCTAAGCCTATAGAAAAGTCTTGTAGGAGTTTTTGAGCTGGTGGCAGACAGGAAGTCTCTTCTCATCCCACTGAGGATTCGAAGTGCATCCCTCTAAACAGAATTTGAACACATTTATCTAAATAAAGGTTAGTATGGGGAATTCCCTGGCGGTGCAGTGGTTAGGGCTTGGCACTTTCACTACCCTGGGCCTGGGGTCGATCCCTGGTCAGGGAACTAAGATCCTGCAAGCCTCGCGGTGCCACGGCCAAAAAAAAAAGGTGGGGGGGTAGTATGTTACTGAAAAGAACATCATGACCAAATTCCATACTATACTGGCATCAGAATTTCTTTGAATCTGATTATTTTATTAAGCCACATTCCAATGAGCCCAGAGTGTCTTAAGGGGAAAATAATTACTCAATTACTAGTAGTTGGCAGATATCCCATTAAAAAAAAAAGACTTTAAACTTGCCTTTGCATTCCTCATTTCAATACCAGTTAAATCAAAAGTGGATTGTGATTAAAACGGAGGCATTTTATGCACTAGCATTTACAGTATCCATTTTCTAAATTACATTCTGTTTGGTCTTGTTTAACAGAAGGTTTAGTTGTTCTTGGTTTTTCCTTTCCACATGAATTACATTTTAAACCTTTCTTTTTCCAGTGAGAAAAGTATTAAAGTTCTACACATGCCCCTAAATGACATATGATCTATGGATGACTTCACTTCTCCTCATTTACAGACTTTACATTCGGAAACTACTTAAATAAATGGAAAAGACTGCTTAAAAACTGACCTCTTTGCTTAAAAAGTTCAAAGAACACAGAAGTTGAAGAAGTACAAGTTTGTTTCAAATTCAGAAGCACACAAATAATGATTTGATTTAAAAGTTATGTATTTCAAGAAAAGTCACAATAAAACAGCTTTAATTTGAAGTCATTCTTAGAATTTTGGAACATCTTTCTGGGTTGGACTTAGACTATAGTGTATAAATAAGAGAAATGGTTTTTTTAATAAGTTCAAAAATATTTTAGTGGTCAACCATGTAGTATTCAAGCTTGCAGTGGCCTGGGGGAATGAGATCCATGGTTTCTTCCTAGATTTGCCAAATACTGGCTGTATTACTAGCATTGGTCACAAAGTCTCCCAAGGGTTCAGTTTCCTCGTCTCTAACACAGGGGATTAGACTAAATGACCTCTGAAGTCCCCTTCAGTGCTATAAACCTGTGTTGGAACCAAATAGATTATGGGAAAATTAAATCACTGTGATCTGAAAGGAATGTGAAAGAAGCTTTGATAGTAAAATACTCTGAAATACCCAAACCTTATTGGATGAGAATTAGGCTATAATGCAAACAACATCTGGATGTGATTGTTAAAAATCAAATGCAAAAGGGGAATCCAAATTATGTTAGATGTTACACTGGCTAACATCAGAACCTTGGGAAAAGAAACAATTTAAAAGAAAAAACAAGACAGAAACAGCCCATAAGAAGAGTGGTTACTATAAACTAGGGTATATTCAAAATAGGGGAAATGACACTGAAGTCAAGGAAACTGACAAAGCCAGGAAGGTACGATACTCCAGCAATATAACCCTTCATGTTGGGCCTAATTGACTTCATAATGTTTTATCCTGAATATAATACAAATTTATATCTCCATGAAAGTCTAAATGATAGGCATCACCCAGACAAGAGTTCTGTCTTAAAAATGTTAAATTAGATTTACTGCAATTGTCAGCCTGTTAAGCATTTTTATCTACCCTTTCCAGTAAAAACAGTTTTAGGGGTTATGGCTACTAAATGTTCCCAAATTAGATGGGAACATATTCAGTGATGGGGTTTAAATATTTGCTAAAATTTTCTTTGTTCTAAATTGACAAAAATTGAAAATCTCCCTGGGGATTTTTTTTTTTATCCATGCATCACTCAAAGTTCCCCAACAGCAGAATCTTTTGAGGCATACAGCAAGTCAGAACCTCAGGGCTGTGGAAAACAAAGGTAATGATAAAAATAGTGAAAAGAACTACTACTCCTACCATTTACTGGGAACCTGATATATAAGCCCACCATATACCAAGATCTATTAGGCAGGTGTTATCTCTGTATAGAGCCGAAGAAACTTAACTGAAGTTCAAAGATGTTAAGTAACTTACCTAAACTCATGGCCCTGGTAAGTAGCAGGGCTAGAACTTTAACCCAAGTTGACCAGTCCATGCTCACTCCACTATGCTGTGTGGGCACTGACAGAGGCAGACAGGACATGAAGTCATATACGCATGTAAAATGTGTGTGTTTGTGTGTGTGTGTGTGTGTGTGTGCGCACGCCCATGGGCACAGGCCTGTTTCTCTGCAATGAGAGGCCACTGCTTGAACCAACTTCTTGTAAAGTCCCATGACCCCCAAAGAATTAATTACTCCAGTAGTGAATCCAGCAGCAGATCCTGGCTGGATACTTCACTTGGGGAAAAAAACAAAAAAGAACTACATTAGAAGTTCCCGTCTAAATTACTTCATATACGTTACCATCTGCAAACTTCATATGTGCACAGTACTTGAAAATGTACACAGCTCTTTCCTCATCCTCAGAGCCTTTCTAGAATCTCCATTTTTTCACAGGAGGAAACAGGCTCAGAGCAAATATGTATCTCATGTAAGAGCTCTGCACAAGTGAAGGCTGAACTCCCTCCCAGTCCACACTTCAGATCTGGTCCTCTTCTTCTGAGCGTGACATCCCAGTGGTGTGCCATCGGGCAAGGCATGCAGGCTCTCAAAGCCTCTGCTCTCTCCCTTGATGGGGTCTCCCAAGTTCCCTTTAACTCTAACTTTCTGAATTACTGAGGTCCCTGCCAAATGCTCTAGAAAATATTACAGAATCCAAGCAAGAATTTCCCAACCCTTTCTGCTGCCCACCAAGGAAAGAAAGAACTTGAGTTTCCATTGAAATAATATTTTAATGTGTGGGTTTTAAAAAAATACAAGTAAACTCAATCCCTTTCTCCCTGATTAGAAACAGAGTGATTCTAAAGTAATTGCAAACTACTGTCCCCACCCCAAAAAATACGATTTCCCTTTCCAGGCCACTAAAGGATCCAACTATTCAAGAAAACACTCTTGTTCCAACAGTTGTCCACCAAAACGGAATTGCAATATTGGCAGATGCCTAATTTATGAATCTGCTTAGTCTCACATTTCTCTGACCCTTTCCAAAGTATTTGTTATATATCTATGTATCCTTCAGGCCCTGTTCAATTTCCAAAAATAGTCAAATATTTCACTACAAAGCTTAAACATGCCAAATATACACAAATCTTATCACAGTTGCTAGCCCAAAGAGAGGGGGAGGGAGGCAATGGGGAGGAATGGAGGGAAGCATACAGAATATATACTGTAAGATTACGGTGTCTTCCTAAGTCTTCTGGAGGGAGAGAATGAGAAAAAGAAAGAGAAAGGAAGAGACAGAGAGGGAAAATTATTTTGGATAACCTGGAATAGCTGGAGATCACAGCTAACAAGGAAGTAAAGCAGGCAAATGATTCCGTTGGAAAGATCTCCTTGGAGTTATTCTATTGCCTTTCCTCCACCTATCCTATGGTGCAGCGTGGTGGTACATGCCTTGGGGAATATGTTCAGGTTTGTGGCCCTACAAAAGCTATGACCATCTGCCTACTTTCCTATTTGTTCTATAGCCAAATTAAACAATTAAATCTCTACACCCTACTTGTCCCTTGCACATTCCAATAAATCAAACTCCTCCAAAAGCCATTCCAGATTTCCATCTTGGGAAGACAGAGATCAGCTCTTAAGTTGCCTGTGTCAGGGCTCCCTTGCTTCTCAGCATGTCAGAAACAGGAGGCATAACGTCTACCAATGACCACTGAACATTTTCAATGGGAGGATGTTGACTCTCAGATTCATGCCTTTTACAGGCTCTTAATTGACTCTCTTTAAGTGAAAAGCAAAGCAGACTAATTTAAATCTTAAACAAATTCTAATTATTATCTCTTAACAGCAGGACTCTCCCTTTAGGCTCTCCCTTGAGGTGATACCTCTAATCTAAGTCATGGTCCCTGCTTCAGCCCCTCACTCAAATACGTCATTCATTTTCCTATATAAACTTCCCTAGATGCTGTCTCATGTTTCTGGGCTGTTTATAAAAACAGATAAAGGAAATGACTCCTCACTTTGTTCTTTTACCCATATGGCATAGATGTATCTAAGAATGGAAGTCACAGGTCCCATGGGCAGAGAACAGAGGAAGGGAGAGAGAGTGATTTATGATGGTCAAAGTGTGGGATTGTGCGGGAAGATAAGAGAATAAAGCAATCTCTTGCATGAGCCTTGTTCTCAAGCATGATTAAAAATAAACAGCTAATCTTTTCTTCTGCTTGAGTGAAAGACTTGTACTGACACGTGGGTGGAGGGGGCGGCCATTTCTTCCCATAAGCACCCTTGAAATCAAATTAGTCAAAATAAATGTTCATTGAATATTTACTGTGTACAAGACTATTATTAATTTCACCTTCTGGACTTGAACTAGTTCAGATTTACCTAATGTTTACCTAATTTGTATCTCTCTTCTTATCACTCCTGGATCTTCTAACCTAGAATCTTGCTCAGCTCCTATTTTTCCACTTAATTCTGTGATAATGTAAGATTAAACATTTGCCGTAAGTCATCAAAGCTGTTTCCCCCCATATGTTCATTGGGTAGTTACCGCAGCACATATTTACCAAGCTACACACCATGGTTCCCTGCACACCCCTTTTAACTAGCAAGCTGACCTACTGTGTGAGTCCAGAGTTCTGTGCAAGCCTCAAGGGACATGGGACTCATCTGCTCAAAAGTTTTCTCTCAATGCCCAGGCCTCCACAACTTTAATAACTGTCAACTTCTTAATGGTGAGCCTGGGTCTTGAATTTCACTTCTGTTCTTCACAAGCACAAGGATATTAATAAACCAGCAACCCAGTAGATGTATATTAAATAGACTTGATTCATTCCTCTTCTAGATGTTTTTCTTTCTCTGAAGCTGAGTTCATTTTCTCCCTTTTTTAGCTGGTATATAAAATTGACTTTCGTCTAGCTTCATGGCTGGTATTATCTGAGATTTGTCCAACAAGAATAGCCCAGCTTCACAAGAGAAAGGATAAATCCCTCGGGTTGCGTGTGTGAGTGATATTATTATTAGATAAAAATAAACATATATAATAAACAAGCAAACAATCAAGAATAAACAACAGTTCTGTGGTGGACTTGGCAAAGAAAACACATTTAAATGGCAGGCAGTGGAGCTGCAGGATGGAGAATGAAAAGAGCCAGCCACCTCCCTCTGAGCCTAATGTGAGCAGAGAGTCACGGTGAGGGTTAAATGAGATAATAAGTGTAAAGTGTTTGCAAGGATGCCTAACCCACAGCAAGTGCTCAGTCAAGGTTAGTATTACTATTGGATTTTGTGTGCTCACTGTGTGTCTGGCACTATGGGAGATGCTGGGGTGGACTGGGAATCAGGCCTCATGGAGTTCACAGTGTAATGAGCAAAATAAACATGGAACAAAATGTATGTAAATGAAAAATTTCAAAATCCGACAGGTCACGTGACAGGATCAACAGAATGTGGAGAGAAAAAAGAATGTGCAGGTGCTCCTTTCCATAGAGCGGCAAAAGAAGGTCTGAGGAGGAGGCATTTACACTGGTTTGCGGACCTTAGCTAGGAAAGTGCCTTCCCCACGACCTCTTGTGTTCCTTCTCCAAGAAAAGAAAAATGCTGTCTTCCCCTCTCCTTTAATTATACCATCCAAGTTACACATGAGCTCTATTTCCTTAGTTACAATTCCATATAAACCAAGCACAGTCCTCAGTTATCCCTGTATTTTTTTCTAACTAGTGATTAAGTACTATGGGTTTTGGCATCAGACAGATCTGGGTTAATATCCCACTTATGAGCTGTGTGCCTTTGGCCATTTTCTTCATCTGTAAAAATGTGGAAAATAAAATCGCCTACTTCACAAAGATGGAGTTAGATAAGTGAAATAATTTACGTAATGCCATTATCACAGTTACTGATATAGAGCAAGTGCTCAATAGGGAGTATTTATAATAAAAATTAGACATTTTCGATTATTCAGAAACTTTAAGTGAGTTTATTATTGAACAACCTTGGTGATACCGCCTTTTGTGTTATTCCTGATTATACTTATTCCACCTTCATCAATCCAAGCTCCTTCAAAAAAAAAAAAAAAAGAAAGAAAGAAAGCTCAAAACTCATATGCATATATATTCCTCAAGTTGCTTAACTAGGAACCTAATTTGTGGACACCTTGAGGAGCTACATAGGTCTCAATTGTTTGTTTTCTTTATGTGGCTGTCACTCTCCCCAGTATCACCAAGTAGTTGCTGATCACTAGAAAAATCCATGCCATTGTCCACATAAATGCTTACCATTTCCAAAAACAAAGATTGCAAAAAGCAAGGAAAAGGGATCATTCTCTCTGCCAACTCTTTTCATGGGAGGACAGCTCAACTTCTTCCAGTCTCGTTAGGATGACAACATACTACTTCTTCTACATCTTTTCTTAAAAAACATGGATAACTATTTGCATAAGAAAGTGGCAGTTCTCACTGTGAGGCATTTGGATTCAAAGCCAACATCCACTCTTGCCATATTTCCTCACAGTGTGCCTGAGGGTCTTCACTCCGCTTTTACAGTGCATATAGATTCACCCTCCAACAGTTGCAGACTGTTTTACAATGACTATAATGAACAATATGAACTGTTGACAATACTGTCCTGTGCTATTTTAATACTTAGAATCCTACTTTGCTGCATCCACTCACCAAGCCCATGTATACACGTAGGGAGTGTGTATCATTACCTGACCCCAAACAATTTAAACAGTACCCTTACCAACAAGAGTTGTTTAGCCCTCTGAACTTACCAAGGCTTTTGGGTGTCTACTTGTTTATTTAGCTTCTCAGTTCTGTGGAATATGGTAGCTGCCACAGTCCCACTTCACAGTTGGAGAGAGACCAAATTCTAGAGAGTTTACAGAATTTCTGAAAGCCACTATCGATAATATTTATTATTTGCACCTCGCTCATTAACAAGCCATCTGAAAGAATTTAGACTAGAAAGGTCTCCTCATTTTGATGAAATATAAAGCAAGTATTTTCAAGAAATGTTCAGTTGGAATATGTGCATGCAAACCAAAAAATAAAAGCTTATAGCACAACAGTTTAGTCTGCAGAACCACTGATTTTTGTCTGGTGTGGACACCCCTTTAGATTAAAATAGCGAGGAAAAGAAGCTTCGATCACAGGTGTGACCTTCTCCCAGGTGAGTTATATTCTCCAAGGACCAAATCTGTTTCCCTTCTGAAAATTCCCACCCCTGGAGCCCAGTGGGCTGTCCACGTTTCTGATCACAGGAACAACTAGGTGAGACAGTGTGAACACTTCAAAGCAAACTCATAACTTCTGGAAGTCTCTTCTAAGTATGTGCCCTTTTCCCTCTTGGCAGTAAGAAGGGGCAGAACTTTTTAAATACACCAGAAGAGAGAAAATAAAGTTTTTGTTCACAGAAGTCTTCCCTTAAAAATAGTAACTTGTAGTTATTTTACATCTCCATGAAGGAGAGGATATTTTAAAAAATACAATAGAACAGCAAACCACAGCCTGCCATCTGTTTTTTGTAAATAAAGTTTTGTTGGAACCCAACCATGCCCACTGATTTATGGTTCGTCTATGACTTTCATGCTGTAATGGCAGAGACTGTATGGCCCACAAAGCCTAAAATATTTACTATCTGGCCTTTTACAGAAAAGGTTTGCTGACCTCTGGTATATAATGTGGTCCCAAAGTTTGAGGCAGAACAACATCCTGGTTTAAAGCACAGGCTCTGAAGTCAATATTCTGTGTTTAAAGCCTGGTTCTGCTGTTGAGTAACTGAAACCTTGTGCAAAATAATTTAACTTCTCTGGGCCTCAATGTCCTCATCTGTAAAACAGGAAGATTAATAGCATCGACCTCAGAGAAGTGTGGAAAAGATTAATTGAGATAATACATCTAAAAGGTTTTGAATATTGTCTGGCATAAAACATCATTATTAGTATCACATTGGGAACAGCTGCATAAACTGAACTCAAACAGAAAAGCTTCAGCTGAGTTTCAAATGGCACTTAAACATGCTTGTAATAATTTCTAAGATTCATTGCTCTGTTATACAAAGGGGATCCTCAGCTTATTTCCAGTGACAAGCAATAGGCTGACATAAATGACAGCTTAAGAACACAGCCAGGGCCTCCCTGGTGGCGCAGTGGTTGAGAGTCCGCCTGCCGATGCAGGGGACACGGGTTCGTGCCCCGATCCCGGAGGATCCCACATGCCGCGGAGCGGCTGGGCCCGCGAGCCATGGCCGCGGAGCCTGTGTGTCCGGAGCCTGTGCTCCGCAACGGGAGAGGCCACAGCAGTGAGAGGCCCGCGTACAGCAAAAAAAAAAAAAAAAAAAAAAAAAAAGAACACAGCCATTTTATATCCTTCCCTCACTCTATCCCCAAACCATTGCTTTTGATTTCAATAGCTTGTGTCTACATATGTCATATGTTAGTCAGTACCCAGACGTTCAGACTTTAAATTATTTGATCTTCAGACTTGTTATTCTTCATGTTTTTCTTCCTCATCTCATCGCCCTTGGATGTCTTCTACTCCCAGCACTCACTCCTTAATACTGATTTCACAGCACCCACAAATTCTAGAGGCTATGGAGGATGCTGGAGAAGGGAACCCTCACACTTCCACTTAAGCCAACAATACTCGAAAGATAATATGCTAAAATCCTAGTGAGATTATTTAAAATGCAGGACCAACCCCTACAGAGTCTTCTTTCACAGGACTGGGATGATTCTAGAAAACTGCTTTCATAGGAAACAAAACAGCTGATTCTTACATAGGATCATATTTTGAAATACACTGGCCTGCTCCTCCTCTTTCCCCTTCTTCATCGAGAGAGCAGCTTTTTGAAGTCAGTATATGCATCACCATGTCCTCTTTGTCTCTGAAAAACTGGCTTATGTGTTTGAGGGGTTGGAAAGGGTGGAAGTGGGGTTAATATTTTATGGGCCTACATTGGTCCCAAATGGATAGCATGAATGGACTTACCCAAAGAAAACAGATTTTTATGTCTGCGTGTAGGAACAGTATAGATTTTCTGAGATGCATAATGATGTGTGCCCTGTACCAGCGGGTAAAATTAAGCTCATAAGGCTTTCAGCTGTATTTGATACTTTGGAACATGAGGGTCCTTATAGATCAATTTAAACTATCTGGTTGAACTATCTGCTTTAGAAATTAGAGGACTTTTTTCTGACTTAGCCAGTTTCGATTTGTAACTCCAAGTTTGGGAAAACCATCTCAAGTTAAAGGCTGGTTTTTAAAATCATTCTGTTTACCAGTACCCCTCCCCTCTCCCCCTTCTCAGCAATGGAATGAATTACTAGTAATATGCTGAGGGCATACGGCTCTGCCAAGATTTACTTCCTGTTTCTACTTGGGCTGGTTTAGTATTATTTTCCAATGTTCTGAAATTGCATGTCAGAATTTATTTGAAAACATGATGATTTGGAAATGGATATCTTGCTAATTGGAGCATCTGCCTCTAGCTACAGCTCTTTTCTTCTCTTTGTAACATCCAGATTTATAACGATCATCTCACCTTTGCAGGTATTGCAGTATTTAGAAACAATGCTCAACCCCGTTCTGTCTCTGGAATAACAAAGTCATCTTGGGTTATGCTATTATTCTACTACCTAAGAATTATCTCTATGCTTCCTTCCCTATCGGGTTGGTTTGTTGCCAAAATGATGATTTATGTTTGCTTGCTTCTAGACTGTATTATGCAATGCTTTCATATACAGACTGATTAGACTCTGCACAGAAAGAAAGGAACACAGTTCAGTTAATCAAGTACGTTACACATCATTCCCTGTTTCCTTAGGCTTCCTCGTGGCTTCCCTTCCTGAGGTGGGATATGGAATCCACACCACCAATGTCAAAACCCTGACAACTCCATTGATGGCTTTTAAACTTACAGAGCTTCTGTTTCTAGAATTAAAATACACCTTCTATCTGGCATAGCAAAAGAGCCGCTGATATTTTGATAATTGGAAATTTTAACCAAACAGCTGTACAAACCACAAATGATTTTGTTTCTACTCTTAGCTTTTATTCAGATGTCATTTAAGTTTCTGCATGATGTGTGCATACAACATTATCCATATAGAGTTGGGCTCTTTGGATTGCGTGAAATAAAGGAAATATGGTCCTGCAGAAGGAAGGGGCTTCTCACATAGTCTAACGTTTCTCCCCATGCAGCCAACCCTTCTCTAGCATCCCTGAACAACAGCCATTCAGTGTCCCCTTGGTCACCTTCAATGATGAGGGGTTCAGTACTGGAAACATAACTGATCCTACTGTTGAATATTTCTAGTTGCTGATTCCTTCTTCCTTTTCAATAGGCTTCCAAGCTTCCTGTGTGGTACTCTCCACCCTGTAACCTAGTTTTCTTTTTCGGGGGAATTCACATGTTGAAACTTTAATCCCCAATGTGATGCTATGTGGAGGTGGGGTCTTTGGGAGGTAATTAGGTCATGAGGGTGGAGCCTTCATGATGAAATTAGTGCCCTTATAAGAA
This sequence comes from Mesoplodon densirostris, assembly GCF_025265405.1. Classification (NCBI taxonomy): domain Eukaryota; kingdom Metazoa; phylum Chordata; class Mammalia; order Artiodactyla; family Ziphiidae; genus Mesoplodon; species Mesoplodon densirostris. The sequence goes on from NC_082661.1 coordinate 122,066,621, forward strand.
GAGACAGGGACAATCTTGCTTCCTTTCTCTCTACCAGATGAGGATACAAGGAGGTGGTCTTCCGTGAACCAGGAAGAGGGCCTTCACCAAGAACCCCACCATGCTTGCACTCTGGTCTCTGAATCCCAGATTCCAGAATTGTGAGAAATAAATGTCTGTTGTTTAAGCCACACAGTCTCTGGTATTTGTTACAGCAGCCCAAACCAAGACAGCACTCATGAAGCATTTGATATGGCAACCATTCAAATAAAAAGACAGATATCAAATTTCTCTTAAGCTCTTTCTCCAACTAAGTTTCTTTTGCTATCCTTCACATCCATAGTTTTCAAATATTTCACCTTTGTGTTGAAATTTTTAGCAATTACTTCTCTTTGTCAGTTTCTCTTTCTGCCACTAAGCAGCCCATGTAATTCTGGTAATATTACTTAATCATTTCCTAACTTGTGTTGTAACAAACATGCATACCTTCCTACTCAAAAATGCTAGATTCTAATAAATCCACAGAAGAAACCCACTGCAGAAAAATACTTATCAAACAAAGCACTCTGTACAACTCTATGGGAGAAAAAATTAAACATATATATTTACTTCCTAAAAGAATGAACGTACTATAATTTTTTAAAGTTTGAAAAGATAGAATCCAAATGATAATAATTATTCTGGCATGAAAATATTATAGATACGTTTTGTTGCTTTTGCTTATTTGAAACTTCTGATTTTTTTCTACAATGAGCCAGCATTATTTAGGCAACTCTTTTTAAGACAGTCATAAGAAAGACCCTATATTCTTAAAACAATTTATCAGTTAATAATTATGGCATAGACAACTTCCAAGTGTTTAAACTCTGGGCATTTAAAACCTGGAAATTACATTTCAAAACCATTTAGTGTAAAACAATTACAGTTTTATAATTGATGCAGAATCGTGAGAAATTATCCATGATCCGAAAGTAAAGCCATGGATTCTGAACAAAGAATTCATTGGAAACATTTGAGCAAAAGCACTGCCTCTGGGTACATTGTTTTAAATCCATTTCTTTGAGAACCTTAATGTGGAAGATACACATACAGTGATGTTAGCCTACGGTAACACACAACAGAAAATGTATTGTTAAACTTGGAATACTTATAAGCATCTTTAGACAAAACTGCCCAAAGTAACTGCCTAAATTGAGACATCTGGAAAATGAAGGCATTATGTGTTGACCTACGATAATTTGCTATGATGCTGGTGATTTTCTATTCATTTTCTTCAGTACTTTTCAAAAGACTATTGTATTTAAAAACCAAATTGCTGGCACCATGCAATTTGAAAAAAAAAACAACCATCAAGTACACAAATTACTGAAGAAAAATGCTGCCTGTAGTTGCAAGCCAAGTGAGATCCACAGAAAATGTCATATCAAAATCCTGCAAGGTCATCCTTTAAACATTTGTGGATGAATTTACTACCTTATTACCCAGACCATCCCCACATTACAAAGCAAAGCTGCCTGTGTAATGAAAGCTTATGCAAACATTGATTTCTTGTGGTTAACTTCCAAACGTCTTCAGATTATTCTTGTGCACTTTGAGAGTTTATCTCTTCCCCCAGCAGCAGACAAGCAAGTTAATACAGAATGCTTGTGTGTCCATTTCTGTTGATACAATGCCGAGGCTATCAGTCACTATTAATTCCAAGAGAGTAGGGGCAGGGCAGAGGCCAGGCAAAGCGGAATCCCAATGAAACGGGAAAAAGGATAAGCACTGTTGGATCTCTTTTTGACGAATAGTTCAGTGGGACACCACTGATCCTTTAAAATCTGTGTTTGCACTACCTTCAATTACTTGCTAAAAGGAGCACAGATTGGCTCGTACGTGTCATTGTTTGTATAGCATAGAAACATGAATTAAATCTGTCAGTCTTTTCATCTGCATGCCAAGTCAACAGTGTAGTCATTGTAAGTACTTATCAAACAAAACCCAAAAAACTCCTATATTCTGCCATGAAGAAGAGAGGGAACAATTTTTGCCCTTTTGCCTAATTTTATCACTCTTCCTGTTACATTCCTTTTAAAAGTGACATTTATTTGTCAGTTAAAAAAAAAAACCCTCTTGTCAGATACAGTCTTAATTATAGATTTTGAGGTCTGTGAAGGGTTGTGTTACCTCTTTCCATTCTGTACATAACCACACGAGTAATAGAGAGAGAAAGGTAAATAGTAACACAAGGAAAATACTGTTTTACACTGGCCTTGGTAGGATGCTGTGCAATTTCTTCCCTTAGAATTTTTTATAAAATCAAATACTGTGGTAGCAGGCAGAATATAAAACAATCTTTTAGGAGGAAAATGGAGGGGATACTAAGTTCCATGCAAGCTGAAGTTCAACATTAAAAAAAAAATCATCTACTGGAAAAAATTAAGCTGATATTCTCCATTTTGTTTAATCACCATATATATATATATATATATATATATTCTTATTATGTAAAATGCTTCAAGAAAAAGGAAGTTTCTCTCCAAATCATGTCTTTGAAAACTCAAAATTTGAAGACAAAGATTAGAAGCTCCCTAATTTTTTACTTAGCTTGTATTATGGTAATATTAATAGAAAGGAAAATGAGCAAAAAATTTATATTTCAGTAGCCACAAATAATTAGGAGATGGATATCAACAGTTGAACAATCTCTAAACCTCATTAACTGTTCCTTAGATAACTAATAAATAGAGGATTCATGTCATCCAGCCATTTGTTGTAGAAAGGGATGAGGAAAGCTACAAGGAAGACAAGAAAGGGTAGACCAAAGGATCTCAATAATAATTTATATAATCAAACACTGAATACAGAATAGGTACTTTATGATTGAAAATCATTTTGAATTCCTAACTAATCCTTATCCCCACAAAACAACTTGGAGGTAAACCAATCAGTGTTCAGTGTAGAACGTTTAGTCATTTATCTCTGGAGCTTTGGGGTTACCAACTTTAATGAAAGCTACATTTATTTTATTGGATGAGCTTGAAAGAACTCCTCTATCTGACCAACAATTAATATTCAAACCAATGATGTGTTGAAAAATCACTATGACCATAATTGGAAGTCACTGAAAGTTACCTCTTTTAGACTGAGCTGAGAACAAAGATGCTACTGAATGTGTTGTCTTGGGTCTTTTTGTCTGGCTGACCTTACTGTAGATGAAAAATCGGTGACAGCTGTAGCTGTGCATGACACAGAGATCGCTCTCAGTATTCTGTGTAACACACACACTTCAGCTCTCTTTGCTTTGTTTCCAGAGGCGTTTTATTCTCAAGTTTCAAAGCTGAGAGGCAAAAAAAGCGCCAATTGGAAGTCAAAAACAAAAGAGCGAGGAGATATACTTTAATAGATTCATCTGCATTGCTTTATTAGCAATCTGTGATTCAGATTTTTTTCTCCATTACTTGAATGAAGTACATCTGAGTCACATAGAGATGTAGTCTCTGAATAGCAAATTGTCATAGAAGGGTGAATAATTTGGGGGCCCCTCATTTCCAACAAAGTTTCCAAGTAGCCACGGAAGAATTGCAGATTTTGTTTGGACTGGTTCTACTGCCAGCTTCCAGGGTTTAATTATCTATTTAAACCAAATATTTCATCCTTCAAAAGTAGTGCAGAAATGTGTGTGCGTCCGTGTGTGTAGTTGTTTCCTTTCACAAATAGTTCTGGCCAGAACTTAAAGCAATGTGAATCTGAAAAATAGTCTTTTGTGCTTTTGTCAATCAGCAATGCCTCAGTTTGAACTTACTTGCTAAACATCATGTATCTGATTTCCCTCATATAAAAACAGTAAGTATTAAAAACATTCAATCTGACAGATTTGGGCAATGTAAAATTTCAGGGTTCATAATGTATGGACAGTTTTTTTTACTGAATTAATACCAATGCGTTAAAGGTGTACTTTTACAAAATGTACTAGTCAGCAGAAAATCAGGGAACTTTGAGTTTGAAAATAAAGGTGATCCTATTTTCTCTGCCTCGGTGGAAGGCCTAACATGTAACAGAACCTTCTATATAAGTAACACAGAAAATCTGGCCATTAATTAAGATAGCAGCCGCCATATTTGTGAGACTGTTCTCTAAGCTTCTCCGTCAGCATTACAGTGGTTGATTTAGTAACCAGTCAAGATTCTGGGGAATCTTGCTGCAACATCCCATACTCAAATTTTAGATAGATTGAGGCCCTATAGCTAAGTAGTTATAAATTTAGAATCTGGAGCCAGACCTACCTGAGTTAAAGTTCCAATTCTGTCACTTACTAGCTGTGTGGCCTTAGGCAAATGACTTTATTCTCTGAACCTGTGTACTCAACCATTAGAAGTGGAAAATAAAAGAGCTTTCCAAGTTTGTACAAGAGAGCTTTTGAGCTTGCTGGAAGGATTAAGAGAGAGAATTCTTATAAAGCACTGGCAGGTAGTGTGTACTCAGCAGAGGGCAATATTGCATTAAAGGTTGTCAGGTGACACCATGGGGAATGTGGTTCATTGACTGATCACAGATTAGTCCTTCACACACACTGAGTGAAACTTCCAGGAGTTCCTAGAAGAAGAAACACAAGCAAGAGGAGGGAGGCAGAGAGAAGAGCCAGGAAGGAAGGAAGTGAAGGTGGAAGAGAACACTCCACTAATCAACTAATGTGATGTTGACTCTGAACCTTTCCACCAAAGTGATAAATTGAAGCTTCGGCTTTTGAATTCTAAACTGTGAAAAGAAGCTATAAAAGTCTCCAGGACATTTTCCCACTTGCCACTCCAGAGGTCCTGAGGAAGACTACCAGAATTCTTGTTGTTTTAGAAACACAAAACAGTAATGAGGGAACCACAGCTGGGCAAAGCCTTAGCTCCACAAGGACTATACACAGTGTAGGATGGTGCAAGAGGCAACTTGGAGACCGGCTCTGTCCTTGAATGTCACTCATGCCAGCAGGACTCGGCAGCCTCAAGAACACATTACACATGCACACACACACATTCACACATACAGGCACAAATGCCATTCTGATTTCAGAAATGATTCCAGCACAACCATTTAATTACCTAATAGACCGTTAAGACGTAAAGCCAAGAATTTGACCCCAAACTAGCACTTAGTACACAAACACTTTAATTATCAGTAGTAACCCCAGAAACCCTTTATGCTATAACACCTAACATCTCACCAAATGGCTTCTCAGAAAAAAATATTATAATTGTAACTAAATATCAGTAAATGTCAAGCCAGTAAGTAACACCTAGTTGTTGAAGCCAAAAAATGATTTCTCTGTCCCTTGCCACAACCAAACTGTTGGCAGTTCTGTTTTCTCTGCTGCAAAATAGATCCCACATCTGGCCATGTTTCATCATCTCTAATTCCTACCATCCTAGTCCAAGCACCACTATGTCTCACCTTGTGTCCCCGTAGCTTCTCTTGTCCCTGGAGAATCCAGACTTTACACAGAAGTCAAAGAAATTGTTTTAAATGTGAATCAGAACGCTTCATCCCACACTTAATTTCCTCCAGGCTCTTCCCATAGGGAAGACATGTTGCCCTGCTGTTGAGCTTTCCAAGGTCACATCTTAATCATCTCTCCCAGCCTTTGGTTCCTCCGACGGAACTCCTCTTCCACTTTGGGTCCTTTGCACATGCTGTCCTCTGTGCCTGGAACACTTGACTCCAAACCTTCCCAGGGCTATTTCCTTGCCATTATCTAGGTGCCATTTAATTTTTTTATTATTTTTTTAAGTACTTATTAATTTATCTATTTGGTTGTGCTGGGTCTTAGTTGCAGTAGGTGGGCTCCTTAGTTGTGGCACGTGGGCTTAGTTGTGGCAGGCGGGCTCCTTAGTTGTGGCATGCTAAATCTTAGTTGTGGCATGCATGTGGGATCTAGTTCCCTGACCAGGGATCAAACCTGGGCCCCCTGCATTGGGAGCATGGAATCTTAACCACTGCACCACAGGGAAGTCCCTAGGTGTCATTTTAGATGACACTTCCTCACAGCATTCTTTGTTGACCACTCAGGGAAAGGGTCACCCTTCTCAAGTCAATATCACCTAGAAGAACACTGTTTGGCACATATTTTTTTGAATAAGCGTGTGTTGAGTGCTTACTCTGGACAAGTACAATGGTAAGCTCTTTGTATAGATTATCTTATTGGAGGTGGGTACAACTAGTATCTCCATTTTCACAGAAGGAGCATGAGACTGAGATCAGTTAAGTAACTTGCCCAATCAGACAGCAGGTAGATGATGGTACCTGTATTTTAAAAAGTCAAATCTATTGAGACATACTTTATTTATAGTAAACTGTCCCCCTTTTAAGTGTAGAGAGTGAGTTTTGACAAATGCGTGTACCTTGTAACCAGCCCCACAATTAAGACAGAGCATTGCCATCACCTCCAAGGTTCCCCTGTGCCTTTTCCAAGCTAACCCCCAACTAAGCCTGGCCCCCAGCAATCAATGATCTGCTTTCTGTCGTGATAGATTAGATACAACCTGCACTCCCTGTGACATCTATATTTAAACCCTCATTAAAAGCCATACTTGGCTCCTTTTTTGGCCCTAAAGCCCTTTCTGAAATTAACATCTTCTTTGATGCATGACCAGGTGACATTCAGTAGTTTAGATCAAATTACTGTGTATTCCAAAAATTTTATAACAAAAGCTAATTGTGCAAACATGAATATAGATGAGGAACAATGACTATAAATAAATGAATAGCCATCATTTTTTAAGGTAAAAAAATACTCAAAGACTCACAAACTAGGTTTTGTCTATTACTTTGGTGACTATAAGTTAGTTTCTCACATACCAAGTCTTAGTTTCCTGATGTACACGTAAAAATAGAGATAATTATACCCACATTGCATTCACAGTGAAAAGATGATGAGAGCATGGAATTAACACAAAGCACAAGTTGCCTGCACCTAGTAGGGCACTGACGACCACAGCGTTCATTACTGTTTCTATTCCAGAAGCTAAGGCCCCACTGTCTTAAATTCTTAGTAGTGTTTGTCTTTTCAAAGTGTCACAGTTGCCTTTTGAGACCCAGGCATCTCTGTGAAATAGGTAGAGGAAGAAAAGTATTACTCAGATTGTTCAGATGGAGAAACCAAAGCAAAGAACAGTCAAAGTGACTTGCACAGGCTGCAAATAGTGCTGTTGGCAGAGTCAGGTCAAGAACCCAGGTTTTTCCAAAGACTCGCAGAGTAATTCACGTGCATTATTCATTGCCATTATAGTTTTGCTAAGCTGGTAGGAGGAAGCTGCCTTCGTTGCATTCGGTAAGTGAGGAATGAAAGCATGAGTGTGCTAAGTGACTTACACAAATTGTAAACGTTAAATAATGACAGAGCAGGGACAAAAACTTCAGCCTGCGGATTTGCCATTTTCTTAGTTCTGAGCTTGCCTATCCCACCAACTTTAAAAGTGGAGCTTTACAAAAACGAATTACCACTAGTCAGCACATGCAAGAAAAATGGAGAATAAAGAGACAGAAGGGAAATGGAAAAAAAAAAAAAACTCTGAAGAAATTTGATGGAATAAAGATAAACACTGAAAATGGTTAGAAGTTGTGAATATGGTCCATATGTTCCTTTGGAGCCAGAAATTACCCAGACAAATAGGTGGGAATATATGCCTGCTAGACAGACAATGTACCAGAAATACCCATTTAGGGATATAGTAATCACTGTGTTATCAAGAAATGTGTCTTTGGGATCATGGAGAATATGCTATTTCCAGTCATGCCTCCGAAATTTCATAATTCTTGGTCTGTGGCTGCATAAAATGATTTATTGGCTTGAACCAGAGCAGAAGAGACAGACTTGCAATGAAGAAAAAACTTTACTCCCTTTTAGCCAGCTTCTTGCAAAAGAATGTTGTGATAGTTAGTGAAGAAGCACTTTCTAAAATGCGATTATCTGTTTTGGGTATGGAACAATTCTTAATACTTCAATGTTTTAAAGCCGTAGTTTCCAGCAGTGTTTAAAAATTAATAGGGTAAGATATTCCAGAATTCTTGTGCCCCTTTTCCGCAAACACAGAGTGGGGAGGAGGGATTTGCTGATGTAAGTCATGAGCAATGTAAGCCTTACCTCTTGAATACTTGCTGGCACGGAATAAACTTCACTCCTCACATGCTAACCTACTTTTCTTACCCTTTCAGATAGAGCAGAGTGAAGGCTATACCTTCACCTTTTTGACGGAGATACAGAACTCCGTTCTTTTAGAGATACTTTCTGAGTATTTTAAAGGAGATCTTATTTCCAGGAGAGCTTAATGAATACCACAGGTGTTCATATGTCAAGAACACTTTAAGAACAGTCCTGCCTAGAGGTAGAATGACAAATCTTAGTGGGAGGTGTTTGAATTATGCTGGAATTCAGAACATGCATTGACACACTGTAGTATTTTACTTCAGTTCAATCCCATGCCCAACTCTAAGTAATAAAAAGAGCAAAACAGTACTCCATGTTTCAGATGTGTGGAATGTATGTGTGTATGTGGTTAGGATTGGAGAGAGAATGTCTTCACCACTTATTGGAGCAACCTCTCAGTGTTGGAGCTCCACAGTTCAATTTTAACAATTGATCTAAGAGAGAATAAATAGCTGGGAAAAGATAGACACTCAGCAAAACTTAGAAATCAGCAAGAGTTATCATCAATGGCTTTTTAGGGGACCACAGCCACCCTTCTTCTCCAATGTGTGACTGTGATTCTCTGGATGCTCAGTTTCCCCATCCTAAGCATCACACCCCGCCACCGCACCCGCCACCACACCCGGCACCACACCCACACAGTGTTGTGTTCCACCCAAGAGCCATATGCGTGAACTTTCCTGAGCTCTTGTCAAAATACTGAACTAGACCCTTTCCCCTTCAAGGCAAAATGACATGTGACTGCAAATGCATCTATTGTGACTTGCATAGTGTCTTTTCAGATGTGATTTCGTGCCAATCATTAAAAATAGTGTTCACATACAAACCTGAATTTTGCGGTTTTCTAGAAGAACTGAAAGATCTAAAAATACTGGGCTCACCATCCTGCAACACAACAGTCTCCAAAGCAGCTGCCCCCCTTTTAAGAGGGTGGGCACACTGCCTTTCCCCAAGCTCCCAGGGGTACCCTCCACTTTTTTTTAACTATTTACTGTGTATGGGGGTTCAGGGAAACAGAGTGGGTTGTTTCCCATCCAGAAGCACAGAGGGATCTGAGAGGCCTTGCGGAGGGACCTCTGTGACCAGAAGATGTGTCATTATTGGCTGTACACATATAGGTACAGCTAAATCCATGCAGATTCAGGGAAATCCTTTTTTCATTATTTTACCTTAGAGCAAAAACTAAACGAGCAAAAGGAAGGAATTCGAGACCAAAACTACCCACAGCCCCATCAACTAAACAAATCGGTGTTGTCTTTGAATGTGTGACCTGATGACCTTGTCCATGGGCACATTCACTGATTCCGTATTTTTGGTAATGTTATAGAATGAACTGTGTTACTATCCATGTTCCCTTTACGTTACACTAGGAATGACTTCATGTTCTGCCCTTTTTTTTTTTCCTCTCCCTCCAGTACCCAAGATACCTATACAAACACATAACATCTATAAACGTAGATATAAGAGCATTTTGTTAGGGAAAATTGGGATTATGCTATGAACATTTCTCTGCAATGTGCTTCTCTCATTTAACAATATACCATAGATGTAGGGAAGATTTATGCCGCTTAAAAACCTGTGACAGTTTCAGAGCGTCCTAGGTAGCCTTTTGCCTCTACATAGAAATTCTGTCTCCACCTAAAGGGCCTCTCCCAGTGATACGCAGGTTCCCTCTCAGAGAACACACCCCCAGGACTAGGATGCACCTCAAGCATGTCTCACTGGGAAAGCCATATTATCAAAAGCCTGAGCATTGGCATCAGACACACCTAAATTTGAATCTGTTCTCTGCCACTTACTGGCTCTGTCACCTTGGGCACAGTGCTGACCATACATTGCTAGTTAAGGCACAGCAGAACAAGAGCCACTCAAATGTGATACAAGTCCACCTCCAAGTAACTTACCCAAGATTTAGCCATAAGAAAATCTGAAGATAATCTATTTTAACCCTAGCATACATGTGAATATTGTGTGATGTTTTATTTTACTTTGAATTATATCTAAGAAGGGATGCCATAATCTTTTTGTTTAGTTGTTCTTCAGATCTTAATGTCTCATGTATGTGTGTGTGTGTTATTATCTTTCCGAAATAAAGCTGTTCGCATTTGGGCTCACAGAGGTAACATGAAGCTTGCAGGAGACAAATTTATGGAAAGTTTTCAGTTCCATTCAGGCACACGATAGGTGTTGGAACAGTTTTCCCTCATGCAGCCTCTATTCCTTTCCATTCTTCCCATTTTCCCTATCCCAGCCCTCAGGGTCTGCCCCGACAGCCTCGCTGCATTAACTTTCCTAATCTCCCTCTTTCCTTCCTCCTCATCTCCCTTTTGTTCTCAGTCATTTTCTGCCTTTTTCGTTACCTTATATTCACTGCCACTTGGAAAGCTCCGTGAAGGCAGGAACTGAGTCACTCCATCCCCAACACCTAACTTCTACTCACTAACTGAAATACAGCAAAGCGGACGGTGAGCAAAGAGAGAGACCTTCCAAGTGTAAATGCTGAAGGTGGCTGCCATCTTCAGCTGTCGCTGCTCTGGTTCCCACTCCCTCTTTTTTCACCTTGGCTACCTCTGGCTATTTTCTCTTTTAGTCTATTTTTTTTAGCTCAGGGGTTGGAGTCCAAGTGTTAAATGCCCCATGAGCACATTTCTTCTAGTGATTTGGAAGAGTAGATGTCCTCAAGTGTCTCTTAAGGTGACCGAGGGGCCTGGCTGTGGCAATGGGGCAGGAACCCGCCCGCTGGGCTCTGAAGTGTGTGGAGAAAACAAAGCGTGTTGCAACTTTTGTTTCTGTCCTAGCTCTTCCAAGAGCTATCATCTGGGGCTTTTCCCAGTTACCAGTTGTACCATCTGGCATTTTGGTTTTTGGGTTTTTTTTTAAGGGGCCAATGTGTATTCTCTACGCAGTGTTTAAAAGAATATATGGCCTTAAACACTCCATAGGGCATCTCTATAACTTTGTGGTTGCTCAAAATAAAATTAGGTAGCTATGCAACGATAAAAGGGATTTTAATATATAAAAAGACTCATTTTATAATTTTCCTCCTAAATAGTAACAACCGGTGAGCTCTAGCCTCTTTTATCTGAAGTTCTGGCTGTCTTCGTTTATTCCATGACACAGGGCCCAAGACCTACATTATTGCATTAAGTTCGCAAAGCTCTCAAGATGCCCTTGAGTAAGATTCATCATCTTGTCCTACATTCTCCACACGCTCCACTAAAAGCCTAGTGGCAGACTGAAGGGATTGTCAGAAAGCATAAAAGGCAAAATAAAAATTTTATGCTCTTTTAGGCAAGTGAAGATTTGCCCTCTAGCAATTTCTGATATTAATTCATTAATCCTCACAACCTATCTAGAGGATAGATTTCGGGAATGAACAGCCTTGTCACCTCAATCGCCTTCAAAACTTGCACCAAACAGAGCGCTGGCTATTTTCCTGGGGGTCTGAGCTTCACCTCAGAACCCAGGAAGAGCTGGGACTCGGACAGACAGGATTCAGAAGAATCTCTACAACTCCCTTCTTGTCCCATCACCAGGGCTAGCAGCTGCACAGGACACCGTGCTTGGTTTAATGCACTGCTGTTGCCATCTTGATTGGTTTTTTTTTTTCAAATGAATATTGATCAAGAAGCCCTGCATTTTCATTCTGCACTGGGTCCCACCAACTATATAGCCAGTCTAGCCTGTCACACATGCTAGGAGAAAAGACATCAGTAGTATAACATTTAGGCCAGGACATGTTTCCTTCATCTCCATACTGATGCCCATAATGAAGGAGTAAAGTCCACATTCTCTGTTTCCCCATCAGTACTCTAGTTTTGCTGTGCTTGGTCAAAATTAAATTGGACTATGTGCTTAGAATTTTATCTAAAACTTAAGACTAGATATTTTCCTTCTCAATTGTATTTATGCCACATTTACTTTAGGCTTTCTCGATTTGAAATCCTGTTTAATTTACTTTATAGTGTTTTAAATTATTGCCATATAATACCATACCTTCTTTGCATGTGGCATCTCAACAATGTGTAATTTCTAATAGTCAGCATGAAATCATAACTTAGAGAAACATTGCTGAGCTAATTACAGGGACTATCAAAATACATCCACATCTTTTCTGGGCCACAGTCCATATCTGAATCATAATAAGTGTGAAAATATATATGAATCATTACAAGTTTTCCACATAGTTTTGCTCAGTGTTAGGACCAATCGTGTTTTTTCAGTGATTTGAGTCGACATGCTGGATCATCTCCAGTGAGAATGCTGATTTTAGAAAACAGCTTATTAGAGATTATAAAAATCAAAAGACAGAATTAAACAGCCCTGAAAATGCAAAATGTAAGGAACATTCTTCATGGAACGATTGGAATACACCCATCAACACAATATTATTTTGAAAAACATTTCACTGAAGTTAGAAAGGCAAGAAATGGAAGGAAAGTAGCCAGGCACTTTATTTTGTATATCTTAACGAATACACAAGTTTTAAAAAATCCTACTTAGAAGCCTAAAAATTAGATAGTAAGGAAGTAATTTATGACAAAATAAAGGAGAATTATTTTAATAAGTATTCACCTAATATTACCTTTATGACATTGGAATTGAGCTGCTGAATCAGCAGAATTCTAAGACTGATTTTTCATTACTTTACACAAGATTCATTGTACCTACTATGTGCAGGGCATTGGAAGAATCCATTCATGCTCCAAATTTCTTACTCCTTCACATGTTCTTAGGCCTTAATGACTGAGCTCCTAGAAATATATTTTGAAGAATAATGAACCCAGTTCTTTCAAATCTTTAAAGCTATGCCTCTATGAAATTAGATATTAAATTTTGAAATTCAAGGAAGTAGGGTTTAGTTTTTGTATTCTTATAAAAATGGTGTATATATATGCTTGAATCTAAAAATGAGCTTTAGATATAACTGATTCACTTTGCTGTATAACTGAAACTAACACAACACTGCAAATCAACTATATGTCAATTAAAAATTTTTTTAATAAAAAAATAAAAATGAGCTTTAGGGAGTCCATGAACCCCCAAAATTACACATGAAATTTTGGATGGAGGACCATTTTTCTGGTGTGAGCATTTGTAGTTTTCATCTGATTCTCAAAGAATTCATGATTCCAAGCCCTAACAGACTTCACACAGTACTGTCGTCTTCTAAGCTACTCAGTCACTATCCTGAGACCTTGGTGCACTTAAAAACCATGAAGTTCAAAATAGGCCAAATTCCTTATTCTGAAAGTTCTCTGAGATTATCTGGTTGTAGCATTTTGTTGTACTTGGCATCGTTTGGTTCTATGATTATTTTTCCTATGAGTGAGCTGTACATTCTCCATGAAGATGCAAATGACTTTGGAGCCATAATTATTTTTAGTCTACTGCAGCTTAGATACATGTTGTATCCTCAGACATTCCTGCAGTGTGATCCACAATGTTTAGAGGATGTCAGAATTGAGAGCATAAAATTCCTTGATACAGAAAAGAACTTAAAGCGAATTTTTTCTATAGAAGAAATTCAGTTACATTTCAATACAAAATAATGCAAATTATTTGCCTTTGGCTTCAAAGTTTCAAACACTACCCTCCAGAGATTCTGCAATGTGCTATATTTAATATAATTAACATAGACCTCCTGTCCAACCAGCGATAGTAAACTCTTCCATAGGTCACTGCTTTGGGATGAGATTGAGAAAATTTGAATAGAAATAAGCGTAATTCTTTAAATATCTCCATGCTGACGTGCTTATATCCGTAACTATTATTTATCTGTACAAAAGCAAAGAATTTTATGATATCTAAAGAACTGTGGTTACATCTAACAGTCTATCTCAAACTTGGGACATACCACTAGCTTGGGGAGATGTAGTAAACATGTTGGCCTTCTTCCCATTATCCATTGTCTTTTTCTCTTAGTAACTAGACTCTAATTTCCTTTCGAATATCTTCCTCTCCTCAGCCCAGCAACGTTTTCTGATGAGAAGCTGACTC